>NC_081390.1:9603970-9908137 GCF_030684315.1 Stegostoma tigrinum | reverse complement strand
GCTTGCAAGCACAGAAATTAGAAACTACCACAAGAAAGTTTGGGAAACAGGTGATGAGTTATTGATATAGTTTCTTTGTGTCTGATTTTCAGACAGGAGGTTGAGAGAAATGGTTTGATGTAGCTTAAGGAATTTCTTGTTTAGATTTCAATGTAGTTATATCGAAGATGTACTAAAGCATCATGACCCCTTTTTGTAGCCAAACTATCAGAACCTTGACATGTATCTGAGAATGTGGTGAATATTCTGGGCTTTATAATCCCCTTTCACAAACAGGCAAATATTTTGCTTGCCCTGGAATAAATGTAAGATATGCTAATTTACAGTTTTCAAACTGTCCCCCTCTCTGCACCCTCACATAATACAGAAATGTTTGTCTTATCGAAGGTGGTATGGAAGTAAAGTTCATGATGGTGTAAAGATGCTGCATTTATTCCATCAAGGGTATTTTCCTTTAAAAGGGAATGAATAAAAATGCATTTATGGCATGCTCAGATAGCAGAGATACAGCTGAAATGTGGTCACAATTGTAAATCGGATAATGTGGCTGTGAACTTACACATTGCAACATCTGACAAACAATTGTGATAGATGCCAGATGATCTGGTCTTCTTTGAACAGTGCTGCTTTACATCCAGCTGAGAATGTAGGTAGGAAATTTAAAAAAAACAGTGTACTGGAAGTACTGCACAGATCAAACAACATTTGTGGAGAGAGAAGCCGAATGAATGTTTTAGGTCAAGATGCTTTTATCACAATGGATGGAGCTTGGCTTTAAATCACATCCTGAAGACACATTATTGGTAAATGCATAATGAGAGTTAACACACTTATCTGACAACTACACATAAGTGATTCTGTCTCAGGTAGCCCCCACTCAGAACAAAAACCAAAAGAACTCTGGATGTCATAAATCAGGAACAAAAACAAAGTTGCTGGAAAAGCTCAACATGTTTGGCAGCATCTGTGAAGGAAGAAACAGTTAATGTTTCAGGACCAGTGACCCATCCTCAAGTTCTGTTCACGTTCTGGGCAAGAGATGTTACTTGGCAAATATTAATAATTACCACATGGCTAAAGGGGTACACATACAATTAACTACTAGAGTTAACCTTCTGAGTAGAACTTTAAATCAACCTGTTTTGAAATGTAGTGACACATCAGCAGTCAGACTCAAACCCAGAAGAGTCCTTCATGATCGAACCTTGAATCACTGAATTCAAAGTCTGGAAAACTAACTGTTACACCTTAGAATGTTTGGCTAAAAGTGCACCAAAACATAATTAACCCCTGTATGGTGCCAAAGGCCAGGACTAAAGGACAGGCCATTTAAATTTTCAGTCTCTCACAACTGAGCAATTTTGGCTCAAATCAAATCCAGCACTTTGCCTCCAGGCGCAAAAGAGGATTAAACCTCTTTAGGCTTTATGGGTTTATGAGAAGATCACCTTTGTCTGCTCAGCCGCCACGTCTCAGTTTAAGTGGAAGACAAGTTTTGGAAGAAAGGGAATGCCTCGCTGAGATTTCAATGCAGTGTCCTGATTGGAACCAGGCAGATCTCATTAACTGAGGTCCTTGGCTGGGGAAGTCAATCTGGGCCAATCAGGTAAGCCCTGGCTGACCAATATAAATGGGGGATTTAGAATTACCTCAGTCTGGGGACTGACTTCGCGCTAGCCGGCTACAGCCAGTGTATGTATATATGTAAATAAAGGGTGATTTGATGTTGAGCTACCAGCCTCTGTGCAGTTATTTCAGGCAGCTTCCCTGTTTGTAGAAGGGCACTTGAAGACAAAAATTTCTGAGTCGACATGAATGAGTGATTATCCTGCAAATGCAGAAACCTTATGAAAATCACAGTTGTTGGGGAGGGGGTGGTGGTGTTGGATTTGGTGTTAAATGCTATTTGCTGTTTTTATGAAGTTAGCTGGGGAGTGATATAAATCTTCCAGCAGCTTGTAGCAATTCAAAAGATATCTCTTCTTTGCCTGAAGTTCTGGCTGAGTTGCACTTTGGTAAACGCATGTGTCATTCATTCGCATTTGCCATTTCAGCAAAATCTGGTTCATTATGTTGTGCGCGAGTAAAGGACTGACAGGTTGTATGCTCAAAAGATTAGCTCCTGTGTCAAAATGACTCACAAGTACAGCTGAATCGAGCCACCAGCCTGCCTTAAGGACCCTAAACCTGATAGGACATTACTCCTTAGGGATTCCTTGGACAAGTTCAGGTGCTTTAATGAATGAAGCAGTGTTATCATATTACCAATTTGCATCTTTGCTGATATCCCTGCTTAAACCCAGTCTAATGCGCTCTGCAGCCTTACCATCACCTGACACATATTGCTGATACTTAAGGCACACTGAAACATTAAAGGGAGAGGGAGGGTGTAAAACACAATTAAACTTGCGCTGAGAATGTTACCTGAATCTTGGATATTCTTCCAGGTGTAAATGTCCATGGCAACCACAAGTATAAAAGAGATGAGCCATAAGGGAAGATCATAGAACTAGAATCCCTACAGTGTGGAAACAGACCCAACAAGTCCACACTGAATTTCACAGCATCCCTCCCAGACCCATCCCCCTAATCTACACCTCCCTGAACACTATGGACAATTTTGCACGTCCAATCCACCTAGCCTGCTCATCTTTGGACGGTGGGAGGAAACCGGAGCACCCGGAGGAAACCCACACAGACGCAAGGAGAATGTGCAAACTCCGCACAAACAGTCACCCGGGGCTGGAATTGAACCTGGGTCCCTGGCACTGTGAGGCAGCAGTGCTAACCACTGTGCCACCATGCTGCCCTCAAAGGAAGGTGTAATCTCCACACAAGGCTGAGAAGTACATTAAATAATAAATGGCATTGGTAACATTAACCTGGGATGCTATTTTGCACTAAATAAAGTCAAAGATGAGACTCAGACTCAGACTGGGCTGCTCATTCAAAATTGGCACTGGGGAAATACACATCTTTATCCAATGAACTTGAATGTTTAGAACAAGCTGTCAGTCATGATAGTAAGGTGGTAGCTATGAAGGACAAGTCAAAATGCAGTTGAAGCATTTTGTTGAATGAGGTCAGCTTGAATGCAATGTGTGAATGTCTATTAAGTCATCTTCTGATCCAAAGTTCAGGCCTTAGCAACAGCTCTCCAGCAGGTGTCAGGATTCTTTTTGTACAGAGTGTTGGCATTGTTCTAAATGCAGAACATCTCGATTTGAAGATAATAAAATGTGAGGCTGGATGAACGCAGCAGGCCAAGCAGCATCTCAGGAGCACAAAAGCTGACGTTTCGGGCCTGGACCCTTCATCAGAGAGGGGGATGGGGAGAGGGAACTGAAATAAATAGGGAGAGAGGGGGAGGCGGACCGAAGATGGAGAGTAAAGAAGATAGGTGGAGAGAGTATAGGTGGGGAGGTGGGGAGGGGATAGGTCAGTCCAGGGAAGACGGACAGGTCAAGGAGGTGGGATGAGGTTAGTAGGTAGATGGGGGTGCGGCTTGGGGTGGGAGGAAGGGATGGGTGAGAGGAAGAACCGGTTAGGGAGGCAGAGACAGGTTGGACTGGTTTTGGGATGCAGTGGGTGGGGGGGAAGAGCTGGGCTGGTTGTGTGGTGCAGTGGGGGGAGGGTACGAACTGGGCTGGTTTAGGTATGCAGTAGGGGAAGGGGAGATTTTGAAACTGGTGAAGTCCTTCCCCTGCAACCGCAGGAAATGCTACACTTGTCCCCACACCTCCTCCCTCACCCCTATCCCAGGCCCCAAGATGACATTCCACATTAAGCAGAGGTTCACCTGCACATCTGCCAATGTGGTATACTGCATCCACTGTACCCGGTGTGACCTCCTCTACATTGGGGAAACCAAGCGGAGGCTTGGAGACCGCTTTGTAGAACACCTCCGCTCAGTTCGCAACAAACAGCTGCACCTCGCAGTCGCGGACCATTTCCACTCCCCCTCCCATTCTCTGGATGACATGTCCATCATGGGCCTCCTGCACTGCCACAATGATGCCACCCGAAGGTTGCAGGAACAGCAACTCATATTCCGCCTGGGAACCCTGCAGCCTAATGGTATCAATGTGGACTTCACCAGCTTCAAAATCTCCCCTTCCCCTACTGCATCCCAAAACCAGCCCAGTTCGTCCCCTCCCCCCACTGCACCACACAACCAGCCCAGCTCTTCCCCCCCACCCACTGCATCCCAAAACCAGTCCAACCTGTCTCTGCCTCCCTAACCGGTTCTTCCTCTCACCCATCCCTTCCTCCCACCCCAAGCCGCACCCCCAGCTACCTACTAACCTCATCCCACCTCCTTGACCTGTCCGTCTTCCCTGGACTGACCTATCCCCTCCCTACCTCCCCACCTACACTCTCTCCACCTATCTTCTTTTCTCTCCATCTTCGGTCCGCCTCCCCCTCTCTCCCTATTTATTCCAGAACCCTCACCCCATCCCCCTCTCTGATGAAGGGTCCAGGCCCGAAACGTCAGCTTTTGTGCTCCTGAGATGCTGCTTGGCCTGCTGTGTTCATCCAGCCTCACATTTTATTATCTTGGAATTCTCCAGCATCTGCAGTTCCCATTATCTCTGTTACATCTCAATTTGACTCGGATTTACTCTTACTGGCAGGATGCACTTGATTAATTTGAAATATATTGCACTTTCATAGTGAAGCTTTAATCAGTTGAAGAATATCATTTCAACTGGAGACTTATACTTGCACAGTGTAACTTGCTAAACCAGTAGGGTTAACAAGGTGTAGAGCTGGATGAACACAGCAGGCCAAGCAGCATCGGGGAGCAGGAAAGCTGACGTTTCGGGCCTAGACCCTTCTTTAGGTGTACAAAGCAATGAAGAATAATGATCATTAGGAAACCTCGCCCCATTCCCAAACACAACATGTGCACAAACAAAGCAACCTCTCGTCAAACATACCGTCCAGATGAAATGGTTCCCGAAACATATTTGGTCAAATCAGCACTTTGGAACTGAGCTGTTTGCATTCTGAATGGAGCCTGCCTTCTCCTTCAGTAGAAACTCTGAAATTTCATTCTAAAAACTGTGTGTGACGTAGGGAAGGTATGGGGAGGTCTACAATGCAATGTGTCCTTTAAACTCTTAGAAAATAAAATATCCACTTCAGTCCTTCGGTCTCTAAGGAACCTGGAAGCTCTATTTTTCAACATCAGCTCTTTGAAGGAACTCCTCTACCAGTTGGAGTAGAAGCAGAATCAGCAACAGCATTGCCCTGACCAAGTAGGGAAAAGAAACCTATCCACAGTCTTTGTTTGAGTGAAAATGGGAATGTGCTTGTCATATCAGCAGCAGTTGAGGACACTGGCTCTGTACTTGGCGGAGTTTAGAAAGATGAGGGAGAGATCCTGTTGAAAATTACAGAATACTGAGAGGCCTGGACAGAGTGGACATGGAGAAGTTGTTTCCACTAGTAGGAGAGACTAGACTCCCATAGCACAGCCTCAGGGTGAAGGGCTGACCCTTTTGAACTGAGATAAAGAGGAATCTCTTCTGCCAGAGGGTGGTGAATCTATGGAACTCATTACTGCAGAGGTCTCCGGAGGCCAAGTCATTGGGTGTATTTAAGACAGAGATAGATAGGTTCTTGATTGGTAACTGGATCAAGGTTGTGGGGAGAAAGCAGGAGAATGGGGTTGAGAAATGTATCAGCCATGATCGAATGGTGGAGCAGACTCGATGGAGCAAATGGCCTAATTCTGCTCCTATATCTAATGCTTTTGTGGAACATACAAAGGCATATGAGAAACAGTTGTAGGAGATGTTAACTGAACTGTGATGAATTTTGTCTTAATTTTACTTTGTTTTCTTATTATGTAAGACTTCTGGCAATGATTTACGTGCCGTGGTGGTGCGACTTGTAAAACTTTTCACTGTATTTTTCATGGAAAAGTAGACATGACAATTAATTTCTGTTCTATTGTATATTTTAAATAGGCTCCTTTTGACTGCATGGTATGGTGCCCCAAACACGCAACAATGAGAGTAATTTTCCTCCCAACACTCACTATCTAATCTCTCACAGGGAGGGTTTTTGTGTCATACTAACAATCTACTTTGGTGCCCAGTGTAACCTGACTTTGCATAGGGGTCCAAATCTGTCTCCAGGTCCACACCCAGCTGAAGGCAAGGGAGCAATAAAGCAAAGGATGGGGTCAGCGGTTTAATTTGGGGGATTGTTTTACCATTTGATACAAATTCATCAAAATCATCAGCAGTTTTACTAAAATTACCACAGCATAGGAAAAGGTGGAAAACTAACCACTTGTTCTCAAAGAAGAGATTTTAGTTTGAATATTTAGACGACACACTCAAAGCCCAGAATTATGGTAAATGGTATTGAGTATGGATTAGAGTCTTCAGATAAGAGTCAAGGAAGAAAAAAAACGACAGAATAATGAGAGGAAGAAAAGGACTCGCAACCAAGTGAAATCTTAATCTACTGTTTTGCAAACCAGCCTACTAAACATGGTCACACACTGTTAACATTGGGCTGTGACTTGGTGCATAATCACAATGTACTCCCATAAAAATTCAAGATTTATCTTCGGTATTGACAACATGCCTTTGTGTCTCATCATGTCACAATTCAATGTGTCAATCAGTGCAAGTTACACAGGAGATATTGACATTTTCCGCAGTGTATCCATCACTTTGAATTGTGGATAGTAAGGCACCTATTAGTGCAAATTTATCATTTAAATAACCATGACATGAGATCTATACAAATGTTGGTTCAAATGTTATCATTGCCCCTGAACATCTGATAAGCATCTCATTTCCTCGCCAATTATAAAGATCGAAAGTGAACGTGAAAATATTGGTAAATATGAATGGTGCAAAGGCTGTTTTCTAATTGCCTGTTGGAACGAGGATAGTGTGTTCCTTTGATCATTGCCTCATGTACAGTTTGTATCTCAGTGCCCAATCTGGGTGATTAATCTAACTGCAGTGGTGTTATTTTATTGCATTGTGTAATTTTATTGCATTGTTGCTGATCTTCCATGTGTTCATCACCAATAAAAGCATCGATTTCCACCTCTGACACCACCTTTCTTTGCCTGTCAGCTGTTCGATTTACATCCCGTACTTTTCCATTACCTCTGGCCTGGCCTATTTCAACACACTTCTGGATGGCCTCCCATTCTCCAATATCCATGAACTTGAACTTGTCTGAAACCAATAACCTAGCTTTCATCAAATCCCACTCCTCCATGGAAAACTCTGCATTTGCTGATCTACATTGGCTTCCAGTCCAGAAACATCTTGTATCCAAATTCCTCCAAAGCCTTGCCCCTCCTTATCCCCCTGCCCTCCTACAGATCTCCATACCTGCTCTCATATACATCTATACTTCCTTGTACCCACCGCTGCATAGGCACTTTTCTATGGAGTTCCCTGCTTATGTTATAAGACCATCAGACATAGGAGTGGAAGTAAGGCCATTTGGCCCATCAAGTCCACTCCGTCATTTAAATCATAGCTGATGGGCATTCCAGCACCATTTCCCTGCACTCTCCCCGTAGCTCTTGATTCCTTTTGAGATCAAGAATTTGTTGATCTCTGCCTTGAAGGCATCCAACGTCCCGGCTTCCACTGCATTCTGCGGCAATGAATTCCACAAGCCCACCACTCTCTGGCTGAAGAAATGTCATGTCATTTCAGTTTTAAATTTACCCCCACTAATTTAAAGGCTGTGCCCACGGGTCCTAGCCTCCCTGCCTAATGGAAACAACTTCCTAGCATCCACCCCTTCTAAACCATACATTATCTTGTAAGTTTCTATTAGATCTCCCCTCAACCTTCTAAAGTCTAATGAGTACAATCCCAGGATCCTTAGCCGTTCATCATATGTTAAACCTACTAATCCAGGGATCATCTGTGTGAATCTCCGCTGGACATGCTCCAGGGCTAGTATGTCCTTCCTGAGGTGAGGGGTCTTTTCTACCTTACTGTCTTCTTTGCAGACACTCATTAAAGCCTACTTTGACCACAATTGCTCTAATTTCTCATGTGGCTCTGTGTCCAAATGTATTTGATGACGCTCACATAAAGTAGCTTGTGATGTTCTGTTTCCGTAATGTGGTCCATAAATGTAAGCTGTCATCGCATTCGACATGTATAAGAAGAGGAAATAGATTGCGTACTTCCATAAAAATGGCACGATTTTCTTGTTCCTCCTCTATTCAGTGCATGCTGCTTTGGTTTGGGGGGGATCTTGGGGAGGAGCCAACCTGGGGCATTGAATGTACCCTAGGTGCTGGCACCTTACTGAAAAGAAGGGATATCAGCTTCCAGGGTCAGGGCCATTAAGAGAATGAAGGACTGGGACTGACTTAAGCAGTGGGTGGTATAATTTCCCCAGTGAAAAGGTAATTTGTCTCTGGCACTGTGGTAATCCAAACCTTTGTGTGCCAACATCTGTTGAGCTCTTGCCCAAATGGCTATAAAAGTTCCCAATTCATGAACAAGGAGCTTTCAAATTAAAAAAAAACACAAATTGCTGGTGAAACTCAACACATCTGGTGGGAGAAAGAAAGAAAGTTAGTGATCTGAGGCTGATGTGACCCTTCTTTAGTACTAAAGGGGGCTGGAAAATGATTTCTTTTTACGCTGTTGACAAAGGCGGTAGTTGAGGGTGCCCAAAGCAAAAGATAAAAGAAGTTCTAATAATAGTAAAGGAGAGTAGAGAAGCAAAATTGGTGTTAATGGTAGATCCGAATAGCTGAAAATGGTTTGAGATCAAACCCTTGCAGACAAGTTAAGGAGGGGTTGGGTGGAAAAGAAGGGGTAGGGTGTAACTTTGAAGGAGGGTGATGTTTATATTTTGAACTCAGTGTTGTCTTCTGAAAGCTATAAAGTGCGTAAGTGGAAAATGAGGCATTTACTCCTTCAGTGATAATGGGAACTGCAGATGCTGGAGAATCCAAGATAATAAAATGTGAGGCTGGATGAGCACAGCAGGCCCAGCAGCATCTCAGGAGCACAAAAGCTGACGTTTCGGGCACTGATGAAGGGTCTAGGCCTGAAACGTCAGCTTTTGTGCTCCTGAGATGCTGCTGCTCCATTTACTCCTTCAGATCTGTTCCAAATTTCTTCTGCGGTCTTGAAATAGCCAACACTTGAGCTGCACCAGAGAATCATGACGTGATACGAAGAGTTCAGTTTCTACTTTTGCTGAGTTCAATAGTGCAAACTGTGCCGAACCTGCCAGACTTCTTTTGGGGTCATTGAGATCTTACCTCGCTCACTTTTTCTTCTTAATGTGCTACATCCTACACATTTACTATAAAGTATGTGAGGTGACCCCAGTGCCAGTGTCTGCTGATCAGTTAGCGGGTCTGCTGTGTAAATGTAACCAGGCCATTGAGTGGATTGTTAATCATCAGCCGCTTGCTCAGCCAGTCAGAAGCAAACTAATTAACTGTTGCTGCCAAGCAGCTTTTATTTCCTTCATTCGCTCAGCAATAAAAATCAATGACAGGAGCCTGTGTTAATCAGGTCTAACTGCAAAAACCAGCTGTGCTCCCACATTGTCCTTGTCTGACACCCCAGAGATTACTTTGCTTCTTCTGTTCTCATTAAAAGGAAAGTGTATTCTAATTGTCACTGTGCTCTCGAAGTCACAAAGGAGTTTTAAGTAAACAGTGCACTGTCCCTCAGATGTTCCGAGTTAGTGTAGTTTAGAAGTTCTGCCTTTGCCCTTGAGGCTTAGCCAATCTGTTTGCACCCTTGAAAAGAAAGAAATACTTACAAAATATCTTTCTTGATCACTAGATGTTGCTAAACATGTAACAGCTAATGAAGCATGTTTTCATGGACACTGTGGTAGTACAGTGGATAGTATTGCTGTGTCCCAGTGCCAGGGACCTGGGTTCAATTCTACCCTTGGGTGACTTTCTGAGTGGAGTTGACAAGTTCTCCCCAAGACAGCATTGGGAGTGCTCTGGTTTCCTTCCACTGTCCAAAGATGTGCAAGTTAGGGATTAGCTATGCTAAATTACGAAAGTGCCCAGAGATGTGTGGGTTAAGTGGCTTAGCCGTGGAAAATGCAGGGTTACAGGGATAGGGTAGAGGTGTGGATCTGGGTGGGATGTTCTTCAATGGGTCAGTGTAGGCTCGATGGGCTTCCACACTGCAGAGATTCCATGATTTTGAGCCTTTGTTCCTGAGATGAGCTTCCATTCACATTTCTGCCTTTTCTCTAAGAGCTTGATAGCATCACCCAAAATCTCCATGGTGCTGCCACATTCAATTGCTTCTCTGTTGCCTCTCGACTGAGTGTTCCATCACATTCCTGGTTCATCTCCCTCATTCTACCTTCTGTAAACCTGAGGTCATCTGAAATGTTGCTCATCCTACTCCTACAATACCGCCACCAATCCATAGTTGTTCACCTACTTTGGCCTTCCCACCCACCATCAATGTCTCGGTTTTAAAATTCTCAACCTAATTTTCAAGTGCTGCCAGAGCTCACCTCTCCACACAGTCACATAAGCCTCTGAAGTCTCTGCACAACTCTAAATCTGCCGCATTCTCAATTTTACTCGATCCATCATCAGTGGCTTGCCCCTCTGCTGCCAAGAAGTTAAGCTAATAGATAAATACATGATTATGAACAATTTGGAAGGGTATGGGCCAAGCTGAGGCAGGTGGGGCTTGTTTAGATTGGGATTATGGTTGGCATGGACTGGTTGGACTGTAGGGTGTGTTTCCACGCTATATGACTCTATGGCCTTTGAATTCCCTCATTAACCATCTAAGTTTTGCTAATTCTGTCTCTTCCTTTTAACCTATTGCCTTAAAACCTAAGTCTTTGACCAAACCTTTTTCCCACCTGCCGTAATGTGACGTTTTGTTAATTCTCACTGGATACTATTGTTCTGATGCACCACGTAAATGCAAGTTGTTGTTGTGGTGGTAGTTAAAATGGGAAATGGACTTTAAAGTGGACTTTGACAATATATAATGCTGCAAAACATGTCAGGAAAAGAATTCTGTGGAAATGATGATTGCAAGTGACGTAGGTGGGGTTGCTGATTCATTATCACCCATTCTACAAAATTGCACAAAATTTGAATGCAACAGAATGTTTGTGCAAAATTCATCGCCACTGGTACAAAGGTTCTTCTCACAATGAAAGGTTCTGCTCCCTCAAACTGTGCCCAGCTGACTCGATAAGGAGGGAAAAAAAACAAGTGAATGTAGCATGTTGCAATTTTTTAAAAAAGGTTTCAAAAGGTGCCACATGAGAAGTTATCACAAAGTTAGGGCTGGTGTGATTGGAAATAATATTTTACATGAATTGAGGACGAGTTAACAGACAGGAAACAGACAGTAGAAATAAACAGGTCATTTTAGGATTGGCAGGATGTAATTAGTGAGATAGCACAATGATTAGTGCCTGGACTTCAGCAATTTACGATCTATAGTAACGACCTAGATGAGGGGACTAAGCATAATGCATCAAACAATGCTGACGATGCTATGTTAGGTGGGAAAGAAAGCTGTGAGAAAAGATGCTAAAAGAGGCCACAGAAGGATGTTGACAGGCTTAAGGGAATGTAACTTGGCAAATGGATGTAGTGTGGTAGTTTGTGAACTTATTAAGTTTTTGGTAGAAAAAAATAGTAACGCAGAATATACTTTAACAGGAAAAGATTAGGAAATGTTGATGTTAGGAAGTACTGGGTGAACATGAATCAGGTGTTCGAGCAGGAAACTTGAATAGTTTATCAACTTTGAGACATTTACCATTGACCAGAAACATAATGGAACTAGATATATAAACATTGAAACTACAAAAGCAGGTCAGCGGCTGGGGTTCTTGCAAAGAGTAACTCACCTCCAGACTTACTCGAAAGACTGTCCGCCACCTACAAGGCACAAGACAGGAGTGTGATACGATACTCCCCACTTGTCTGGATGGGTAAAACTCCAAGACTTGAGAAGCTTGACACAATCCAGGACAAAGCAGCTACTTTGAATGGAACAATGTCCACAAATACTCCATTCACCAATGACGCACAATAGCAGCAGTACATGCCATCTTTAAGGTGCATTGCAGAAATTCACCAAGACTTCTTCGAAATTACCTTCTTAAAGCCTCCCACTTCAGTCTTGAAGGATAAAGACAGCAGATACATGGAACACCACCACATCCAACTTTCCATCAAAGCTACTCACCCTCCTAACATGGAGCAATATCACTGTTGCTTCAGGGTCACTGGGTTAAATCCTGGAATTCCCTCCCTAACAGCATTGTATCTATATTTACAATATGTGGATTGCAGTGGTTCACATACATGACTTACCACCTCTTCCAAATAAATAGAAAAATAATATTGGCCTTTATTTAAAATTAAAGATATCTGAGTGCAACTTCATGTGGAACACGGTGTATAATTTTTGCCTCCTCATCTGGGGATTGACTTGCCTTGCCTTTCTACTAAGAAGTGCAACAAAGGTTCGTGAAACTGAATCCTGATGAGGGGAGCTGTCCTAAGAAGAAAGGTTGTGTAGAATGTGTTTATTTACTCTACAATTTAGAAATATGTGGGTGATCTTATATAAAATTCAGTTTGTTTGTAGACTATATGTTGGAGGTGGGGGGAGGGGATTAGTTGGGAATACTTCCCTAGCTGACGAATCTAGTTTACAGGTGACAGTCTCAAACTTTGGTTCAGCCATTTTGAAATAAGATGAGGGCAAGTCAACTTCAAGCAAATCTTTGGAGTTTTCTACTGCAATAGCCTTTGGATGTTCAGTTTTTGGCTCAGCACATCTTCACAGCTTAATCAACTTTCTTTTGTGTGATTGACCTAAATTTTTACTTTTGTCCCACATTTCATAACATCTCTGCCAGTGAACCTATTGTTCATATTAGCAGGACAGAAGTAGATGACTAACTGTTCCCTCCTGCCTTGGCCTCTTGGTTTTGTTTGATGGTGGCGCTTTGGCCAGCAGGGGAGTGAAATCATCGGACTGGGACTGCAAGTGTGTTATGGGCTGGCAGACCAGTTATGATGCAGTGACTCTAAAAGGCAAGTGTTACACAATGGTTTCTCTCAGCCCCTGTGCCCTTGCTTTCACCACCCTCCTGCTATCCCAATCTCCCCAATCCTTGGGCATGACCCAAGTGCCCCTTATATTTTTTTTGTCAGAAGTTGGACAGAGAAAGGTTGATAGGCTGTTGATTTGTAACGGAATCAGGGATGTAGGTATAGGGCAGGCAAGTAAAGTTGAGGTAGAAGGTCGATGGTAATCTTATTTAGATTGTGGAATGGACACAAAGGGCCAAATAGCCAACTCCTGCTCCTAGTTTTCATGCAATTATGCCCTACATCTAACTGTGTTTAAACATGGAACACTGGTAATATGAATTATTTTTGTTGAAAAATGCAGTTACTTATCTTTATTGTATTAAACAAAATAATGCAGAAGAACACACATGATACTTGTTAATGATCTTTTAACCCCGTCACCATTACAGTAAGTATATGTTCTTATGATAATGATAAAATGTAGACAATAGAATTTAAATTCTATCAATTGATTTTAATAATGGACTTGCATGCACCAAAATCATTTCTGAAAGGGGGGAGAAAAGTACTTAAAAATGACCACAGTTATCATTTGACCACAAGTTGAGTCAGGTATTAAGCAATCATCAATAAACAAGAGCCAGTCTTGACTGAAATTAATATTTTTATCAAAAGACACTGAAACCAATCAGGCATGAAGAAATCTATTTCTTCTCCGTACTTTACAACTTTCTGAAAAGGTCGTATAGAACTCTCAAGACGCATAGAATGGAATCAGACCCTTCGGCCCAACTTGTCCATGCTGACCAGATATCCTAAATTAATCTAGCTCCATTTACCAGCATTTGGCCCATATCTCCATAAATCTGTTTGATTGAGACACATTTCTTGTGATTATCTAATTTGAAAACAAAGAGCCCAGACAGTGGAATGCACAAACAAGGTGTATTTCAGGGAACTGCTTTTGAACAGTGTGAAAATAGACTTTTGTTTAATTTTAAGTATCATTTGCCTGTTAATTATGTTCACATTGCATTGCTACTGATTTGTGCTGAAATGAGAGTAACTTAATTTAGAGGTTGGTTGAAACATGTAGTTATGAAAAATGGATAAAATATTTTCCCACAAGAATCATCACATATGATAAAACTGTGTATAGTCTTGATAGTATCAACCTCCTGTATATTTCATTGAAATGTTTTGCATTTCACACAAATTTTCTGTCTCACTTTCCCCACAAAATGTTGATGTTAGCCCTATTTAGGCTGTAAGAAATAAGAACAGGAATTGGCCATTTAGCTCCTTGAGCCTGTTCCACCATTCAATAAGATCATGGCCAATCCAACACTCCTCAATTCACTTTCCTGAACTTTCCCCATAACCCTTGATTCCCTACTGATCAAGAATCTATCTATCGCAGCCTTAAACATGAACAAGGACTCTGCCCCCACAGCTCTCTGTGGCAAGGAGTTCCAAAGAGTCTCGACCCTCAGAGAAAAAAAAACCTCCTCATCTCAGTCTTCAATTTTTTTTCGATTTGGAGGTGTCAGTGTTGGACTGGGGTGGACAAAATGAGAGGTCACGAGACACCAGGCTACAGTCCAACAGGTTCATTGAAATCACAAGCTTTTAGAGCATTGTTCCTTCTTCAGGTGAATTCACTTCACCTGACAAAGGACAATGCTCTTAAAGCTAGTGATTTCAAATAAACCTGTTGGACTATAACCTGGTTAACAAAGTGTGAAGGTGGACAAACACAGCCTCTCTGATGAAGGGTCTAGGCCCAAAACGTCAGCTTTTGTGCTCCTGAGATGCTGCTCGACCTGCTGTGTCCATATAGCATCACACTTTGTTATCTTAGGTTCTCCAGCATCTGTAGTTCCCATTATCTCGGACTATAACCTGGTGTTGTGTGACTTCTGATTTGAATTTTTTGATTCGCCTTGAACTTATAATACCGCAAGAAACTGCTAGTCCCTCGAAGTGTTTAAAGTCACTAGCCTGATGAATAATATTTGGAACAGCACTGTTTCTCTTCCCCTGTTCTGCAGTGTGCAGTCTGTGCTTTTACCCATAATATCACCACACGGAATATTATTTATAACAAGACAAACTTTTGTCCTGTGACTGTTTTTTTTAATTTGATACATGAAAACACATTTACAAAGACACATCACTTTCTTTATTTGAACTGCATTGCCACAGCAGGAAAGAAAATGCATTAAACAAAATACTTTAATGATATCTGCCTATGGGAAAGTTACATGACAGCAACACAATCAATGTGTTTGATTTAGACAACAGACAGAGTAATAATGAAATGGGAACAATTAACCCAGAAGACTCAGTCTACACCCTGAAGCAAGTTTATTGTTGTTGATGTTCCAAAGAAGAACTGTTTCACGAAAATAGTCCTGTATATTTTTTCTCGCGATAGGAAACACTATGTGTGGAATTGCCTTTGTGCAACAGTTTCAAAGAAATTTGATTCTAAGATGCTCACCAAGAGCTAATGGAATTTCTTGCAACACTTGTTTTATTGAAATCAGTTGGGAATGATATTGTGGGAGACTATTAAACTAGCATTTTCCCTAATTTCATTTCACACTGAAGGGACAATAGTTGGTCTTAATTTAGCAGCCTCCCAAATGGACCAGCAAAATTTATTCGTTCTGCTAATCCAAATGCCCCCTGGCCTCTCAAGACCAATTTATGGACAGGTTTATGATGGATGCCTTTTAGAAACCAGATTGAGTCCTCCAAAATTCATTTCACACAGGATGTGTGCGGGGTGAGGAGCTCTTTATCTCGCCATTATGGACTGAATTTAATTTATTTTTAGCTGTGTGATCGTGGAGACCAATCCCAATATGTTCAACGTAGTAAAAGCGTGTCATAAGTTTGCCTACTCCAAGCAAGTGTTTGAAGAGGTTTCGGGGATGCAGAGTTAAAACCAGGTAAAGCCTCAGGGTGAAGGGAATGGAAAAGTTCATCCACCTTGCCTGGTTTCCAATAGACTGGAAAATCATAGAGTTGAGTGCCTTGCCAGGGCATACTTTTACTGGTGGAGCAGAAGCAGAGAAGCAATTAATAAATGGCTCCAGTGAGGACCTCAAGAATTATTTTAACAGTATCACAACTCGAATTGGAGTTATGCGATATGAAATCGCAGAGTTGGGGGTACAATAGGCATGAGTGAATGACTGTGCCGAAGCAGCAAGCAGTGATTCCTGTTCCACTGTTGTTTAGTGTTCAGGATGATCTATAACCTTTATCGGTGGTTGTAGATGGCATCATTCATGGGTGTTTTTTGAGGCTATATGCTGAAGCTTTGGCTCACTATGTAACAGACCACGCTGGTGAGACACCCTCCATTCCGACCAATCCAATCCCCTACCAGAAACACATTGTTCCATGGAATCCAAGCTTCCAGGTCAAATTATGCTTCAATTAACTTTGTTACAGGAATTATAGTACCTCAATGTTTTCATGAATCTGGAATTCCAGGGTGGTTACAGGACAAATCCAGCAGAATGTCAGGAAAAGCGATTCTTTGACGCTCAACTTGATCAGTTGTACCAAAGCAAAAGAGGCTGGTTCAGCAAGGAAGGGGAGTGAGTCTGGGTGGGCTGCTGTGCAGAAAGCATGGACTCAATCAGCCAAATGACCTGGTTCCATACTGTCGGGATTCTATCATCGTCAAGATGAGAAGAAAGCATCTGGATTCCATCGTTAAAGAAAACTAGAACCGGAAGAGTTCTAACCTGAAGTTAGTACCGGAAGAGTTCTAACCTTCAGGTGGCAGCAACGGCAGGTGGTGGAATTTGAATTCATTTTTTAAACATTTCTGGAATTAAGAATCTACCAGTGACCATGAGGCCATTGCTGACCGTGGGGAAAATTCCATCGGGTTCAGTAACGTTTGTCAGGGAAGGACCTGCCATCTGCACCTAGCCTAGACCCACATCAAAGTGGTTGACTCTCAAATGTCCTTTGAAATAGCTACTCGGTTCAAGGGCAGCTAGGGTTGGGCAATATAGCTGGCCAGTCTGCAACGCCTGTATCTCACGAGTGAATTTTAAAAAACCTTTGATGTGGAGCCTACAACTTTGGAGGCAATCTGAGAAGAAATGTTTGCCAGAAGTAAGTAGGAGAAGTAAGGAGGAATATGAAATCTCAATACTGATTCAAATCTTTGAAGCAGTACTTGTATTAATGGTTAGTCTTACAAATTTGATATGTGTGCATCTTGGATCATTTAGGAGAGTTTGGTCAACTGGATGTGGAAGGAAATTTTGACTTAAAGACACTTGGTGAGGAAATAAGGAACAGTGTTCATTGTACTTTTAATATTTTGAATGTAATTGACTGCTTAAGATGCTGTGATTGTGGATATTCATGTGCTTATATTGTTATTTAGTATAATTCATTGATTTAGACCACAAACCTTGTGATTTCTTTCTTTTATTAATTACCTGGGTTTTCTGCTTCTTCAATAAAAAAACACATTACTTGTCTCTACCATGATCCCAACAATGCATTAACAATCTGTCTTCCTATTAATATCAAATTTGTCAGGAGCTCGCATGAGTATTATATTGTCTATTAGAGATTTGTCAATCAAGCTTAACAGACGCTGTTCAACAAATAAAACTCATTGTCAGCCTATCAGGCCCAGGTGATTGAATAATCAATTAATCATACAGTATCTCAATGTATTTTCTGTTACCCCAGCATAGCCTTTGTCAGAAAACATGCTGCAACAGTCAAGTACAGCAGAGTACCAACATTTCACAGTTCTCCGGTAGACGGAATATTAAGTTACTGGGGAGATCTATTTCATACCTACAATAATCCTTTAGATACAGTGAGGTGGGGTCTGCATTTACAAGGAGGCTGTCTGGTTTTTTCAGCAGTTGTGTGAGGTGACATTTTACTTTTGATGCGTTGTATCTGAGCTATTCACGGGTCAGTCTGTCTGCCAATGCTGGATATTGTCTGATACTGTAATAGAGCAGAACGGGTATAATTGATTGCACTCTGAGAATGGGATAGTGTTACAAGTATAATGGAGCAAAAGCTTTCTTTTTTGAGGAAAAAAAATTTAAACAGACCTTGCTGTAGGTGCACAGCCGAGCATGTCATGAAACTGAAGAAATTTAACCTTGAGTAGTTTTGGCTGACTTTATTATGTGCTATTGAGAACAGGATAAGGTCTGATAAACTGGTACTCATACCCAGTGAAATCATCACAGCGTCATTAAGAAAAGGTGAAACTTTGAATTTATTCTTGCAATTGTTCCCCCTTACAAGAAATGTATACTGAATGAAGATTGCATTTGAACTAATGAGTCAAGGGCAGGTGTCTCCCAAGATAATGTTCAGAGTGAAAATTTCCTTTTTCTTGCACTCCAAGCAGAATTCAATTGTTTTCAGACTCCTTGATCAGAATCCTCGGGTCAAATCTTCGAAGAATGATAATCACTGGTGGATTGCCACTCTGCCCCTCTTCTCGTACCTCGCTCAACAGCTTTTCCGGCCCGCACTTTCAAGTCAGGCCACTTGACAAAGGCAGAGGCTGCCAGTTTGTGGAGTCTTTCAGCACAATGTTGGATCATTGTTACAACATACCATGTCACCTTCCCTACAATACTAACTGCCCTATCTGGGGCTTCGAAGGTCCTAAATGCCCTGTGACAATCTACAGCAAGAAGTGACTGTCCAAGTCCAGGGGCTGTACGGTGGCTCAGTGGTTAGCACTGCTGCCTCATAGCACTGGAGACCTGGGTTCAATTCTACCCTGGGGTGAGCCTCCGTGAGCTTTTCCTCCAGGTGCTCTGGTTTCCTCCCATAGTCCAAAGATGTGCAGGCTAGCTGGATTGACCATGCTAAATTGCCTGTACTGTTCAGGGATGTGCAGGCTAGGTGGTTTAGACATAGGAAATGTAGTGATGGGACAGGTCTGAGTGGGATGGCCTTTGAAATGTTGGTGCTGATTTGATGGGCTGAATGACCTGCTTCCACACAGTAGGGGGTTTATAAATAGGATGACAAATGCGTTATAGAGGTAGGATTGAAAGAATTTTGGTCAATGATAGAATGGGAGGGGAGGGGGCAGGTAGTGAGAAACTATGGTGAGTAAGAAAGGAAGCTATGCAAGGTAATGGGCAGGGATAATGTAATAGAGAGTGGTGTGTTTCCAACAGGTTGGTCAGGGTAATGGATTGTGGGTCAAGTTGTCTCTAGTGAGAGGGGATTTGTGGTCTGGTTTTAAAATTATCAGAAGTTGGAGTAACTCTTAATCTTCTAGTCTTTCCTGAGTAACTCTTCAGATTCGTGAGCCTGAACCCTCAGAAGTCCTTGGTTCTAATTCAGAGTTGGAGACTTTTTCAGTGGTTCTGGACTCCCGGTAATTGAAACTTGCTGGGCAATTCTGAGGTAGGCAGTATGCCTGGCGTTCTGAGGGGTCCCATAGCACATCTTCTGGAGGAGATTGTTGCAATGACTGGATTCTAATTGAAAGATCAACACTATTGATGACTAAGTCGTATGAAGTTTGCAAGTTCCAATCTGAAAGGTCACTGCGTGTACATTGGCATAAAAGGAATGTTTTAGCATTCAGTTGTTACTTATTGAGGATTCTCACCAGACAAGAGACTGTTTTGTCAATATATATTTCACATCTGTCCTATGACAAAAGGTCTAATGTCAACTGTGCAATGTCTCTGAGGCAGTGGTGCAGCAAGCAATTGAGATGTCAGCTGTGACAGTGAAACGTGAGTGGTTTTTAAAGACCATATCAACCCCAAGCACCGTTTCTTGCCCAGGTGTGCTCCTGACTGTGCTATTCTTCACAATCCTGACAAATCCTGTACTGCGATCGCTTCCAGCAGCTTGCCATTTCCCGTGTCTGCTTGCTTTCTGGTTTGTGAGTCCAGACAGCTGTAGACAGATGGGTCTCGCAGTATAATCATTTGACCTGAATGTTATGGGAGAGGCGTGAATCAGAAATAAAGACACCGCAATAGAGAGGAATGTAGCCAGCACGTGCTATATCGAAGAAAGGTGACTGTAAATAGATTACACATACACCTAAAATATTCTGCAATTTCCCAGCTTCCAAATTTTTTGGGCTACAAGCTGTGAACAGGTTACAACAAATCAATCATAGCTTGAAGAGGGCAAATGCTGAAATGTTGAATATTTTTAGAGCAAATGGCTGTTATCACGTCTCCAAACAGTCTGTTCTTTCTGTGACTGCTGGGCTTTCTGACAGCACCAGATCATTGCCAGTGTAACCTGGGATCTGCATTTCATTCATTACACAATGGTCAGAAAGAGACTACTTTATTTTAGGGGCCATGTGAGAGAGTGAGGGAGTGAGGATTGAAGTGTGAGTGTGAGGGCTATACAACAATCAGAACATTACCTCTGTTGTAAGGATACCTTTGCCTAGATTATTTAGTAGTGTTAGCAGTTTATGTGGTGCCATGGGATATTTTACTGCATCATGTGCTTTGCCTGTTTCTCCCCCGAAGCTTGGCTGCCACAAATTGTGTGGAAATATTCCATGCAGACTGTACATTCAAATGCAGCAGAGACTTATTTTCTAATCAGAGATATAATTTTTTTCTTAAGAGACATTGTCACGCTCCTCTGGAGTAGATGGGGCTTGAACCTGAGCACCCTGGACACGAGTCAGGGACACTATCACTGTGCCACGAGAGCCTCGATTAATGTTTATGTCATATCGGGTTGTAAATTTTATGAAACAACATATTCGGATGTGTTGTCTCACACTCTTCTGGATTAGATAGGACTTGAACCCAAGACTCCCAGCTGAAAGGTACAGAGGTGCCAATGTAAAAGGAACCCTTTTTTGTCATCTCCAGAAGTGCTCTTACATACAACTGAATACTTTTTTCCCAATCAACAAATACCCCAGTGTGATTTTTCTCATCCATTAACTCCCACGAGTAAACCACCCATGTTTCCAATTGATTAATTTATCTGCAAAGCCCATTTTCGGCAATACAGTCCATCAAAGGCTATGGAGAGAGGGAGAGGGCTAAATCAAAATGGAGTTGGAAAGGAAGAGAAGGTATTCTATCCCCTGTTGTGGCCAGCTCTCTCTAAGGGCATCAATAGTATTGGCAGACACTGCGTACTCCCTCACCAATGATACTGAGGCATGAACATAACTGTGGAAGAGGGGAAGACAGTCAGCAGATATGACCCCCCACCCTACTCCAATGCCTGTTGCCTGGTCCTGTCAATGATCAACTGGGCCAGACCCAGGAACAGACCCATGAGGAGGTCCTCCGACTTGTCCACGCCTCTCTCTGCATCTGACACCCAGAGATCAGGAGAATAGGGCTGAAGTGCAACCAAATTACAACAAAATATTTTTCAAAAAATAGGAATTTCTGCAGAAACTCAGCAGGTCTGCCACCATCTGTGGAAAGAAAATCAGAGTTAATGTTGCGGGTCCAGCAACCTAAACCTTAATTCTGCTTTCTCTCCACGGATGCCCCCAGGCCTGCTGAATTTCTCCAGCAATTTCTCTTTCTGCTCCATATCTGCAGTTATTTGTTTTATTTGAAGGAGATTCTAGGCCAGGTGCATAGTTGAGGAGGTATATTTCAGGAAAATCCAGGAGGGATAGAGAGTTTCGGAAGTTTCAGCGAGCTGGAGGCAATGTTGATTAGATTCCCTACAGTGTGGAAGCAGGCCCTTCGGCCCAACAAATCCACATCGCCCCTTGAAGCATCCCACCCAGACCCATTCCCCTATAACCCACATACCCCTGAACACTACGGGCAATGTAGCATGGTCGATCCACCTAACCTGCACATCTTTGGACTGTGGGAGGAAACCAGAGCACCCAGAGGAAACCCATGCAGACACAGGGAGAATGTGCAAACTCCACACAGACAGTCGCCCGAGGCTGGAATCGAACCCAGGTCCCTGGTGCTGTGAGGCTGCAGTGCTAACCAATGAGCCACCATGCTGCCCAGTGGAGCAAAGGAAAGGAGAGATTTAGACAGGGTGTAGAGCTGGATGAACACGGCAGGCCAAGCAGCATCAGAGGAGCAGGAAAGCTGACGTTTTGGGCCTAGATCCTCCTTCAGAAGAAGGCTCTTCACACTAAGACCCTTTCTGAAGAAGGGTCCAGGCCTGAAACATCAGCTTTCCTGCTCCTCCAATGCTGCTTGGCCTGCTGTGTTCATCCAGCTCTACGCCTTGTTATCTCAAATTCTCCAGCATCTGCAGTTCCCACTGACTCGGAGATTTCGACAGGACAAATTTGGAGAAATGTTGAGTGTTTGAGAGGTTGTAACACAAATGACTGGTGTTTGGGTAATGCTTTAAAGGTAACACAACGTCCCCAGCAGTTCACAGGAGTGTTGAAAAAAACAATATTATGCCATTGTTAACATCACTGTTTCAAAATAAGGAATCACCCATTGAAGACCGAGATAAGCAGAATTTCTTTTGTCACATAGTGTCATGAGTTTTTGTAATTCTATTCCTCAAACGGCAGTGAATGCAGAGTTCTTGAATATTTTTAAGTTTTTGAACCTTTTTAAAAGTCAACCTCTTGGGAAATGTTATAGCACGCCTCTGGAGCAGTGGGACTTGAACTCAGCCTACCCAGTTCAAGGGTGGGGACACTTCCACTTTGCCACATGGTTCTTGACATCAAAGGGCTGAAGGTAGTCTGTAGAGATGTGGAGTAATTAGGTTGGACTTTACATGATCTTACATTATAAGCTCATGGGATCAAGTAGCCTATTCATGCTCCTTATTCATATGTTGGTATGCCAAGGCACACAAAAGAGACATTAGGTCAGATGACCAAAAGGTTGGTAAAAGCCACGGGTTTTAAGGAGTGCCTTAAAGGAGGAAAGTGAAGCAGAGAAACGGGGATGGGGGTTGATGGGCCTAGAGCCTCAGCAACAAGTCAACAGTGGAACATTTCAGATAAGGTTAACGTTTCAGGTCCGGTGACCCTTCCTCAGAATTCCAATTCTGAGGAAGCATCACCAGACCTGGAATGCTAACTCTGTTTTTCCCTTCATAGATGCTGCCAGACCTGCTAAGCTTTTCCAGCAATGTCTGTTTGGTTTCCTGATTTACAGCATCCGCAGTTCTTTCGTTTTTCATTTAAGGCTGAGGTTGCTCAACAGGCATTAATGAGATAAGTAGCTGTGAGGCCATTAAGGGATTTAAACACAACACTGAAAATGTAAATCTTAATGTTGTTGGACTGGGAACTAACGTAGGCCGGAGAATGCATGGATAGCCAGCAGTGTTTTAGATGAGCTCTGATATACGGAGGGTGAAAAATGATTGTCTAAACAGAACAGCATTTAAATAGTCGAGTCTGGAGATGACAAAACCATGGAATGAGAGTTTTAGCATCAGATGGGCTGAGGCATGGGGGGCAGGATAGAGAGGGACATCATGTGAAGTAACATGGCTTGATAATAACTTCTGGAGACTTGGAATATAGGAGGAGAAGTGATCAGGGATTGAATTATTGATGGTTTAATATGATTTGATTTATTATTGTGTGTTGAGGTACAGTGAAAAGTGTTGCCTTAATGTGCTGATTAGACCCATTAATGCACATCACATCTAGCAGGTTAGAACATAATAAAGAGCAGTTGAATTAGAAGTGATTGTTTTCGAATGGAGTATTTTAAAGTGTATGTTACAGGAACAGAAATGGCCTCATTTGATAAAATTAATATGCAGACCCCCATGACTTAAATCTTTGGTTGTGATTGTGATTTTTGTCCTGACATAGAAGTTAATTGCAATAAAACAACAGGAAGGAAAAATAACGTGATGATGTAGGAACTGTAGGAATTACTGTTTACTTAACACTTAACATTCTTTGCATAAATATTGAGGGCCCTTAGGAATTGAGTAAATGCAGTGTCCCACTGTTTTCATGTTACTGAATACACAGGAAGCAATGCAGACATAATCTACAATTATACAAGCATTCATCAAAGGGTTTCTTGCAGCTCCTTTTATGCACCTGAACTGAAGGTATTTCCATTTGTTTTAAGGCCTTTCAATCTGTAACATTGCTGCACAGATCCCCAGGAAAACGTTCAAACCTCTAGAATTCTTTTCTTCTCTATAGTTTTAGGATAGAATCTGTACTCTGCGGAAAGAGGCCATTTGGCTCATCAAGTCTCTACTGGTCCTCCGAAGAGCATCCTGGCCAGACCCAGGCACAGAACCCTACCCTAAACCCATAACCCTACATTTACCATAGCTAATCCACATCATAGTGTCATAGAGATAAACAGCTCGGAAACAGACCCTTCAGTCCAACTTGTCCATGCTGACCAGATATCCTAAATAAATCTAGTCCCATTTGCCAGCATTTGGCCCATATCCCTCTAAACCCTTCCTATTCATATACCCATCCAGGTGCCTTTCAAATGTTGTCATTGTACCAGCCTCCACCATCTCCTCTGGCAACTCATTCTGTACATACACCACCCTCTGCATGATAACGTTGCCCCTTAGGTCCCTTTTAAATCTTTCCCCTCTCACTTTAAACCTATACCCTCTAGTTTTGGACTCCCCCACTCCGGGGAAAAGACCTCGCCCATTTACCCTATCCATGCCCCTCATGATTGTATAATCACCTGTTAGATCATCCCTCAGCCTCCAACGCTCCAGGGAAAATAGCTCCAGCCTATTCAGCCTCTCCCTATAGCTCAAACCCTTCAACCCTGGAAACATCCTCGTAAATCTTTTTCTGAACCCTTTCTAGTTTCACAATGTCCTTCCTATAGCAGAGAGACCAAAGTTGCATGCAATACTCCAATAGTGGCCAAACCAATGTCCTGTACAGTCGTAACATGACCTCCCAACTCCTATACACTCCCAAAATTATAACATTAAATATATAGGTCCTGCACTGATTTGCTTTTCCAAGATACAGCACTCACATCTACCTAAATTAAGCTCCATCAACACTCCTCTGCCCATCTGATCAAGAACCCGTTGAATTGTGAGGTAACCTTCTTTGCTGTCTACTATACCTCCAATTTTGGTGTCATCTGCAAACTTACTAACTATACCATTTACGTTCACATCCAAATCATTTGTATAAATGACAAAGAGCAGTGCACCCAGCACCCATCCTTGTGGTACACTGCTTGTCACAGGCCTCCTTTTCCCTGGACCGTAGGATGCTGAGCAGTGATCTCATAGAAGTTCATTAGAGGTATAGATAAGGTGAATAACCAAGGTCTTTTCCCCAGTGTTGGGGAGTTCAAAACTGGAGGGCAGAGGTTTAAGGTGAGAGGGGGAAAGTTAACAGGGGCCTGAGAGTTAACTTTGCATGTACAGGGTGATGCGTATATGGAACGAGTTGCCAGAGAAAGTGCTGGAGTTGGGTATAGTTACAACATTTCAAAGACAATTGACAGGTACAAGAATAGGAAAGGTCATGGACTGATGTGAGCTAAACACAGGCAAATGGGTCTAGTTCAGTTTGGGTAACCTGGTTAGGATGGGTGAGCTGGGCCGAAAGGTCTGTTTCCATGCTGTATGTCTCTATAACCTGATAGGGCATTCAGGATCTTGGTCTGTTGTTGGAACTCAAAGATAGAGACTCCAAAAATGTATCACTCGTTCTGTACTGCACTGGAGAATCAGTTGAAAATCTTCTGTTTGACCAAGTACTTCATAAGCAAGAAGCCACCTGTCCTAAAGTTGGCCCCTGCCTTGAATGTGAAACCTGCCAGAACGTAAATATTCAGCATAGTGTCACTGGTCTACCCAAATCTTCCTTACATCGTTAAGTAAATTCTTGGCCCGTACATTTTATTGGACAATACAATGAAGCAGTGGGGCATGGAACCAGGCGAAAATGTAAACAGACTAATATTCCATCAGGTTTCCTGTCAGTATCTCTACCTCTTTCCCACCCCATTGTGGGGTACCAGGCACATCCAAATATCCTATGCCAGTGGCTGTTATTCACTTTAGAGTCTCAGCAGTAAGTGATAATTGGCCTTTCAACAATGGAAGACTCATATCCAAGCCAATCCTGGTGTTTTCAGAGTCCTCAAGGATTGCTGAATGGTGATCCAGATGTAGCCAGATTATGCTGATGTTTTATTTGGCTAGCTCTGCAGTAATTGCTCGTGTGACCAACACTATATTACAAAACGATAGTGTGACCCACCTATCATGACCTTGGATTACCAACGGCGTGCTGAACTTTAATTCCAATGTATGCTTTTCAGGAGAAGACTGATACAGCTAAGGTTGTAAGTTCAGTGTCTGACTGGAAAGAGATGCTCTAGAATGTCATGTGATGAATTGTCAAGCAAGTTTCAAAGGAACTGGGGAAATACACTACAAATTAAACTGTAATCTCCTGCAACCTATTTCAGGAATAGGTAACAATCCAGGCAAGAGATGTGTTTTGTGCCTTCCCCTTATAGAAACACACAGGAACAGGGATTAATAACCAGTTCAACCCTGGTCTGTGCACATTAGTAGAAGATGGTGCACTCACCTGCATTAAAGTGCCCATATGCTGTAGAGAGACGGTTGAAGTCACCCTTGCATTGCAGGTGAACGATTCTCTCGCTCTGAGTGCTAGAAGCCAGCTAGCTAGCAAGCCAGTCGCAGGAGATGGGACAGAAGTACTCGCTTGCTCTGAATGCTGCTAACTTTCTCAGATCCACAACAAACTAAACAATAGTTGGTTAACAAAGTGTGAAGCTGGATGAACACAGCAGGCCAAGCAGCATCTTAGGAGCACAAAAGCTGACGTTTCGGACCTAGACCCTTCGTCTAGGCCCGAAACGTCAGCTCTTGTGCTCCTAAGATGCTGCTTGGCCTGTTGTGTTCATCCAGCTTCACACTTTGTTATCTTGGATTCTCCAGCATCTGCAGTTCCTATTATCTCTGTACCATAGCTGGTACCAGGTTCACTCGAAACTATTTCCATGTAAATCAATTAAGCCCAAATTAAAAGATGATGTCTTGTGGCACAGTGATAATGACCCTATCTCTGGGCCCAAAGGTCAGGGTTCAAGTCCCAGCTGCCGTGGAGGTGCGCTACTAACATGTCTGAAAGAAAAACTAACACTAGCCTGGAGTAGGTGAGACTTGAACTTGGATGTCCTGGTTCAGAGGTAGGGACACTTTCATTGCACCAGTAGAGCCTTCGAGCCATGCTTTAAGAGAGATTTCACTAATCAGCCTGCTCAGCAATGTTATTACACCCCTCTGGACCAGGTGGGACTTGAACCTGGGCATCCTGGCCTATTGGTAGGGACACTACCATTGAACGACAAGAGCCCATCTAGGTCTGCTTTATCATTTACTTCTACACAGAAGTGTTATCACACACCAGTAAGCAACCTTCCCTCCACCAAAATCACCGCCATTTTGTTTTTGCTTTATTCTTAATCCACCTCCAGTAAAAGCTCCCATGTAACCAATTCAACATTTACATGTCGAGCCCAATAGAGGCAAAGCAAACCATTAAGAGTATGGTGGGGAGAGATAGAGAGAGAGGGAAGGGAATAAATCAGAATGGAGTTGGAGGGGGAACTAGAGCACTATATGTCCCCATGGTGCCCAAAGCCCTGAAGAACATTGATGGACACTGTGTGCTCTGTCTCCAAGGACACATGAACACGTATGTAACTGCAGAAGAGGGGCAGACATGAATACACCACACTTAATATACTTAATTTAACAATACTCCTTATTAGTGTCTCTTAATCATATCTTTAACATATCATTAACCACAAGAAGGTGGAGAGCCAACTTGTGGCACAGTGCTAATGCCCCTACATTTGTGTTTAATTCCCGTCTGCCTCAGAGCTGTTTTATAACATGGGTAGAAGAGACACATTAAAAATAATTTTTAGGAAGATGCAAGGACTCCCCCACGTGCACTGCTGCATGTCAGCAACAAGATTCACCATCACCAGCTAAAGGGGTAGCTAGGAAGAGGCAATAAATATCGACCTTGCCAATGATGCCCAGCTCCCAAGAATGTACTTTTAAAACAGCAAACACATCCCTCCCTATAGTGTTTAACCATTGACTCCAGTGCAGCAGTTAGTTCATAAGGATCTCTTCACATTAACAGACCACCAGAAGCAGAGGGCATACTGTTGGAGCAAAGGTTACATACAATAAGTTGTTAACAACAGCACAGATAACCTGCTTTTCTGCTTCTTCAGTTCATACTTGAATTGACCTTGATACCTTCAGCCAGTCCAAACAAAGTGGATGGCTTTGCACATGGAAATCACCAGATACATGCAGCTGTGCATTGGAGAGTTGGGAGGGGGAAGGGAAGACAGTCAAATGTAATTAGGTGTAAATGATTGTGGCTCCACCTTTGTGTCCTGTTGTAGGTCTTGGTGGAAGACATTGAAAAGAAGGGAAATGAGAAAACAAAAATTCAGGAAATCCTAAGAGTGCAGACAATGGAACTCTTGTCCCAGCAACATTCTTCAACATTAATTTGGATTAACAATCATCCCTACACTAAGAAACAAACTGCAGCCTCAGAAAACAAGCATTAGAGCACTCCTTGGTGATTCACATGGGGTTTCTTTTCCATGCAATGCATCGTTTCACCTGGAGTTGGTGAACTTGCTCACCGCAACTGTGCCCTTCGACCCTGCATGTTTTGGCCAGCTCCCCGAGCAACAGCAGGCACATCATGGTCTGGTTCTCCCAGGAGCTGATGGCGTTGAACTTGTTGTAATGGGCCAATCAGGAAACCTCCCCCCTCCGCCACCATGATACGCTTGAAAATATTGTTGACGAATGATTTCAACATGCTCATGGCCTCGGAGGAGATGCTGGTGTCAGGGTGAACCTGCTTCATCACTGTAGATGTATATGCAGTAACTTTCTTTCCTGGAGTTTCTCCTCTGCTTGCTGCTTTTCACTGGTGTCTTACTTAAGAACATAAGAAGTAGGAGCAGGAGTAGGCCACTCAAGCCTGCTTTGTCATTCAATAAGATTGTGGCTGATCTTTCCTTGGACACAACTCCATTTACCCGCCCGGTCGCACCATAACCCTTAATTCCTTTACCGTTCAAAAATCTATCCATCTTTGCCTTAAAAGCATTCAATGAGGTAGCCTCAACTGCTTCACTGGGCAGGTCCACAACCCTTTGGATGAAGAAGTTCTTCCCCAACTCAATTACTCCCCCTTACTTTGGGGCTATGACCCTAGTTGTAGTTTCATCCAACAGTGGAAACAACATCCCTGTTTCTATCTTATCTATTCTGTTCATAATTTTATATGTTTCATAAGATCATAAGACATAGGAGCAGAAATTAGGCCATTCAGCCCATCGGGTCTGCTCTGCCATTCAATCACGGCTGATAAATTCCTGAACCCCATTCTCCTGCTTTCTCCCCGTAATCCTTGATCCCCTTGATAATCAAGAACCTATCTATCTCAGTCTTAAATGTACTCAGTGACCTGGCCTCCACAGACTTCGGTGGCAGTGAGTTCCATAGATTCACCACTCTCTGGCTGAAGAAGTTTCTCCTTATCTCTGCTCTAAAAGACCTTCCCTTTCCTCTAAGGCTGTGCTCTCAGGTCCTAGTCTCTCCTACAAATGAAAACATCTTCCCAACATCCACTCTGTCCAGGCCATTCAGTTTCCATAATATGTCCCCTAATTCTTCTAAATCCCAACAAGTAATGTCCCAGTTTGCTCAAGCTCTCCTCACAAACCAATTCTCTTAACTCCTGGAATAAACCCTATGAACCTCTTGTGCACCCCCTCATCTTCTTGACGATTTTCTTTTTGATATCTTTCGTGGAGGTTTGCTGAACTTCTCTTCAGCCATAGCAATGATCAATTTCAGGTTCAGAATGTTTCATAGGAGTTAGGTTATAACCTGTGACCTTAAGAGAAAGATGTTTTCACCACACAGTTTTGATGGTGGCACTGTTGTATCCCTGAACAGGCCGATTAGAAAATACCTGTGACTTTAACGAGGTCAAAGCTAACCAATTTTCTCCAGCCAAGCTCCCAGCAGCAGCACTGCCATTGGTCACGAGTACAAACTGAGCAGAGACTGATATTAGCTTTCTGACTGTTGATTGTTTAAGCATTTACGCTGCCCACACAGACCTGGTTTCCTATTGTGTGCTCTAATCTAAACAGAACAGTTATTTATCATCTCATCTGCTTCCTACAGAAGTGACTCAAGTTGCTTCAAACGCAGTAACTTGTTTCGGGAGTGCAGTAACTGATGGCATGTGAGTACGCACAGCTTTGTGACTCCCTCCCTAGGCCTCTCTGCTTCCTGAACATGCTTCTTAAAAGTTTGCCCCTTTGATCAAACGTTTTGCCCATCCACCATAATCTCTCCTCATTTGGTTCAGTATCCGATTACACTTTGGCAAAACATTTTGGGACATTTTACTATTTCAAAGGTGCTACAGTAATGCAGCCTGCTGTTGTTACTGTTGTTTCTGTCAATTGTTGCTTGACCTGCTGAAGAGGTAGGTATGGAGGTCCAGAAGTCAGCCGCTGGAAGAGCATCAGTTCTTGCAATTGCTCAGCCTTCTTTCAGCTGGTGTGTGTGGACAAAAAAACACAGACTGGAGACAGGAAATGAACAAACTAATCATGGCACCGTAGAGCAGGAGTCCATTCAAATGTAGGGAATAAAAAGGAATGAAGGTGCTGCAGGGCATGTAGTCAGGTGTTAGATACATTCGTTGCTGCCAAGACTGTGACTCCCAAAGGTTGTGTTGCTGATCCTGTGCCAGAATTCAGGACATCTCTGTGGGCTGCTGAGGAACACAGTGACACAGGAGAATGCTTCAGTTGTTGTTGAGGATAATGGGAACGAGTAGAATTGGAGCCTTTGGGCTTTCAAAAGGCATTTGATAAGATTCCACAAGAAAGATTGCTGCAAATGTCAAAGAGCTCATTGGGGATGATGTATTAACACAGATATGATGATTAGCCAGAATAAACCTTCAGGTCAGCAAACTGTAACTATTGGCACGTCAAAGGATTAATTGCTAGGACCTCGAATCTTTACAAACCATATAAATGATTTAGATCAAGGGACTGACTGTGATGGTTGTCTTAAATATACCAAGGCAGGAAAGCAAATTGTCAGGAGGATGCAAAGAGGTTGTAAAGGGGTGTGGTTTGGCGTAATGAGCAGGCCAAAAAAAGAGAGATGAAACATAATGTGGGAAATGTGGATTTGTCAAATTTGGCAGTATTACAACAGCAGGATATTATTTACAATTAGAGACAGTAGAATGCCAAGGAATCCTTTTATATGTGCCAGAAAAAGTCAGCATGCAGATTCAACAAGTAATTAGGAAGCTAAATGGAAAATAACGAGATAACAAAGCGTGGAGCTGGATGAACACAGCAGGCCTAACAGCATCTTAGGAGCACAAAAGATAGATCTTTCTCAGATCAATGGAATGTTGACCTTAATTGAAATGACTTTGGTCTCCTTAAGGCAGGATATATTGACATTGCAAACACTCCAGGGAAGGTTCAGTCAGCCATTTCCTGGGATGAAGGCATTGTCTTATTTCAAATTAGGCCCATGTTCATTAGCGCTCAGAAGACTAAAGGGTGATTATTTTGAAACTTAGAGAATCCTGAGGAATCTGGACAGGGCGGATAGTGAGAGGATATGTCTCCTTATGAGGGAATCAAAAATTTGGCAGCACTGTTTCAAATTAAGGGGTTTCCCATTGAAGACAGAGATGAGGAGAAATTTCTTTCCTTAGGGGGTTGTTAAAGTCATTGGAATTCTCTTATTACCAAGAGCAGTGGAGATTTGGTCATTGAATATCTTAATGACTGAGTAAGACTGATTTGATTGACAAAGGAATCAAGGATTATAGGGGTAGAAGGAATGTGGACGTCAGGTCACAATTAGATCAGCCATGATCTCATTCAATGGCAGAGGGGGTCAGTGAGCTGGATGGCTGGTTTGTGATGCAGAATGATGCAAATTGTGAGGGTTCAATTCCCACACCAGTGGAGGTCATCACAAAGGACTTTGTTTCTCATCCTCTTCCCCTCACCTATGGCATGGTGACCCTCAGGTTAAAACACCACCAGTCATTTCTCCTTCTCTAATGAGAGAGCAGGCCTATGGTCTGTGATTGATTTTAATGGCACAGCAGGCTTTACAGGCTGAATCATTTTGCTGTCACTGAGCCTCCTCACTGCTAATCCAACGAGATGAGGGCTACTGCACAGAAGAGGTCTGATACCAAGCACAGGAATTCCAACAATGGGATGGAGCTGGGATTGGGATGAGGTCGTGGCTGTGTACGTTAACAACCAGACACTGAATACGAACCACAAATTCCTCATGGGAAAGCGGGGTGTGATGGTGGCGGGGCGGGGGGAGGTGTGGCAGAGGGTAAAGGAGGCAGCTGAGTGCTTTAGGGAGCAAAGGGTTCTTGTGTTGTGCTTGGGTCGCCAACATTTTGCACAAGAAGTGAGTGAACATCATGTGGTGAGCTGACCTGAGTATATATCTCACTAATCCATTGTTCCATAAACAAGAAACATTGGGCAGCCAGAAAGTCAAGATACAAATATTGAAGCGAGTGCTCATGTGTTTGACAGGGAACCTTATGCTGGTTAATTGAGGCAAATGACAACTAGGCTTCCTGGCTGGGTTTGGATAGATTCCTGGAGATTCCATGACAATGACATTGAACTTCTGTCACCCATGCCTGCTCTGTGACCATTGGAGCGTTCACACACCCATGTTTGGCAAGTGGATAAAGATTTCCGCCATACAATTTGACAAATGTCGACTTGTCAAACAAAGAGTGCTTTATCGTTTGGTGCTTCTGGGAGAGCTCGATGAATCTCAGGGCTGAAAACAAGGCTTAACACTTATTGATAGTAGGAAGTGCCGATGGAGCGGGAAAGCTGACGTTTGGGGTCAGGACCCTTCATCAGAAGGACCCTTCATTTTCTGAAGAAGGGTCCCGACCTGAAATGTCGGCTTAACATCTATTGATTATAAACCATATGCAGGAGGATGACCAGGGGTTCACTAATGCCTTGTTCTATCAGATCTCAGCCCCATGTGTGGATTCATTATGATGGTATCACTTCTGTAACACAGAATCGTACAGCATTGGAAATACACCCGTTCAACTATCTTTAGCCTATATCCCTCTAAACCTTTCCTATTCATGTACCTGTCCAAATATCTTTCTCATATTGTAACTGCACCTGCATCTATCACTTCCCCTGACAGTTCATTTCACACACAAACCACCCTCCGTGTGAAAACCCTGCCCCTCCGGTCCTTTTTAAATCTTTCTCCTCTTCAGCCGGTTGGTTCAGAGCGGGGTGGGGGAACTGGAAGTCCTCCGTACTGAGGAGTTATTGTCTTGCTATAATTAACCCTTTGCTGCACAATTGCCATCTCCAATACGTTTGTAACCATTCGATGGGCCGAACGGCCTGCCCCCGCCCCGATTCTCCGATTCCGTGACTCAAATCTTGCCCCAGGCGAGCAGTAGGATTTCTCCTTAGACAGCTGCTTGTTTAATCAGGGCCAGGTAATGCTATTGTTGTTCCCTGTACGGTTTAAACCACTTTACAGCCAGTTGGTAGGTCTTCAAAGGGGCGGGGAGGGGATCTTTTTGGGCGTGTGTGGGATGGGAGAAAGAAGGAAATTCATTCAGCGCGGATGGTTAAATTCTGTTGCCCTGTAGCTATCGCGAAAGGCATCTGCAAACGCATATTAAATTCCCCCATGGCCTTTTCAAAGCGAGGAGACAGAATTAATAAGCTGCGGTGTGGAATGGAGAAGTGACACTGGGATGGGGGAGGAGGAAAGAATATATTTATACCAGGTAGGAGAAGATAGACGCGTTATAAACACACGCTCTCTCTCCTCTAACAATCCACTCCTTCTACAATTGATTAGCCAAGCCTGTGTGCTGCTGATGGGCTGGACAGTGTGGTGAGAGAGAGTGCTAGTCTACAGTGCAGGATCTCCAGGAAAGAGAGAGAGAGAGAGAGATTAAAGACTAGAATGAATGCAAGGCTGCAGCAACTTGGAAAAATGCTACACTGGGACAGCTTCCCCCTGATAGCACCAGGGCTGTCTGCATCCTGAGCTGCACGTGTGGCTAAACCCTCTGAATGAATGAATGAATGAATGAAGACCCAGGCGATGACATCCCGGTAGAGACCAGTGTGAAGAGGCTGGGGACATGGGGCAGTGCTGCTGCAGAAGGCGGAACAAGCGACCCCGGCAACCAAGAGGTACTTCTCAGTTCCAGCAATCCTGTCTTCCCAACTTTCTGCCCCTAGCATTTTAGAAGAGTAGGCGCTGCAGGCAGAGATCATTGTAATTTCCCACCCGCCCCGTTTGGAATGCTGGACTCAGCTGTTGGTGTCATTTCCCAAGTGTTGAGAAATGCTGTGAACCGAGTTTGGAATTTTTGGTGGAGTTCAAAGGTTGTGGCAATGTCGAGGTGAATGTATTAATCGCCAGTTGTTACCCAACATTTTAATGTGTTTTACCAGGTGGGATTCGTGTGCCTAGGCAACCGTTTTAAATTCTCCTCTACCAAGAAAAAACTAAGTTGGCAAATGTGGTTTAATCGTTTGCAATCGCGCAGGTAAACTGAAATGAAAACCAGGGTGTCCCCACCCAATTGTCTCTACCAGGTAAAACGAAGCATTAATTCCCAGCTCTCCTGAACCCCAACAAAAGTTATTTGTTTCTGGTGAATTGCGGTTATTTAACCCCAGGTCTTTTACTAAAGTTTAAACTAAAGTTCCTCTGTGAACAAAATCAACTCCCCCATTGTGCGTGCTTTCAGTTTTCAAAGGATTACAGAAACTTTCTTGTAGTGTCTTGGCGTGATTTCACTGCACTGTGTGAATTAATTGCAGGTTTTCTTCAAGTTACCTGCACCACTGTGAATGTGTGTTCACAGGAGGGAAATGATATTTCTTGAAAAGGAATTATCCTTTTCTACATTTGCAGAAGTGATACTGTTATTGGAGCAATTGGTGTCACCCACACTTAATCTGAGTCTCCACTTGTGCTTACCTAGCAAGATGTTCCTAAAGGCATTGCCATCATAAGACTTTTTCAGTCTAACCTGATAAACTAGATTCAGCTACTATCTCCCTGCACAGATCCTGATGGCCAGGAATTTCAGGAGTTCTGCCAATTTTTATTGTTTTGCAGCATCACTTTCAACCTGACCTTCTGGAGAAATAAGTGTCCGCAATGCGAAAAAGTGCCACTAAAATAATAGGCACTAAGTTGTTATGACACATGAAAAGGTTATTTGAGCTGTCAAGCTCATGCCAACTCTCTGTAGAGTGATCTACAGGAATGTACTCTGGTCAGTCCCATTCCCTCACCCTATCCCCATAGCACTGCAAGTTTATTTCCTTAGTGTGTCTAAGTGCAGATCATATGCTCGAAATCCTACAGACATTAACTCACCTCCTACCTCCCCCAAACCTGTCCATCACCCACAAAGCACAAATCAGGAATGCTCTCCACTTATCTGGATGAGTCAGAGAATCATACAGCGTGGCAACAGAACCTTCAGTCCAACCAGTCCATAATCCCAAACGAAACTGGTCTCACCTGCTTGCCCCTGGCCCATATCCCTCCAAACATTTCTTATTCATGTACATATCGAAATGTCTTTTAAACACTGTAACTGTACCAGCATCCATCACTTCCTCTGGAAGTTCATTCCACACACAAACCACTCTTATTTTTAAAAAAAATGCTCTTCATTTTTTAAAAAATCTTTCTTCCTTTCACCTTAAGATATACCGTCTCGTCATGAAATTCCTCCATGCCAATTGAGCTCAGCCCCAATAACACTTAAGAAGCAGACACTGTCCAAGTCAGACAGCCTACTTGATTGGTATCCCATTCACAGTCTCGAGTAGCCACTCCCTCCCATTGTGTACAACACTGTGGCAGAGTGTGTCATCTGCAAGATGCACTGCATGGACTCACCAAGACTCCTTCAATAACACCTTCTGTGACTACATAAAGGAGAGGGTAGCAGTTACATGGGATCATCAAGTTTCCTTCTGAACCACACAGCATCCTGACTTGGACTAAAATCACCATTCCTTCACTGTCACTGACAAAATTCTGCTTCTCCCTTCCTAATAGTACTGTGGGTGTAACTGCACAGCATGGATTAAAAAGGCTCACAACCACCTTCTCAAAGTCATTAAGAGGGGGCAATAAATGTCGACTCAGCCAGCGATGTCCACATCCTGTGAACAAACAAACTAAGAATTCCTTTCAAAATCATGAATGGTCCCTTTTTCCAGCACCCTTGTAGGCTGCGGGTTTGAGTTTTTAAATATTCCTGCTTCACTTCTCTTGTCTTTCCTCTTCACAGACACTCATGAATTGTGCAACTGCAGAAGTGGGGGGCACACTTGACTTCCTTAGGCTCTGTACTCCCAGGTTGCCGAGGATGGAGGTTAGCCTGGTCTGCAGTGGCATTAGACAGGGGCCCAGCCTGTCTCGGAACCTTTCTGAAACCTCAATGAAGAGGGGAGGGAGGTGCATTCATCCCACCAGCAGCTCCTGCTCTCACTGCAGCGTATTTTCTGGAATGTTATCAGCTTATTGATAACATCCACACATGCCCACTGTGAACTGTGGTGTGTTTTACCAGGATCACTTAACAGACAGCAGACAACAGTGACGACACTAATTAACACACCAGCAGCATATATACACTGTGGTGAGTCTATACGCAAGAAACAAAATTAACGAAAGGCTTATTTGCAGTGTAATTGCAACTGGGGGAGTTTTACTTTCCTTCTTCTTAACATTTTAATTCCTACAATACAACACTTCAACAAAGGCCTTGACCAGCTGTAAAGCACTTTTGGGATATACTGAGGTTAGGCTATGCACCATATAAACATTACCTCAAGGGACTGTTGGAGCATACCAGTAGTGCCAATTACCTCTGAACTAGGAGGACGTTCAAGTCCCACCTGATGCAGAGATGTGTAAAAACATCTCTGTGCAGTTTAATTAGGAAAATGTCGAGAAACATCATCTTTCTCATAACATGATCCAAAATTTGACAACACCCCAAAATTGACATACCCAATTGCAAGTTTTACCTGGACCATCACTGCCAGCTGCCACACTGGTGGTGGAGTTGATATCATTCTGTCAAGAGTTCTTTAAGAAAATGATGGTCAGTCCTATCCCAAAGCAACAAGCCTGACTTCAAAAGATATGAACTGTAAAATAGAAAATGATGAAAACACCATGCGCAAAACAAAAGGGCTTCAGATGAGTTATCCAACTTACAGAAGCAGAATCCAATAAATGCTGGAAATTCTGAAATTAGAAAAAAAGCAGTGCTGGAGAAATTCTGCAGGTCTAGCATTGTCTGTAGAGAGAGGAACTCTTCCCATGAAGAGAACTTGTCATGTTAACTATCTCGCTATCTCCACAGATGTTGTCTGAACTGTTAATATTTTCTGTTTATGTTACTATTGTAATAGCATATCGAAAATTCGGCGCTTCCTTACAATGATTCTGTATATTGCATGAAGTTAAGATATCTCCAGCTCATTGGAGATGGCAGGGAAGTAAGGGCTGGCAATATGGGAGGGGTAAGAGTGGGCCACAACCAGGGGCATATTGCTTGTGGTGGGCACTTTATCACTTTGGCTGTTATTCAGGTGCCACTTGAGCCACCTCCCAGGCCAGAGGGCACTTTGCCCATGTGGGGAGGACCCACTGGCATGTGGGCAAGTAAACTTTGGCTGCCCCATGACAGATTCCCGGTGGGAGCTGTGGGAGCAGAGGGTGCCCTCTTTGACAACTGCCCATGACTGACGAAAGAACCGCTGCTGGTAATGGCTACCCCTGCATCAACAGCACTGCCACTGCACCCCAGTTCTATGGTACTTGTCTCTTCAAGGCTGGACCCCATTAAGACACTTTCTCTGATTGGGATAGCAGCTCTTTTGGTGGGGGTGGGATGCAGTAGGCAGTTAAGTCAGAGGGTGTTAATTACCCTTGAGGTGGGACTTCCACCCATCCCAATCTGAGATCAGATCCAGGCTGGCAGCTGTGTGATCTCAGTAGCGCCATCGGTAGTGCTGGTCATCATTGGGACTGCATCCAGTCCCCAGCAATGCTCCTTCCTGCAAATGGTTGCAATTTTTGCTGGGCCAAGGGGTATCAGGAGCCAGAATGGCCTGGGTGGGTGGGGGTATTGCCAAGGAAATGCATGGCTGTCCTGACCTCATGAGGGGCTCTGACTGACGCAGGAGACACCTAATTTCTTCCCTCTTAAAACCCAAGATGTATTACCTCCTGATTTTCTGACCTATCACCAACCTCGGATTGCTGCCCAGGGATAGCGACAGGGACAGAAAGTGGCCATTAAGCAGAGATCAGTGGATATTTTAACGGTGTCCCTCCCTCAATTTGGACAAGGGCAGGACAACTGCAGGGTGTATAGCCCACCACTTGTAAAAATGCCACAGCGATACAGGTGGGCAGTGGTCAATGGTGCCCAGAGCATTTTACCAATTTCCCCCACTACCGCAAACATGTCACTGAGGAGTGTAAAATTCTTCCCATCACCAGAATGAAATGAAACCACTCTTTCTGTCCTCCAGCAATATACGAAACATGTATATTAAAACCGTAAACAGCATGTGGACAGCCGATACAGCCCATATCTAAAGTTATATCTTTAAATTTTAGAGCATTGAACCTTTTGTGTAATATTCAATATAAGGGGAAATTTCAAAAAATCTAAGCTGTTTGAAAGCTTTTGTTGGCGTGCTATAGAATAGGACTTAACTATAGAGGTAGGAGGAGTGGAACAATGCAAGCACAGTTTCACTGTTTTAGCTCCATTTACAAAACTACACATTGTAAGCCCCACTAGACGCTATTGCTCAACTCATTTTGGCTTTAAACAAAAAGCTGCTTCAACTTTTTACAAGGATATTTCTGAGCAAGGCTAGCAAGGAAGCACCACTAAATATTAACCTGTCATTCTGCTTCTTGTTCTTCCTGCGACAAAGTATCAGCAGTTGGCTCAATATCTCGACCCTATGGATGGGTTTCACCGAAGAGTTAGGTCAGTAGAAGCTGAAAATCAAATTTGAATTTCGAGAAACTTTACTTTGTGTAGGTTGCAAACAACTGCCCTGACTCACATGTACCTACAGCCTTACTGTGCACCAAACATCGCCACGAAAGACAGACTTCACAAACCACACTAGCATAGCAAAAACGGGTCTATTCCATGAGAACGGTGTGCTGCTCAATATTGTCTGGCGTAAGTGTCTTGCTCCCAGTGGAGTACAAATGAATGAGCGATGATTTCACAATTTCTTAACAAGATGAAGTTGCATTGAGAAGTAGATGTTTTCTCATGAATTAATTTGTCGAGATTCTCAAGCAGTCAGTGAATTAGTACCCAAGTTCACTAGCAAGCTCTTGTGGTACACTGGCATTGCCCTTATTTTTTGAGCCAGGCAACCTGGGTTCAAGTCCTGCCTGCTGCAGGGTGTAACTCTGATTTAGAAATATTTATGCAAGTTTACAATCAATTCAGTGTAGTACTTTCACAGGAGAACATTTGTTAACATAAAGGAAATCCGAGCAGGTGAAAAGACTCTGTATGACGCCGTCAGACAGCCCTTTCCATTAATATATGGTCACTGTCTAACCATTTAACCCATCGGGGGTAAGTATTGCTTCAGTGTTTCCTGTCACAAACGTCATTGACTGAAGAATGCTCATTGATCTTCACTTCTCCAGTACTCAACCCGGATCTTCTGTGACCCAAAGATAATCTTGGCCACTCCTCGCTTGTTCGATTGTAATCAATTGCCATCTCAATAGCGTCCAATCCAATTGCTAAAACCATAAGATATAGGAGCAGAAATTAGGCCATTCAGTACATCGACTCTGCTCCATCATTCAATCGTGGCTGACAATAGCTCTCCTGCTAATGGAAACATCTTCCCAATGTCCACTCAGTCCAGGCCATTCAATATTCTTTATGTTTCAATTAGATAACCTCTCCCTCATTTTTCTAAACTCCATTGAGTGTAGACCCACAGTACTCTTGTGTTAAGCCTTTCATTCACGGATCATGCATATGAACCTCCTCTGGACCTGCTCTGGCCAAAGAATCAAACAAAAGGGCCAGTACATCCACCTTGAGGTATGGGGCCTAAAATAGCTGAGAATATTCTAAATGTCATCTGACCAGATCATTATAAAGCCTCTCAAGTTGATCCCTGCTTTTATATTTTATCTTTCTAAAATAAGTGCCAACATTGTATTTGCCTTCCTAACTACCAACTCAAATTGCAAGTTTAACTTAAGAGAATCCTGGACAAGGACTCCCAAGTCCCTTTGCACTTCTGACTTCTCTCCCCATTTAGAAAGTAGTCCGTGCCTCTATTCTTCATACCAAAATGCATGACCTCACACTTTCCCACATTGTATTCCATCTGCCATTCTTTGCCTACTCTCCTAACAAATCCTTCTGCAGCCTCCTTGCATTCTCAATACTACCTGTTCCTCTACCTATCTTTGTATCATCTGCAAACTTACCAGAATGCTCTCAGTTCCTTCATCGAGATCATTAATGTAAAAAGTGAAAAGTTGCGGTCCCGACACTGACCCTTGTGGAACACCACTAGTCACTGGCTGCCATCCTGAGAAAGACCCTTTTAACCCCACTCTCTGCTTTCTGCCAGAGAGTCAATCTTCTATCCATGCTAGCACCTTGCCTCTAAGACCATGAGCCTTTATCTTACTCAGCAGCCTCCTGTGCAGCACAGGACTCAGTAATCTGTTATTTAAATTCAATATGTTATCCAAGTAAAGTCAGGTAGTTTGATATTGTATGGTAAGAACGGAATTAACACTGCAATCAATCCAGGAACTTGAAGAATATTTTGTTTGATTCTTTGGCCCAGCAGAAACTTTGTGCAGTCTGTACAATTTGTGATAGGGCAGACTTTTAAAAAAAAAGTCTCAAGTAAACATGATTATGAATGGCAGTGATGCAAAAAGAGTCACACTTAAGATAACTTGGGAATGTTGCCAAATCCGTTTTATTATTTCTGCTTACCAAAGTGTGCTTAATGCCAATAGAGTCAATAACAGCAGATGCTGGTGCATTTTTGTTGTACCAACTTCATGTTCTCAACAAGCGTGGCTTTTGAGCAGCTTAGTTTTTTTTAAACGGTTGTTGCTTAGCAGAATATGTCCTTTCTTAACTGCCCCCCCAGCACCTTCTATGTTAATGCATTCACCCTCCCCCTCTAACATTTCGGTTCCAATTTGAAACTGTGTCAGAAAGCAATGTGACCTTTGTAGGTGAGTAATTTGCTGAACCATACTCGGTGTATGTCAATTGCCCATTTTTCTTATGAAGCAATCAGTTTTGACCTTGCGAACACTAGAAAAGCACCTTGCACTAGCTTGGTGTTTTAAACAGTGAAGAATGTCTGTGGCCCTTCACAAAGGGATAATCAGTGATGCCACGCCGGTCCATGCGTTGAAGAGTTCAGTCAGCATTTTTCCATCAAATTCAGATGGAAAGAAAATAATGTGGACCAGAAATTTAATTTTGTCCTGTAAAAAGGGCCTGCTGTACGCTATTAGAATTAGAACCACCACCTGCAACCTGACTGAGTTTCGGCTGTGGGAATCAGCTGTTCAATCAGTGGGATTTTTCGCAGTTTTATCAATTGTCACGTCTGAGCAGAATTCAGAAAAAGGAAGAATTATTGAAACATTCGGGTTCCTGCTCTTCCGCAGTTGCCTCTGTTTTCAAGAATATTTATTGCTTCTGAAATCACCGTGAACAAGAGTGTGACATTGGATTGTCAAGGTCACAGGTATTCTGGTAACGTAAAGTATGTGACAGAAATTACTCCATTAGCTGGAAGGAATACTGAAGAGGTGGGCGGTTTAACATTTGGGAGGGTCAGTTGCTGGTTGCTGCAGAGAACTGGAGTGTAAGTGAAATGGATCTGTATGTCCACTCCCATCTCCCTTCTTTTACTATTCTGTTACAACTATTTATCAACAATCAGGGTTTATGACCAAGTGGGGGAGAAAAACACAGCCTGACCTGGTATCCATAATCACTTGCTCCCAGCCAGTGAGATCTGTGAAGATGTCACGAGGCAAAAGATACTAATCATAATCTGTCTGTGTGGGGTGGCATGGTGGCTCAGTGGTTTGCACTGCTGCCTCACAGCACCAGGGACCTGGGTTCAATTCCAGCCTGGGGTGACTGTCTGTGTGGAGCATGCACATTCTTTCCGTGTCTGCGTGGGTTTACACCTGGTGCTCTGGTTTTCTCCCACAGTCCAAAGATGTGCATGCTAGGTGGATTGGCTGTCCTAAATTGCCCCAAATGTTCAGGGTTGTGTGGACTGTGTGGGTTATAGCATGGTGGGATGCTTTGAGGTTCAGTGTGGACTTGTCAGGCTGAAGGGCCTGTAGCCACACTGTAGGGATTCTCTGATCATGGCCTCTTTGTTCTTGTTTACTGTTCCATTTTGGGGCCTTGAGATTTTCTCTACACCAGCCACAGGACTACTCCAATGGCTCTGAATTGGTAAATCTCAAAGAATAAACTCTGTACAGATTATTTAAGTTCCTCCTGCCAAAATAGATCCCCTCTATTCAGGACCTTTGGCTGCTGCATTTTTATGACTGTAGAATACCTGAAGATGTGCTGATTGGATCCCTGTGCAAGACAACAATAGCAGGAGGAGTAGGTAACGTTGGTCAGCCATTACTCCAAGGAAAGAGAGTACCCAGTGAATGGAGGAAGCCTTTGAGTGAACAGAATGGGAAAGCAGGGTGAGGTTGCTGAAGGAATGAGTGTGCCTTTTAAAGTTGATGGGGACAGGGAGCAAAACAGTTTATCTCATTGCTGCAAAGACAGTTGTGGACCTGAATCCCATTGGGAGATTTATTCATATGACAAGCTTGGAAGCTGGGCTAGACACTGGACGACTTATACAGCCAAGTTAGCCTGGGTTTACATCATTAATTATACAGTACTGTAAATTTTTACTTGAATCAAGGCAAGAGAAGGGCATTTTTAGACAGTAACACATCTGAAAGTATGTTGGGGAAACTGAGTCGGGTCAAGGTTACTGAATAAATCAAGTGTTTTGTAACGAGGTATGTGAGGAATTTCATTCACTGGCTCTCTGTGGAAGTTTAGTTTACATGGGGTGACCCAGTTGGCCCTTGCTGAAATTCTTTGGGATTTTCTTCAAATTAGATACTGCTGTATGTAATTAATCGAGATGGGAAAGTTTTGTCTGAAGTAAATTGTGAGAGAGAATGCAATGCATCATTGGCAGAACTGTATGTAACCCCTCAGCTACTGAAAAAAAAATGTGTATTTAATCATAGCCTTCCCCAGCCTACACTTTCATTGGTAGGGGATAGTATACAACATGTTAGAAACTTCATGTCCATTTTGCAGTGCTGTGCAAAAGATATTCACAGGGTTAGTGCTTGCTTCAGCCATGTCTGGCATAGATCCAATCATGAAAGGAGGAGAACATTTGGCCCATCTTAAATGATTTTAACGGTAGAAGATTGAAGTATTTTTAATCATTCATGGGATGGGAGCATTGGCAAGGCCAATGTTAGTTGTTCAGCTCTTGAGAAGGTGGTGGTGAGCCACCTTCTTGAACTGCTCTAGTCCATGTTGTGCAGGTTTGAAAGGGAGTTCCAGGATATTTGAAACAGTGACACTGAAGGAGTGTCAATACAGTTCCAAGTCAGGATGGTGGGTTGTTTGGCTGGGAGTTTGCAGAGGGTGGTGGTCCCATATACCTGTTTCCCTTCTCTTCCAAGCTGGTATGGGAAACAAATTTGGAATGTGCCTCTGAAAGAGGCTTGGTGAATTGTTGCAGTGGTCTCACAGATGGCTCACACTGCGAGCACCGTGCATTAGTTATGGATGGTTGCAGCTTTCAAACACATTCATTTGCACCGTCCTCTGTATAAAATCCTGATCTTATTAAAACACAGATTGTGCAATATACACACAAAGCAGTAACATTGTTTTCCATGATACTGTAACTAACAATTCTGACTAGAATTGTCTTTTTAAATAGCTACTTTTCAGAGGAAAGCTCATTCCACTGCGTCTATTTAGACTATAGTTTTGCAATAACAATTGCAGGATTTGGAAAAGGAAATGAAAGGAGACATCAATGCTCCCTCTTGAGGTCCAAGGGCTCTTATCCCCATTCTGCATCTGAGAATAACCCCACAAACTCCAATACAGGCTTTGCTCCCTGACATTGTTGAGTTTGGGTTTGGAGGTTTCATCTCAGCCTCGCTGAAATTCTTGATGGTACTTCCTGTAGCCATGGGAAAAACAGGAACAGAACTCAAAACTAACCTCCTTCAACTAACTGAAAAGGTCAACAATATTAACTACAGGCCGGTCCATTTCATGGCATACTTAGGGAGACAGTATCCCTTTGCCATCTGGGATTCAAAGCCATAACAGAAAATCTTCATGCTCTAATATGAAGCAGCTTGAAGGCAAGACAATCACAGCTGTGAAAAATACAGGGGCAACTGCCTGGAAAGTTCATTTTCCAGCCAAGTTAAAACCTCGAAAGTTTGTGTTTACTCTTTTTTTACCCTTACCCCGTTGACTGTATGAACTCTCAGAGGCTAGTGCTGCACACTTTGTGTACAGGAATACAGATCTTTACAGCACAACACTAGGCTTGGGATGGGTGCACATTTAAAGCCTATCTCTGTCCCTGTACCGGCTTTTCCAGCATTTACTCTCAACTTCAGATTTGCCAAACATCCAGTTGAGTTTTTTATGGATAAATCTGAGGTGGTTTTTTTTCGAAACAAAGAAAACTGGAGGCATTTTCTCCATGGTGGGAGGTGAGGATAGAGAAACAATGTCTAAACAGGATAAATGAAAGATGTGGGGTACTCAGATTCCTAAAAGATGTGGCAGCACAAGTTAACAAACTGTACAAATGTAGATAAGTGCTATGCCTTGTCTCTAGCAGAACAGAATTGAAAAGCAAACAGGCCAGACTAAATTCATGTAGAATCCTACATTAGACTATACTTGGAGAAAGCTGCATTGTTACGGTTTTAATATTACAAAAGGATTATGGTAGCATTGTGGAGAGTACACCAATGCAGGACTAAAATGGGTGGTATGCTGTCAACTATGGTGACTCGAGAAGGACATATTAATTCAAGATCCCATCTAATCTCTCGGGTATTAGCAATACTTGATGAGTAGATCATTTCTCTGCCTGTCCTATCACACAACTATCCAAATATCCGCAGGGTTTGATGCTGGGACCTCTGTTGTTTGTAATAAATATAGATTATATGGAGGGGAATACAGGTGGCCTGATTTGTACATTTGCAGATAGCAAAAAGATTGGCGGCGCTGCAGATTGTGAGGAGAATTGCTAGAGGATACAGCAGGATATAGCTAGAGACTTGGGCAGAGAAATGGCAGATGGAGATTAATCTGGACAGATGCGAAGTGATGCATTTTGGACGACTTGATGCAGGAGGGAAGTACACAGTAAACGGCAGAACCCTTAGTAGCATCAACATACAGAGGCATCTGGGGTTACAGGTCCCCAGTTCCCAGAAAGTGGCAACACAAATGATTAAGAACTCATGTGACATGCTTACCTTCATCAGAGGGCACAGAATATAAAAAAAATTGTCCAATCATATTGCAACTGTATGGAACTTCATTTAGCCCTATTTGGAATATTGTGTCCAGTTCTGATGGCCACACTACCAGAAGGATGTGGAAGCTTTGGAGAGGGTACAGAAATGGTTTACTGTGATGTTGCCTGGCTTGGAGGGTATTAGATACGAGGAGAGATTGGACAAACTTGCTTTGCTTGCACTTGTATTTCAAAGGATAAGGGGTGACCTGATAGATGTTTACAAAATTGAGAGGCGTAGATATAATGGATAGCCAGAGTCTTTCTGCCAGGGTAGAAATGTCAATTACCACGGGATATAGGATTAAGGTAAAAGGAGGAAAGTTTAAAAGACTTGTGAGAGGCAAGATATTTATACAGATGGTCGTAAGTGCCCAGAATGCACTTCCAGGAGAGGTACTGGTGGATACAGAGCAACGTTTAAGAAGAATTGTGAAGATATGTGAGTACGTAGGAAATAGAGGGATACGGACCACGTAGAGGCAAAAGGTTTTCAGTGTGAAAAGGCACCATATGTCAGCACAGGCTTGGTAGGCCAAAGGGCCTTTTCCTGTGCTGTTCTTTGTCCAGTTACTTAAAGACCAGATAATCAATTTTGTTTTAGCACATTACTATTTCTGGCATCTTGCTACCACAAATTAGCGCTGGTGTTTTCCACGTTACAACACTGCTTACACATTTTGGTACATCCCAAGGTTGTATATGGCCCCATTTTCAATGTATTGCAGATTACAATTTCGAAAGAAAGGATATGTACTCAATGTGCACCATCTGCAAGATGCACTAGAACATTCCACCAAGAATCCTTCAACAGCACCCTCCAAACCAGTGATTTCTACCATCAAGAGTACAAGGGCAGCAGATATATGGGAACACTGCGACCTGCAAGTCCACTTCTACATCCTGACTGGGAAATATATCGCCATTCCTTCACAGTCTCCAGCTCAAAATCCTGAAATTCCCTCCCTAACGTCATTATGGATGTACTTTCAGCCCGTGGACTGCAGCAGTTTAAGAAGGCAGCTCACCACAACCTTGTCAGCGGAAACTAGGGATGGGCAATAAATACTGGCCAATCAGCAATGTCCATGACCCATGAGTGAATGGAAAAAAATTCAGAGCCCCAAATTGGCAATGCAAGTCAGATATATTTTAAAACATCCATTCTTTTAAGTTTTATTGCAGAAATATACCTGTTTTAAAAATTAGGAATGGGGACAGTTATTAAAGAAGATATTTTAACCTGTTTCTGTGGGCAGGGCACAGCAATAGAAAGACTGGCATTAGAGAAAAAGAAGAATTGAATGAGTGCAAATGAAAGAAAAACAATGAGAGGCAGAGATAAAAGACAAATGGTGAAAGAGAGTGACAGAAGGCAATATGCTGTTACTTTATATATTACAAAAGAGAGCTCACACAAATATTTCAAACAATATTCTGAAGAATTGGAAGTTCAGTTGTCTTAGGTCTGCATGTCTCTTCAACACAGTTCGGATTCCTGTGATATATTAAGGCGTGTTTACTTTCAATGTTCTATAGGCATCATTGGCAATGTTTTTGCACACCGCTAACTACCCTCAGGAAGCTGATGTTGTGCTACTGTTTCACTTCCAATGATCACTTATTGAATTTTCTGTAGCAAATTAGTGGATACCACTGAGTGGGCTTGCTGGGCCATTTCCAAGTGTGGTTAAGAGTCAACCACATTGCTCAGTGCTTCGAGCCACATGTAGGCTGGACTGGGTATGGATGGTAAATTTCCTTCTCAAGGACATTGTTGATGGATCTGGTTCACCAATCGATATTACAGTCACCATCAGAGAAATCAGCTTTCTGAGTTATTTGTTGAACTGACTTTAAGTTTCTTGGAGTGTTTTGAACTCACGTCTGTGAATATTCCACATCCCTGTATGACTAGTCCAGTAGCATTATCAGCATGCTCCCATTCTGGTGCTCCTCAGGCTTTAGTTGTAGGGAGTTATTTTTCGGTACAGTGTATTGTGACTGAATGACTCTGCAGACTGTTATATGTGCCACGATGAATCTTTTGCTTAACCAGTCCCGCTCAATAATTAATTTTCTAGTTTTTTAAAATCTTCATCCCAGATATGAATAAATTGACAGTAAGAATGGCTCATGTTCGCATCTCAGTCCAGTGCTTTATTTTTGCAATAGCTAAGCAATGGAATCAGCAGTTAAGCAAAAGCATAATGGACACCTTTCACTTAATACTTAGATAGCCATGAGAACGCTGGTTAGCCTTCACTTGCTAATGTTTGGCAGGGTGGCTCACAGTGCCAGGTCCTAGGTTCAATTCCAGCCTCGGGTGACTGTCAGTTTGGAGTTTGTACATTCTCCCTGTGTCTGTGTGGGTTTCTATTGGGTGCTTTGGTTTCCTACCAAAGTCCAAAGGTGTGCAGGTTAGGTGGATGTCTAGTAGTGTCCAGAGATGTGTGGATTAGCCATGGGAAGTGCATGGTCATAGCGATAGGGTGGGAGAGTGTGGACTTGATGGCCTGTTTCCACACTTTAGGAATTCTATGGCTCCATTGTCAATAGGGGAAGGGTGCTTTTCTTTAAAAATTGGTGTGGGATGTGGGCATCACTGGCAGGCTGGCATTTATTACCCGTCCCTAGTTACCTTTAAACTGAGTGACTTACTAGGCCATTTCAGAGGGCAGATGAGACCCAATCATGTGGCTCTGTCTGGATAGATTTGTAGGCCAGATCGGTGCGGATTGGCAGATTTCCTTTTCCTGAAGGACATTAGATGGTTTTTTTTTTCCAGTCCTTCGACAATGATTACATGGTCATCAGTAGTTTTTTAATTCCAGATTGTTATTGAATTCAAATTCCACCAGATGCCATGGCAGAGTTTGAACCTAGGTCCCCAGAATGTTATGTGAGTTTCTGTATTAATAATCTGTTGATAATACCAATTGGCCATCTCCATAAGGTGGGGAAAACCATGTGACCCCAAGTGAGGTCACTTAACATCAATCTTTATACAGGAGGCTGAGACTTCTTTGAATTAGAGGTAAAGAAAAATGATTTCCACCAGGAGGTTGAGCTGGAAAGGAATTCACTGCTTAATATAAAATTGCAGTAGATTACCGAACTGGTGATCCGGAAACCCCATTTAAGTTTCCAAGGGTGGAAAAGGGCTGGCGGAATTTGAATTCAGCTAACTCTGGAATTGAAGGCTAACTTCAATCAAGGTATCATCAAACTATCAGTAATATCTTACAGGCCGTCCTTGTCTGGTTACAAGTGACTCTGGGTCCACAATAACATTGCTGATGGTCCGAAGAAGCCACTCAGTTTAAGGGCATTTAGGGATGGCAACAAATCATAACCTGCCAGAGATGCCCCCATCACAGGAAAGAATAAAGAAATAGCAGTAAAACCATTTCTTTCATTGTCAGTTGGAGTTTAGACAGTAGTCTGCTCTAAGAAAGAAAGACAAGTTGGACTGAAGGGTCTGTTTCCAAGCTGTACATCTGTATTACTCTAGGATGCTATGACTCTCCTCCGAAAGCTACTCAGTTCCCATTGTCATCTTCAGCAGTGGAATGTTCAGGCCGTTCTTAATACAGACTTCATCTAAAACAGACTGAAAGAGTGTGACTTTAGACTTATTAGAGAAGGTGGGACAAGGAGTTCAGACTGTTCAATAGACCGCAGGTTCTGTCAATCTGTTAGTCTGCTTGTTGAATAAAACACCATACTGATGTGGGAGGTAAAACCTATCCTCCCACCATTACACAGACTGTCCAGCTATAGTGAGAAATGTTAACTTTTTTCATACAAACAATGATCTTTTCAATGACTGAAAACAACAAATGCTGGCGATCACAGCAGGTCAGACAGAATCCATGGAGAGAAAGTAAGCTAACGTTTCGAGTCTAAATGACTCTCAATAAAAAATTATTAACTTAATGACATGGGTACCATAGTGGATATGCTTTCAAAATGCCTGGCATTTAGTGGTCAAAACCCCAGAGTAAATAGTGTTATGTTTTATTTCTTTTCAGCATTATTTCTCCTAAATATATTGACGAGAGTGGTATAGATGGAAAGTATTCAGCCTGGAGCTTGGTGACCAGTGGTGTTCCTCAGGGATCTGTTCTGGGACCTCTGCTTTTTGTGATCTTTATAAATGACTTGGATGAGGAAGTGGAAGGGTGGGTTAGTGAGTTTGCCGATAACACAAAGGTTGGTGGAGTTGTGGATAGTTTGGAGGGCTGTTGTAGGTTGCAACGGGACATTGACAGGTTGCAGAGCTGGGCAAAGAACTGGCAGATGGAATTCAACCCAGAAAAGTGTGAAATAATTATTTTGGAAGATTGAATTTGAATGCAGAATACAGGGTTAATGGCAGGATTCTCGCAAGTGTGGAGGAACAGAAAGATCTTGGGGTCCGCATCCGTAGATCCCTCAAAGTTGCTACCCAAGTTGATAGGGTTGTTAAAACGATGTGTGGTGTGTTGGTTTTAATTGGATGGGGCATTGAGTTTAAGAGCCGTAAGATTATGCCACAGCTCTATAAAACCCTGGTTAGATCACACTTGGAATATTGTGTTCAGTTCTGGTCACCTCACCTGGATTCTGTCTGACCTGCTGCGATCTCCAGCATAGGAAGGATGTGACAACTTTAGAGAGGGTGCTGCCTGGACTGGAGAGCAGGTCTTATGAGGAAAGGTTGAGGGAGCTGGGGCTCTTTTCATGGGGGCAAGGAAGGATGAGAGGTGACTTGTTAGAGGTGCACAAATGATGAGAGGCATAGACGGAGTGGATAGCCAGAGACTTATTCCTAGGGCAGAAATGACTCTTGTGAGGGGCATAATGCCAGAGGTACGTTCTTTACACAGAGAGTGGTGGGCGTGTGGAATGCGCTGCTGGCGGTGGTAGTGGAGTCAGGTACATTAGGGACATTTAAGCGACTTTTGGATAGGCACATGGGTGATAGTAAAATGTAAGGTATGCAGGGTAGATTGATCTTAGTAGGATAATTGGTTGGCACAACATCTTGGGCCAAAGGGCCTGCACTGTGCTGTTCCTTGCCCAGGTATAAAAGAGCAGGTGTCAGACATTGCTCGGGTATCTGTTATCAGTGCATGAGCTTTGGCAGTGAGCTGCGGTAGATCATTAAACCAAGAGCGGGCTCTTCCAGTGAGGTTTAATCCTGCTCTTGCCTGACTCCCATTGGAAGCAGTTAGTCTGGAATGGGAGGCCCTGGCTTTCAATTCCTTTCCCTAAACCCATGCTCCTCTTTCCACCCTGGCTGAAATCGCGAGGTTAAAAGTCAAGCGTCTGAACCTGTGGTTTGGCCGATGGACACAGTGAGGGACCGTGCCTGCTTTGTTATTGTAGCAATTTGGAAGAAAGGGAAAATAATCAGATTATTAGAATGTGGTGTGACCCGTGAGTAACGTTGTGGTGTAGGCTGTTCTTTTGCCCCTTTGTGTGTTAAGTAAAAGGACGCAGCAAGCATTTCACTCTTGTATCAGGGATATTTCAATGTTGGGCTTCATTTTACTGAACAGAAACAGGCTGGTTTGTTGGAATTCTGCATTTCAATGAGGTATGTGTTATCTGGTGCAGACAGTTTGTCCTGTGTGCAATCTCATTGAGAACCTTACTGGAGAACTCGAATAACAAAAAGCAGACAAAACAATGAACTGGAATTCATGTTTTTTTAAATGAGAAACAGCAGGAATCTAGGGTCCAGGGTCACTTTTTTAGTTACTTCTCTGTCAGAGTCTGCAGGAGGCTTTCGTGTGCAAGAGGACAGTGAAGGATTGAATTCTTCCCTGATCGGCAGATTAGGGAACAGTTTGATTTCCAGTCAGAAGTGGCTGGGGACGTGAGTTTGGATGGTTTCTGTAAAAGTCAGAAATTAGGCTTTCTCCATGAACATGAATGTTCACACTGTTTCCGACAATGTACTGAATTCTCCGTACTGGTCTCTTCCCCAAAAACAGAGTTTTGTTTGCAACTGCACCTCCCAGTCACGAACCATTTCAACTCCCCCTCCCATTCCTCAGACGACATGTCCATCCTGGGCCTCCTGCAGTGCAACAAGGATGCTACCCGAAGGTTGCAGGAACAGCAACTCATATTCCATTTGGGAACCCTACAGCCCAATGGTGCCAATGTGGACTTCATAAGCTTCAAAATCTCCCCTCCCCATACCGCATCCCAAAACCAGCCCAGCTCGTCCCCACCTCCCTAACCTGTCCTTTTTCCCACTTATCCCCTCCTCCAACCTCAAGCCCCAACCCCATCTCCTACCTATTAACCTCATCCCGCCCCCTTGACCTGTCCGTCCTCCCTGGACTGACCTATCTCCTCCCAACCTCCCTACCTACACTCACCTTTAGTGGCTCCATCCCTGCCTCTTTGACCTGCCTGTCTACTCTCCACCTATCTTCTCCTCTATCCATCTTCTATCCGCCTCCCCTTCTCTCCCTATTTATTTCAGAACCTCCTCCCCCTCCCCCTTTTCTGATGAAGGGTCTAGGCCCGAAACATCAGCTTTCCTGCTCCTATGATGCTGCTTGGCCTGCTGTGTTCATCCTTGTTATCCAGTATTTGAGTTGGGATGGAAGGGGGCGTTTGCAATATGCAAACTTATCCTGGACCAGCTCCTGCTTGCCTTTGGCTTCCAACCTGGATTTGATCTGTCAAACTGGAAGTTAAAATTGTGTCGGACCCTGAATGATGCAATTGGGCCTCTAACAATGAGGCCCCAGCAGCCTCCCTTTGGTAGCTACCGTCGCACTTCAAGTTATAGTCCTGGGGCTCAGGAACACGAGGAAGGAGTTTAACCCAGCCAGCTGTTCAGTCAAGTTTGTCAATCTGAACCTAAATTGGCAATGTGGGTGGATTATGTGAGAAAATGATTGGAACTCAGAAAGGCATAGCATGGCAATGCTTTCCAGGTTTAGACCCTGTTGCTAGGACAGCGAGGAGAGTGTCACACTAAAACAGAGAAATCAAATCTGAAACTGCTTAATACAAAAAACAGAAGAGCATTTGATCCCTAACACTGATACCTTAAAGCACATTGATTGATAATAGCTAAAAACAAGAAAAAGAATATCTCTCTTTGTTATCCTCAAATGAAAAGGTCAAGAGGACCACAGAAACAATCCGATTAGGAGCAATAATTGGTTTACTGTAATCTTGTTTAAAAACATTCAGGAGTGAAAGCTGACTAACCCACCATCCGGTCTTGACCTGCCAACGTTCAATCGTGAGAATCTATTCCCTTCTTGTTACTTAGCTATGTTCGGGTATTGTCATCAAGTTGATCTTTTCAATAATTATTCCTAGATTAATTTGTAAGTAGGAAGGAATTTGCAGTGCAATCATCAATTCCTTTGGCACTCCATTAGGATAGAGGATGACTTCATCCCACTCTGATTCGATGGGTTCTGAGATAGTTGCTAAGCCCAAAGTGTGACCCACAGATTGCTGTGTGTGCCGGAAGGTTTGGGTTGGAGATCTGTCTGCTTCCTATGCTAAGCCTCGACTTTTTCTGCGGGTTCCCACAAAAGCACCCCCGTATTTGATGCCTTCCTGAATTAATCTTTTACATTCTGGTTGGTCAAAAGCCACATTTCCCATAAACCAAAAGGGGAAGTCTCTGTTGACTTCCTGGAAGCCTCCTGTGGTGACCGATATTTTTTTTATTTTCCCAAGCAGAGCAGTTGCTTTAGAAGCCTGGGATCAGGCACACGAGTGACACATCACTCCTGAGAGAATTGATTTTAACTGATCAATGTCTCAATGCTGTGTGTGTAGCCTGTGAGGACATGCTGCTCTGGACTGATTTCTTTGCCACTGAACGTGGAGGATGCTACTTTGGTCTTGCTTTAGGGCAGCTGCTGTAGGATGTCCAAGTTTCCGAAGTGTAAAGGAACCTGGGAATCAGTGCTACCAACGAACACCTTAGCCTCAGGTTTGAGAACCAAAATATTTAATCTTAGTTACTTGTATATTTTATAATCCTTTATAAATCTGGGAGGTAATTTCTTCAACTACAAGAAGAGCCAAAAGCTCTACGATTCTATGATATGCATGGGTTGGCATTTAACATACAGTGGATTAAATAGGGAGTTGAAACATTACTATTTTAGAAGTGTGGAAGTCTGAAACAGTTGTGTAAACAACCCATCTTCTAAATTAGTTTATATCATATTAAAGCACTTATGGTTCATATAAAGCTGTGGAATTTATATTAACTTTTTATTAGAGATGCAGTGGTAGATATTTTTAATCAACCCTTTCAGGAGTGTAATGATCCACCTTTGGAGCATATGGAACTTGAACCCAAGCCTTCTGGACCAGAGATAGTTACGCAACCACTCTGCCACAAGAATCCTTAGAGATACAGTATTTGTACTGCGTAGTTTAGAAATTTAGGTCAATGTTGAGGATTTGAAAAGAGAAAACTTTATTCTTATTGACAAATTATCATGAAAAATGGGGACTGTAGATCACTCGGGGGTTTGTTCACTCACTATGTCTGACTTTTGAACTGATTCTTTTCTCTCCAAACACTAAGCTTCGAATCCCCTGTCCCCGTTGCCAGTTAAGTACACCCGTTTGTTAGGTACACATTGCCCCATACATCTTCTCAATGTCCAGTATCACACTCCCTCATTCTAATAACACAGTAGGATGATGCTATTAAGTGTGAGATCTCATTTGAAATCCCCAGAGATTAAAATAAAAAGCTCTTTGTGGCTCAGAGGTGCCCCCAGAATCAATCCGAATAATCCCCGGAGCAGGGGAACGCTCATTTCAAGTGTTCCTTCCTGAAGCCAGCTCAGCAGTTCAATCATTTCTGAATAAAATATTTTTTAAAAAAAGTCAAGCCCTACATCTGTTAACCAGGGCATTCTGAGTCTGTTAATCTGGTCCAATCAGGAAATTTATATTCTGTGAGGTCCACCTGCCTGACCTCATTACAATCACGGCAAGTACATGGGTAGGAGAGATTTTGGAGAGATATAGGCCAAATGCAGGCAGATGCGAATGGTTCAGTTTAGGCAAAATGGTCTACATGCACAAGTTGGGCCAAAGGACCTGTGTCCGTGCTGTCTGCCTCTATGATTCGATATTTTTCAAAATTTTATGGCAACTGTATTGGTTTTCTTCTAAAAACGCTTCACTTGCATGTATTCTTTTTGAAGTCTCTCATCATGTTGCTATAAAAAAATGGTAATGTTTCAAAGGTGTGTTCACAGGAAAAGGAGAGTGCAGTCCCTGAACTTTGCAATGCCTCCCTTCCATATCATGGTGGTACCACTGTGGTTTCATCATAATGAATGCCTGCAGTATGGTATCCTGTTGCTAGTGATGGTGATGGATGTCGACTGCAGGAAGGTATCAGAAATGGTTTGGTTGAGTGACAATAGATTCCAATCCAGAGAAATGAGTGCCTTTGTTTTTTGCTGAGAGCAAACAGTGCACAACACGTAGAACAAACAGGCGTAGGAGAAGTGAGACACCTCGGAGTACATGTAAACAGATCCCTAAAGGTGGCGGGACAGGTAGATCAGGTCGTAAAGAAGGCACCACTGTGGGATTTGATTTGATTTTGATTTATTATTGTCACCTGCATTTAGGTACATGAGAAGTTTTGTTTTGCGTGAAGTACACGCAGATGGTATACCATACATTGCATTCTAATAGTTTAATGCACTTTGTAACAGCTGCACAGAAGGTGCCCAAAGAGCGAGATCAACATTTAAATTTGAAATTTGAGAGGTCCATTCAGAGGTCTAATAACAGCAGGGAAGAAGCTGTCTTGAATCTGTTGGTGTGTGTATTTAAGCTCTTGTATCTTCTGCATGATGGAAGAGGCTGGAAGAGATTATAACTGAGGTGGGAAGGGTCTTTCATGGTGTTGGGTGCCTTTCCATGGCAGCAGGAGATATTGATAACATCAGTGGATGGAAGTTGGTTTGTGTGTTAAACTGGGCTTTACTGGGTGAGGTTTACAAGCCTGGAGCAATGTAAGATACTGGTTGAGACACAGCTGGCATTTTGTGTACAGTTCTGGTCATCATATTACTGAATTGCAGCTATGAGGAAAATTGGATAGTCTACGGTTCTTTTCCTCAGATCAGCCAAACCTAAGGTATGGATTAATTGAGGTGTACAAAACAATGGAGAATTGGGCAGAGTGGGCAAGGTATGTTATCCCAATGGAGTGCACTTCCAGGAGTGAAGCTTCAAAGTGATAGGTACAAGGATTAATCTTACCTCACCCAGATGTTGGTGACTGCCTGGAATTCGCTGCCCTGTTTGGTGGTTGAGGCAGAAAAGTTCAACTTATTTTAAAGGAACCTGGATCTGAGCCAGGAAGAGCTGTAATCTGCAAGGTTACAGAGCAAGTGCTAATCGTGAGATGAGAATGGGCAATTAAGATACGGAGGGATATAGGTTGGTTAAGTGAGTGGGCAAAAGCTTGGCACATAGAATGTAATGTGGGGAAAACGTGAGGTAGTGCACTTGGGTAGGAAGAATAGAAGAGCTGCATATTATTTCATTGTAGAAAGCTACAGCATGGGTGATTTAGGAGTTCTTGTGCATGAATCACAGAAAGCTAGGATCTAAGTTCAACAGGTAATAGGGAAGGCAAATGGAATAAAACAAATTCTGGAGCCGTGGATGCTGGAGATCTGAAATGAAAACATAAATTGCTGTTGAAGCTCAGCAGGTCTGGCAGCAACAGTGAGGGAGAAAGCAGAGTAAGTCGCTGGACTCAAGAGTTTAACTCTGCTTTCACCCCAGAGCAAGTCAGTAGACTTGAAAGGTTAACTGTACTTTCTCCCAATGTTGGACACTGTCAGCTGTCAAAAAAACACCAGGTTATTTGCCAACAGGTTTATCTGAAATCCCACAAGCTCCCAGAGCGCAGACCCTTTGTCACTGTACCTGATGAAGGGGCTGCACTCTAAAAGCTTGCGTGATTTCCAATAAATCTGTTGGACTACAACCTGGTGTCGTGAGACTTCTGACAGTGTCCACCCCCTTCTAACACCGGCACCTCCACATCATCCCTACCTTGAGTGCAGGTTCATAGTTCCTTGAAAGTGGAGTCTCAGGTAGATAAGTTAGTGAAGAAGGTGTTTGGTATGCTTGCCCGTATTGGTCAGTGCATTGTGTATAGAAGAACATGACTTGTGGCTGCACAGGACATTGATTAGGCCACTTTTAGAGTAATGTGTGCAATTCTGTCTCTGTCCTGTAGGAAGGATGTTGTGAAACTAGAACGGGTTCAGAAAAGATATACAAGGACATTGCCAGAATTAGAGGTTTTAAGCTACAGGGAGAGGCAGAATAGGCTGGGACTATTTTCCCTGGAATGTCAGAGGCTGAGGGGGTGACCTTACAGATGTTTATGAAATCATGAGGATATGGTAAATAGGCACAGTCTTTTCCCTGGGGTGGGGGAGTCTAAAACTAGAGGGCATAGATTTACGATGAGAGGAGAAAGATTTAAAAGGGACCTAAGAGACAGCTTTTTCATGCAGAGGGTGGGTATGCATTGAGGTACCAGATGAAGTGGTAGAGGTGGGTACAATTAGAACATTTAAAAGGCATTTGGATGGGCATATGAATAGGAAGCATTTAGAGAGATGCAGCTCAAATGCTGGCAAATGGGACAGATGAATAAAGGATATCTCGTCTGCATAAATGAGTTGGGCTGCAATACATCTGTATGTCTCTAAATGCCACCAGACTTGCTGAGTTTCACTCGCAATTTTAGTTTTTTGTTTCAAATGGAATATTGGCTTTTATTTCGAAGGGGAGAGAGAGTATAAAAATTGGGAAGAGATAATGGGAACTGCAGATGCTGGAGAATCCAAGAGAACAAAGTGTGGGGCTGGATGAACACTGCAGGCCAAGCAGCATCTCAGGAGCACAAAAGCTGACGTTTCAGGCCTAGACCTTTCTTCAGAAAAAAAAGCTTTTTTTCTGATGAAGGGTCTAGGCCTGAAATGTCAGCTTTTATGCTCCTAAGATGCTGCTTGGCCTGCTGTGTTCATCCAGCCCCACACTTTGTTATCTATAAAAATTGGGAAGCTTTGTTAAAACTCCTCACACCATACTTAGAATACTGTGAACCATTTCAGTTGTTTTTTTGAGGTGAGGTCATGTATGCTCAACCTGTAGTCCTTGGAGCTTAGGGGCATGAAAGATGAACTTTGAAATATGCAAGGTTGTTGGTGGGTTTGAAAACCTCCGTTTGGAAAGTATGAAATAAAATCTGAAAAGTCTGCAGATGCTGTAAATCAGGAACAAAAACAGAAGTTGCTGGGAGAGGTCAGCAGGCCTGGCAGCATCTGTGAAGAGAAAAATCAGAGTTAACTCATTGGGTCACGCGACCCTTCCTCAGAACTGGGAAAGTTCTGAGGAAGGGTCACTGGACCCAAACTGTTAACCCTGATTTTTCTTCACGGATGCTGCCAGACCTGCTGAGCTTTTCCAGCAACTTCTGTTTTTGTTCCATTTGGAGAGGTTGTTTTGCATTGCAGGAGAGTCTAGGACCAAAGGGCGCAACTTCAGGGTAAGGGGTGGCCCAGTTAAGACAGAAATAAGGAGGAATTTTCTTCTTGATGGTAATGAATCCACTGAATTCTTTATCTCAGGGCTGTGAAGGTTGGGTCATCAAGTACACTCAAGGCTGAAATGAACAGAATTTTAATCAGTACGAGAATGAATTAATGTGGAAAAGTGGGGGTGAGGATAATCTGATCAGCTGTGATTTCCTAGAATGACAGGGAAGACTCCATGCCTATCATCTACTCCTACATTTTATGGCCTGATGGCTAGTTTGTTCATGCATTGGGCTGAACGGCCTCTTTCTGTGCCATATTTTTACAGGGTCCCGTGAGATGTTGATGTGTTGCAAATTGTCCCTTAGCTTTCTGTACACTACTACAGTGACAGTAATTCACAAGAAGCATTGTCCGCACCACACTAAAGAATAACAGTTTAATTTTGTACTTATTTTTCTACTTATTCTGCAGCAACATTACTGCACGGGAGAAGAGGCCAAATGGCCTCAGTGCTAACTGAAGATTGTGTGGTACTTGCTGCTCCTTTTGAAGGAGTGTAGCCAAAATTCAATCCTAACAATGCTTAGATTGTGAACATTTTCATGCTCAATTTGATTATTCTTGAACATGGAGGGAGTCGAACAGAACAGTAACAGTAGAAAATGGGGCCTTATCCTGTGGTTCATTTCTTCACTCAACTAAGATTAACCATGAGACCTTCTCCAGAAGGCGCTCATCACAGTTCAACAATACTCCGCAGTAAATATAGCTGGTCACACTTCCCAAAATAACAATTCTTGTGTTTTATGAGCAGCCCTATACATTTACTGGTGTATTTGTGCCTATGTATTCACATCTGCGCACACACACAAATGCTGAAACTGAATTTTACCCCAGTCCCTCAAATAATTCAGCACAGTTGCAATTAAATACAAAATAATGATTTTATATAATCTGAGTTTTTCCAAACCATTAACCATTCAACGGGTAATTACTTGTGTTTTTAGAAAAAGCTTTGGTTTTATTGCTAATTTCTGTGTGAGTTAATGTACTGATGCCTTAAGAATTTGTCACACCATAAAGATATCACAGGACCATTTAACTGTAGGGTTGACCGTATTGCTGGTCTATTCACTATAAACTAATTACAGCAACATCTACTAAACTGGGTAAAGGTACAATGAGCTTCTATTGCTGTACTATGGACAGCCCTTCTTGAATTTCTTCACTACCATTCCATATACTGATACTTGACTGCATTAAGCAGGACGATCGCTGTTGTTGAATGAATATTTGAAATCAGATCTTGCTGTTTAACACTCGTCTGGCCTCATTGTATTGTGCGTGTTTCAGAAATCTTCAGGTAGTGCATATCACATGGACTTTAGGGCTGCTGTCCAAACAAAATTCAGAAGTTTGAGAAAGAAGATAGAGTAAATTATATTTTTATGGCCTTTCATGACCACCACACATATGTCAAGAGTTACTTTTCAAAATTATTAAATCAGCTGTAATGTAGTGGATTTAAAAGGTTCCCTTGACAGTACTTGGAAGATCAGGCGGGAGCTTCTCCCATCCTCCTACTCCATGATTTTCTCTCCATAATCGTTGCATGAAAAGAGATCATTATATCATTGCAGTTTGTGAGAGTGTGTGGTCAGTGGCAAAGGAATTCTGTTCGCAGGCAAATAGTAGAATCTCTACAGTGTGGAAGCAGGTCATTCAACAGATCAAATCCACACCAACTCTGAAGAGCACCCCACCTGTTTGCCCTACGCCTCAGAGTGGAAAGCAACGGCATACCACCGTTCTCAAAAGTTGCCAGGGGCAAAAAGGGAAAGCAGTATCAACACATGTGGATTTCAATGGCAGAGGCCATTAACTCCTCGAGTCTGTCCCACCATTTGATCGGCTCATGGCTAACCTCTGATATAACTTCCTGCACCCAGTTTTGCCTCAGATCCCTAAATATCTTTGACCAATAACTGTCTATAGAAAGTGACAGTGGGGAAGAGAGGTGTAGTCAGGAGGCAGAGATCTTTAAGGATACATCCTGTGAATAATGCTACCATCAAAGACAATCCCTGTGTCTTGCTTCGTACTTTACCATATGGCTTGAATTTGAATTAACACTGACAGCCTCACCATTATTCTTACTGCAACGTCCGGCCCTTACTGGGCACAGATTGCCTGTCATTTCCTACATTACAGCAGTTACTACACTTCAAAAGAACGTTGTTGCCTCTAAAGCACTTCAGGACAAACCAAGGTCATGAAATACACTTTTTGCAAATGTAAATCTGTCTCTCCAAGCATTTAAAATGAAATGCTGGGAGACGAGATCCTGCATGGATTTAAGCACAAACTGGTCACTGCCCTGTAAATGCAACCAAAATGAGAATTTGTGAAATAAGGTAATAGATGTTTTGATTGCAAAGTTCCTCAAGGAGGATTACGTGGACATGTCCAAGTTTTTCAGTTTAGCTGCGTACGTTCTGGAAAAAGTGTAGCTTTGGGAATCAAGGCAAGCCTTGGATTCTGTAAGTCTATCTTCAGAGAAAGTGAAGGTGGACGGGTGTAAATTTGAGCGATAATATTTTTATTATGAATACGCAAAAGGGATGCTGCCTGTAGCCTAAGTGGATAACGGTAAAGAAGCTGGTCAGGTCAGGTCTTGTTTTGTCTTTCTGTTGCAGTGAATTTACAAAATGGCTTCAGTGACTGATGTTAAAAGCTGCCAGTTCTTTTAATGATCCTTGTGATTTTTTTTGGTTTAAGTTGGCCACTTGTTGCATGTTTTTGGACAATTTTCCCAATGGTCTTCATCTGTAATATGCAGTCTTCCAGGTTTAGATAAGAACACATGAAAGTAACATGAAAGCACAAAATACCAACTGGCCCATCTAATCCCATATTCTGATGCCTAGAGTGTCATGAACTTGCATTATGTCCATTCCCTATGCCTTTCAAACATCTCTCCCACAACAATTCATTCTTTCTCCTTCATCAGTTCCTTGACAGGTCAAATGATCTAAAGGCCCACTTGGAAAAAGATTGTCCTCGCTGTACAGTCAAATTTTTTTTCAACTGATTCTAGCTTTAAGAATATCAAACGCATGGAAAAGAGTAGTCTAGTTTCAAAGCTCTAATCAATATACATGCACATCCTATTGTCGTTATAAAGATTGCAAGACAAATTGAACTGATATGGAATGTAAACAGTTACTGACTACATTTTGTTGAAAAATATATGCCTTTATCTCCCTAATAACGGTCTCTACCAGTGTTGTGTTCAGTTTATCACTTAGAATCCAAATGTCATATGTTAGAATAAAATCAAATTATCACTTTTTCTCACAGGCAACTCATTTTCTTGAAAGAAGATCCTATCTCAATGTCTGAAAGTGGAGTTTGAAACTGTATATCATTTATTTCAAGTAAACACAGATTTAAGGGAATGAAGATGGTTACTTGAATTCTGGTTGCCATAAACTGCAGTTTTGATTTCAGATGTGAATGGTATTCCTTAAACTGGAGTGGCACAATGGCTCAGTGATTGACACTACTGCCTCACAGTGACAGGGACCTGGGTTCAATCTCACCTTCTGGCAACTGTGTGGAGTTTGCACATTCTTCCTGGGTCTGCGTGGGTTTCCTCCCACAGTCCAAAGATATGCAGGTTAATTGGATTGGCCATGCTAAATTGCCCCATAGTGTCCACGGCAGTGCAGGCTAGGCGGGTTAGCCATGTGAAATGCAGGGTTATAGGGTAGTGGGGTAGGTCTGGGTGAGACACACTTTAGAGGGTTGGTTTAGACTCACTGTGCCAAATGGGCTGTTTTCATGTTGCAGGAATTCTATGAAACTAAAGAACCACTGCAGAAAATAATCATGTTGGGCATAAATGTAAAATAATGAAATATGAACATCTCCCCTCATCCAGAACATGGATAATCTAATAATTTATTTTATTTGTCATTTGTGGGATTTTGGGCATAAATTGGCTACCAGATTTTCTTACATAACAATATTGACTATGCTTCTTCAAAAAAAAACTGTACTGGTTGCTTTCAGACATCCCGAAGTTGGGATAAAGCACTACAGCAATAAGCAGATCATTCATCGGATTAAAACTTTGGTCTCTCGCATTATCGAAGACTTCTAAAAGTTAACCTTTGCACACTTCTTTTCAGGCATCCATATCAAATCCACCTAGCGATGAACCACCATTATTTTCAAATCCGACAAGATGAGTTGTTTTGAACTTTGTAAACTCATGCTAACGGTGTCACACAGCAGCATTGCACATCCCAGGTCTCTCAGTTTTAAAATCTGTTACTCTCCTGCTAATTAACATCAATGGTTGAATTGTGCTCCAATTCTCAATTGCTTGAACCTTGATTCATGGACTACCAGGGAACTTAATTACATCACGTGGTATAGGAAATATTGAAAAGCAGGTTAGGAAGGACATAAAAAAGGAAGAGAAAATATCAAATCACTTGGTAATGACAGAGGTGTTAGAATCTTTCTACTCTTGACAGCTCATATCGTTTTGCTAGTTTCAAGGTGCTTGTGACAAAGCAGCAACAAGTCTTCCTGGAATAGAATTAAGTTCTTAGACCAAATGAAATAATTTAAGAAGGTAAAAACACCTTCTATTTGTCATTGAGCCATACAAACAGGGGAAATTAAAAGTCATATTCCTGCTTTGAGTTAATCTTTGCAGAAGTTGATATTCTTAAAGGGCCCTTAATAAGGCTGGAGTAGGATGAGAGATGAAAATCTGTTAGCTGTCAAATATTATACAGGCCCCCATGCTGGGAAATGCAAGCTTGTGGATGCTGGGAACAGAATCAGGCTTATCTTCTGCTAGTAGTACTAGAGTACCAAGGGAGTTCCGCTGTTTCAAGGATGCCATCGTTTGGAAAAAAGTCTGTCGAACCTCAATGTATGCATCCTTTCCCTTTCTCTCCCACAAAGGATAGGGAGTAGCCTGAATTCTAGGCAAACAGTTATCCATCAGTCAACACATAGAACAGCCTCAAGCCATTTACTTGTGTTAGTGGGAGCTTGCTGGGGGTAAATTGGCTGTTGAGTGTTCTACATTACAGCGAGGGTTACATTTGAACAAACTTGGCTAAATTTCGAAACCGAAGGGACTGCAGATGCTGGAAATCAGAAACAAAAACAGAAATTGCTGATAAAGTTCAGCAGGTCTGACAGCATGTGTGGGGAGAAGTCAGGGTTAATGTTTCGGGTCCTTCTTCAGTTCTGATTTCTCTCCACGGATGCTGCCAGTAGTTTTGAACCTGAAACTGAAATTGCCGAAGAAGTTTTTTGTTTTGATTTCCAGCATCCACAGTTCTTTCAGTTTTGATGTTTAGCCAAGTTAGTTCAAACATACGCCTTACCGCAAAGTAGGAAATTCAACAGCCAATTTGCTCCCAGCAAGCTCGCTGTAATACAAATAACTGATGGGACATTCTGTTCTATATGCTGACTGATGGACAACTGTTGCCCAGAATTCAGGATACTCCTTGTTCTTCATAGGACATGCAAGGAAAGTTTGCATATACTGTGATGTTCGGTTAGTATTCTTTCAAAAGGTGGCATGTTTGAAATCACTTTGGGCGTCCTGAAATCATTAAATAAGCTGCATAAATGCCGGTTACTTTGTTTTTTTTTGCGTAAGGCTATGCGTACAGCATGGTAATAGTGTAACAGTGCACTCTGGTATGTAAGTCGTGAAACACAGGAGAAAACTGGGAAGAAGTATGTTACAAAAACACCCAATTCCATTTTTTCTTACCCTGTAATTAAGAAGGCGGCGACAAAACAGACTGTGCTTGGCTTACTTGACATTAATCTGTTGAATGTGTCATGGAGACAATTCAGCGTTGGCAAAATTGTAAACAAATTTACTTTGTTGTGTTCAACTGGAATCTGAAGTGAACAGAGTCTTAAAAAAGAGTATCCACACTGCTATAGTGTCAGCTGCTGAAAGTCTTTAGTTCTCACTAACGGGTTAAATGTTACAAGCAGATCACTAAGGCAAAAGGTATTAATTCCCTGCAAAAATCTTACGTTAAACACAGCCACCCATCATTCCCCTCTGAAAGATTTATTTTAATGGTCAGTTAAATCCATTTCCCATGAATTTGCTGCTATGTATTCATATGGATGCACGTACTAAATTTTGAACTGTTCAGTAACTCAAATAATTCAGCGCAGCTCCAAATAGCTACAACAAAATTATTTAAACAAAATGGTGAGATGATTTCTCTGTAAAACCTTCAAAGAGTGATTTGTCCTTTGTGCTTGAAAAAAGGAAAATTGCTTTAGTTTTACTGATTGCTGTTGTTTGGGTGAACATGCTATGGCCCAGGAGTTTGTCACATCATCAGAATACCGTGGAATCCATTAACTCTGCAGCCGACAGCTTTGCCAGTCTATTCTTTGTATGAAGACAATACCTAGAGCTCCATGGTTAAGTTAGGAAGAACTTCAACTAAGTATTATTGTGCTAAAATCAGCCCTCCTTCAATTTTTTAATGATCCATGGATTTGAACATGTGCTTGGCTACATAAGTGATTGCATTGCTGAAGAGAAAGTTGAAATTTGATCTTGCCGTTTAGCATTTGACAGGGCTCACCATGTCATAAACATTTTCAATCACAGAACTCTTTATAGAATGAGTGGCGCAGAAACATTATGACTACACTTCAAACAGAAGAAACTGCAAACGGTGCAAGTAACATTTGCTCATTTTGGGATAATTTCCCAATTTTTGCTGCAACGTTACAGGAAAATCTGAAGCTCAGTCTATTAACAACTTGAGCTTATCGAGAGTTTGAAATGTAGAAAATAAATTACCATAATAATTTATTCCACAAATATGTAGGGTGAAAATGATTTGAAGGACCATGGTTTGTCCTCATGAGTAGGGCAGCTGACCCCACCTGATAGAAATTTGCTGCCCACGCACTCATTGTTATGGACCAGACCAAACTCCCTTAAAACATATTAAGAACATGGCCTAGATCCTAACTTTTTCTTATTTTTAAGCGAGTGTCGGGCATTGCATTTAGATGCAATTTGATTGGTCAAACTACCAGATTTGAAACAAAATACACTTGGGAATAACGGTGTGAAGAGAGAGAGAGAGAAGAGGGGGGGAGAGAATTGTAATGATAACTCTATTGGAAAACTTAACAGAATGATAGATGATTTAATTACTAAACCGCAACTATTCCAATATAGTAACATCCCATAAACCCACCCTTGGCAAAGGCAAATGCAGGAAAATAGATTTGTCTTGCATGCAATTCTCCAGCCGAGGAGGAAGACCATTGAGAGAAAACTCTGAGAGATCGAATAGCAGGGAGAGATGTCCTGCAGCATCCAAACCCAGCTTCAAGATCCCTGCTGCTGAAAAACAAGACTAAAAATCTTGGCTCCGGGTGAGCTTGACCCCACCCATGACTCTATTGTTCCACCCCGTTTTAAAAAAATCCCCAAGGCTTCACTAGAAGTTTATTGGAATCCAATAGACAGCTCATTATCTCTGTCTTAAAACCTCCCTTCATTTAAAAAAAAGAACAAAAAGAATATCTTAAAGGCATTGTATTATCTCACACATGGAGTTGAACATCTCATAATATGCTCTGTCCCCCACAAATATGAACTTTTTACTTGTTTACTGAGGCATTGTTTGAATTCTTCGATGTGCTCTTAGAAGACAAATAACCTAATGCCCAGAAACCAGTGGCGTGCCAGCATTCCAGGGAACGAATATCTAGTGAACGTCCATAAGACATAGGAGTGGAAGTAAGGCCATTCGGCCCATCAGGTCCACTCCGCCATTTAAATCATGGCTGATGGGCATTTCAACTCCACTTCCCTGCACTCTCCCCATAGCCCTTGATTCCTTGTGAGATCAAGAATTTGTCGATCTCTGCCTTGAAGGCATCCAACGTCCCGGCCTCCACTGCACTCCGTGGCAATGAATTCCACAAGCCCACCACTCTCTGGCTGAAGAAATGTCTCCTCATTTTCGTTTTAAATTTACCCGCTCTAATTTAAAGGCTGTGCCCACGGGTCCCAGTCTCCCCGCCTAATGAAAACAATTTCCTAGCGTCCACCCCTTCTAAACCATACATTATCTTGTGAGTTTCTATTAGATCGCCCCTCAACCTTCTAAACTCTAATGAGTACAATCCCAGGATTCTTAGCCGTTCATCATACGTTAAACCTGCCATTCCAGGGATCATCCGTGTGAATCTCTGCTGGACACGTTCCAGGGCTAGTATGTCCTTCCTGAGGTGTGGGGCCCAAAATTGGACACAGTATTTTAAATGGGGCCTAACTAGAGCTTTATAAAGCCTCAGAAGCACATCGCTGCTTTTATATTCCAACCCTCTTGAGATAAATGACAACATTACATTCGCTTTCTTAATTACGGACCCTACCTGCAAGTTAACCTTTAGAGAATCCTGGACCAACACTCCCAGATCCCTTTGTAATGTCCTTTCATCCTTTTACAAGTCATTGCCATAATGTGATTTAGAAACATGAGGCATGGACCAAGGGAATGTTGTGTACACTACAAAGCTACTCCTCCATAGCATAATGATAACAAGCATTTCATTACAAGAGGGCACATTTTAAAACTACACTGCATCAGACATACTGGGTGTCCTTACAGAATCACAGATGGGTACAAAACAGAGGAGGCCATTCATTCTGAGATAACAAGGTGTAGAGCTGGATGAACACAGCAGGGCAAGCAGCATCATCGTCAGCTTTCCTACTCTTCTGATGCTGCTTGGCCTGCTGTGCTCATCCAGCTCTACACCTTGTTATCTCAGATTCTCCAGCATTTGCAGTTCCTACTTTCTCTGAGACCATTCATTCTGCCACGTCTGCTCCAAACCTCTGCAAGAGCAACCCACTAATCCCATTTCCCAATTTTTTCCCCCCATCCCGACATTTTCTCTCTCTCTCTCCAAGCCATTATCCTCTTAATGGCCTCAAATGAATCTGTCTCCACCAAATCCTCAAGCAAGGAATTCTTGATCCTAACACTCACTCACTGTACTGTTTTACTCACATCGCCATTGCTCTTCTTGTCAATCACTTTCTATTCTATGTCATCTGGTTTTTGACCCTTCTGTCAACCAGTATGATTTCTAAGAATTAATCTAAGAATAAGGGGCCACAATCTAAGAAAAGGGGTAAACCATTCAGAACTGTGATGAGGAAGAATTTCTTCATTTGAAGTTTTGAACCTGTGGAATTCTCTCCCGCGGGAAGCTATTGGGGCCGATTCGTTAGATATATTCAAGAGGCATCTGGCAGCCCATTCCAGTCAATCATCACCCTCTGTAGAAGAAGTTGTCCCTCTGGACCCTTTTGTGTCTTTCCCTTCTCGCCTTAGACCTATGCCGTCTAGTTTTAGAGTCCCATATCTTGGGGAAAAGCTGTTGGCTATTGACCTTATCTGGGCCTCCCATGACCTTATAGACCTTTGCAAGGTCACCCCCCCCCACCCCACCCCCCGTCTCCTAAGCTCCAAAGAAAAATAGCCCCAGCATATTGAGCCAGTCTACCAGCTCCCAGCCAGGTTGGGGTAGGCTGACTTCAAGGCTATCCAGTCAGAAAGCCAGGAGGAAATACAGCACGCGTTGCTTAGAAGCAGCTCAGCCTTCTTGGCCTTATCGTTGTTCTGATAACATTGTCTCCTCCCTTGACATGAAATTGCCCATTTAATTAAGTCGTTAATCTCATCCCATTGCACAAAGACACATCCAGCTCCAGTTATTTAATATCCCTCTGTTAACTCTGCAAACATTATCACTTCAATAAAATTGACTTTGGGTGGAACAATATCTGAAATATTTCAGTTAACCACACTCCCAGTGGAGCAAATAGCTCTTGACACTCAATAACTAAAGGTGGTGGTTGAGGGTTGTGGGGATGGGGTTTGAGGAGGGGAGAGGGGTTCACTCCTTCAGGTAATTGTTTCACCATCAAAGCCCATCTGTCTTCCACAGCGATGGGGGCTGATGGTTCAGAATCCAGCACACTATGCAACAAATGAGAAGTTAACATTGAAACTTGATTGTCTACAAAACTGTTGACATGTAATGGGTTGGCACACGATAAAACACACAACGATAATGAGGTGTTCTTACATTTGATGAATGCTAAATGCAGATTGCACGCTACAACTTCGGTCTGAATAAACAATGAAACAGCTCCAAGCATAGCTCTGAGTCAGGCATAAGATTGCATTGTAACGTTCCCACTCACTCCCACTCTTTAAGAGGCCCCGATCCAACTATAATCCTCATGTGTTAGTGCATACAGAAGGAGCGCAGCCTTTTTTATTCCATTGGATCTGGTTTGACCCATAGAAATTACTTTGATATTAACCCATTAGTTGAGAGCTGCCCAAAATGACCCCTCCTCTTGGCTTTTTACTGCAATGTCGAGTGCTTTTGGCCTCCGGACCATCTCCTCACTCCTTCCTGGTTTATCCACCTCCTCCAAACCAATGATCCCTTAGAACAAAGGCAACATTTCAAGGGCAATTAGGAATGGGCAATAAATACTCAGCCAGCAATGCCCATGTCCCATGAGTGAATGAAAACAAAATATGATTTATCTCCTCCAGCTGAAATGCCAGTATTTCAATTGCTGTATTTCACGATTGATAGCTTGTATTTTAGCATAAAATGTAGCTTCACTCATTGGGCGTCCTCTTTTAAATCTTAAGTTGCTGCTTAGACTTCTTTTTCAAAAGGAAAAAAGTTTTCCTGTGTTTGTTCTAATGGCTTCTAAGACGTTTCTGCGGAATGTATAAGGATTTTTTTTCTGTTGTAGAGTGAAACAAATAAATAGTCCTGCCAGTTCAGTCCATTTCAGCCATGTTTGTTGAGTCTGCACTTGCTAACCTTTTCACAGGTTACAGATTTGCATAACTTGTCAGGGAGGTAGATATGGTAAACAGACAAGGTCTTTTCCCAGGATGGGGTAGTCCGAAACTAGAGGGCACAGGTGGAAGGTGAGAGGTGAGAGATTTAAAGGGGACATGAAGGGAAACTTTTTCATGCAGAGGATAGCGTGTGTATGGAATGAGCTGCCAGAGGAAGTGGTGGAGGCTGGTACAGTTACAACATTTAAAAGGTACCTGGATAGATATATGAAAAGGAAGGATTTGGGGGAACTGGGCCAAATGTTGGCAAATGGGACTAGATTAATTTAGTATAACTGGTCGGCATGGACAAGTTGGACCGAAGGATCTGTTTGTGTGTTGTATATTATGACTGTGTCACTCTATGACTCTGTGTTAGTTATGTTGCCTTTGGTTGAGATTTATTTGAATAACATTCTTCTTTATATGTTTTGAAACCTTTCCAAACTCATTTTTTGAAGTTTGACCATTGCAAAAGTGAGTGCTTTGAATGAATATATGTTAAACCTGGAGCATTGATATATCAAGTCAATCATTGAAGCGATCTGGGGGTGGCTTGAGATGAGTTCATCAGCACAATATATAGGTTCAGAAAATGATAAGTCAAACCATGAATTGCTCTGCAGAGTAAAAATCTTGAACATTGTGCATAAATCTGGCCACCTAAACACATGAAGGTGTGTGTTTGAGAGGGTATGCAAAGGTTTCAGGTGAGCAAATCGCAAGAAAAATTAAATTGAATTCAGGAAGATTTCAAAGTGATCCGTTTGAAGTTTTCAAGCTCATTGTTAAATTAATCTGAGAAAATGGAGACTGGTAAGATGTTTCCACTTATGGAAGAGACTACGAAGAGGGGCCACAGTTTTAAGACAGGTTTGAGAACTTTTCTCTTGGAATGTCAGTCAGGTTGTTGAATGCCATTCCCCACAGACTATTGGGGCCTGTGTCCTTGAATTAAATTCTTAGCTGAGCTTGATGGATTTTTGATAGGCACAGGAGCTAATGACTGTGGTGGGCCAGATAGCAAAGGGGATTTGATATCACAATAAGCTCGGTCATGATCTCATTGAACTGAGGAGCAGGTTTGGTGAGCCGAGTGACTAGAACTTACTTCATATCAAAGCAAAGGATTGGTCCGTGACGAGTTGATCAATTGGGATGAATTCATGCAACAGAAGCCAAGGGTGTAGCTGTAGCCCACACCATGCGGAAATTCCTTTCCCTTGGAATGTTAATGAAATGATTGGGCTTCACAAAAATCAAACAGCTTTATAATTTGAGAGTCTGGTGCAAGCCAGTTTTTCATAAATTGGATTTTACAAATTTGGCATTGTGAGAGGTTAGAACTGCTGTGGCTCATTCCATAGGCAAACCACTTGCAGCCTCACGCCAACAATCTCGCATAAAAACAGTCACCCGTTCAAAAAAGAAAGGTGGTATAGTGTCATGAATACGTCACCTCTGACCTTCATGTTACCTTTCTGTGGTATTCCATTGCACACCCATTCCCACCACCGGGATCTGGTGCACCGAGCCGCCGACCTCTCCAAACGCTTGCATTAAGTTCAGCACCCACACTGCTACCGTCAGGACTAGAGCCTAGATGCATGTTGTCAAAGCTCTGTAATTGACTCCCATCGTCCAGCTCTACGCCAGACACACACCATCCTTCTGATTCTTTGCAAACTGTACAGATGTCACTGTAACAAAGTGGAATATTGTAGCTGACCGAGACTCTGAATGGGTGCCAGCTCCTTCTTTGCTATGTAATTTTTTTTGTCAGGCCCCTGTTCTCTTTCTTCTTGTTAAACGGTGGGATCTCTGCATAAAATTTGTAACCGAAGTGGTCCTTTGATAAACTAGATGTGAACCAGAACAAATGTGTTCCTGAAGATCGTCATATAGTATTCAGTTTGGAATTGGCTGAGGAGCCAGACGAGAGAGGGAGAAAAAATTGCCCTCGTAGAAACCTATGCAAGCAGATTCAAATTTATGTTGAGGGGGCATATGAGAGCCAAAGTTGCCAAGACTTGGAGTTGGCTGAGCATCAAAAATGTAGTTGGGCAGGAGGTCAGGCAGCAAACTGTTCGCTCAGTTGCAAGGAGAAAATCTCCATTAAAGACATAAAGAAGAGCCTCTTTGTTACTGCAAACAAAATGGCAGTGAAGGCCCAAACTGGACGAAGTACAAGAGTTAGCGCAGGGGCCTGTGATTGAACAGATGGTCAGGAAAAAAACATAGTTCATCTCCTTTTGTCTATGCAGTTGAAGTGAATTCAAAAAGGTTGTTGACCCATCCTTGGAAGGAAAACCCCAGCAATGTGTTGCTTTGTAAATTAAGCCAAACAATCCTGATGCTTAAAGCTATACTGTGCACTACAGAAACACAAAACGCCTTGCAAATTACTCGTCCCACCCACTCGTCTGAAATATATCGATTCAGTATTAAAATGGGCACAAAATCCAGCTGTGTGCACACTTGAGACATAAACTAAAGCTCACAAGCTGACAGGAAGCATAGATTAAGAGAAATTGAGTATTTTATAGTTTGGATTTCAGTAAGGCATTTGACAAGGTTCCTCATGATAGACTGGTTAGCAAGGTTAAATCACATATAATGCAGGGAGAACTAGCCATTTGGATACAGAACTGGCTGGAAGGAAGAATACAGATGTGGTGGTGGAGGGTTGCTTTTCAGATTGGAAGTATGTGACCAATGGTGTGCCAAAAGGATTGGTGCTGGGCCCACTGCTTTTTGTTATTTGTATAAATGATTTGGATGTGAACGTAGGAGATATAGCTAGTAAGTTTTGAAGTTGACACTGAAATCAGAGGTGCAGTGGACAGTGAAGAAGGTTGCCCCAGAGTACAATTGGACTTGATCAGATGGGCCAATGGGCTGAGAAGTGTCAGATGGAGTTCAGTTTAGATGAATGTAAGGTGCTGCATTTTGGGAAGGCAAATCAGGGCAGGACTTATACGCTTAATGGTGAGGTCCTTGTGAGTGTTGCCGAACACAGAGACCTTGGAGTATGGGTTCATAGTTCCTTGAAAGTGGGGTTGCAGGTAGACAGGGTACTGAAGAAGGTGTTTGGTATGTGTGCCTTTAATGGTCAGTGCATTGAGTGTAGGAGTTGGCAGGTCATGTTGTGGCTGTACAGGACAATGGTTTGGCCACGTTTGGAGTATTGCATGCAATTCTTCTTATTGGAAGGATGTTGTGAAACTAAAAGGTTCAGAGAAGATTTGCAAGGATGTTGCTAGGGTCGGAGGCTTTGTGCTACAGGGAGAGACTGAATAGGCTGGGGCTATTTTCCACAGGGTAGAGGAGGCTAAAGCTAGAGGACATGGTTTAAGGTGGAGGGAAAAGATATAAAAGTGCTCTAAGGGGCTGCTTTTTCACACAGAGAGTGATGCGTGTATGGAACGAGCAGCCAGAGGAGGTGGTGAAGGCTGGTACAATTACAACATTTAAAAGGCACCTGCAATAGGGTATATTTGTAAGAAGGATTTAGAGGCATATGTGCCAAATGCTGGCAAATGGGACTGGATTTCTATACGATATCTGGTCAGCATGGACGAGTTGGACTAAAGGGTCTGTTTCTGTGCTTTATATCTCTTTCTGTATGACTCTAGTATTAGGAAGATATTGGTATAGCTGTATTTTTTGTTGGACTTTTAATCCAGAGATCCAGGAAGTGTTTGGGGATCTGAGTTTGAATCCCACCAGAGCAGATGGCAGAATTTGAAATCAATGTCAGGAAATTTAAAAGCCTGTTGATGACCGTGAAACTGTTGTTACACAGTACAGAAGGAGGCTATTTGATCCATTATGTCTGTACTAGCTCCTGAAAGAGCTCCCCAGCTAGTTCCATTCTCCAGCCCTATCTCCGTAAGCCTCTGAATTCATCATTTTCAAATATGTATACAGCTCTCTTTTGAAACCTCCAATGGCATCTACTCTCCCAAGCAGCTCGTACCAATTCCTAATATCCCTCTGAGTCAAGAAGAACTCTCCTCATCTTGGTCCTCGCTCTCTAGCTGGCAATCTTGACATTGTTGCCCCTAGTTTCTGACATACCAACCAGTCAAAACCAAATATCCTTCTTGACCCAAAGAAACTCATTCATAATTTTGAACTTTTTAATGAGGGCACTTGTTAACCTTTTCTGGTCCAAGAAAATAAGCCTGATTTTTTGAATCTTTCCTCCTATCTAAATGACATAATTCCTGGCATCATCCTCGTGAATTTCCTTTGCATTCCCTGTTGTTTTTTAACATCCTTCCTTTAATGAGGTGCCCAGAATTGAATACAATATTCCAAATGCGATCTGACCAATGCTTTGTAGAGGTGTAGCATCACTTCCTCGTTTTCAAACTATACGCCTCCATATACGAATCCCACGATCATATAAACCTTCTTAACAACAGGTTCGACTTGCTTGACCACCTTCGGAGAATTGTTGATTTGTGATATTAAAAAACCATCTGGTTCACTAACGCTTATTTTAGGGAAGGAAATCTGCCATCCTTACCTAGTCTGGCCTACATGTGACTCCAGGCCTGCAGCAATGTGGCTGACTCTTGACTGCCATCTGAAATAATCCAGTAAGCAAATCAGTTGTCCTAACCACTGCAAGACAGACCACCTGGCATTGACTCAGTCACTGGAAACAACAGCAAAGACAGCTGTGTCAACCTTGCAAAGTCCTCCTTACTAACATCTGATGCCAAAATTTGAGAGAGCATTTTTGCGCACTCGTCAAGCAACAACCTAAAAAAGGAACCATACCTTGTATACAATGTCCCAGGACAGACCCAGCAGACGTGGCAGCATTGTATACAATCAGAAGGAGTTAGCCTAGGACCCAGTAACATTGACTCTGGACCCCATGAAGCCTCATGGCATCAGATCAAACGGGAGCAAGGAAATATACTCATTAGCATGTACCATCCTCTCTAGGCTGATGAATCAGTATCCCTCCGTGTTGAACGGATGAAGTACTGTGGGTAGCAAGGGCACAAAGTGTACTCTAGAGAGGGGATTTCAATGTGGGTCACCAAGAGTGGCTCGGCAGCACGAATACTGAGCAGATAGGTTGAGTCCAAAAAGACGTAACTGTTAAACTGGTCTGTGGCAGCTAGTGGGGAAAGACCAAGAGATGAAAACATACTTGACCGCATCCTAACCAACCTGCCTGCTGCAGGCGGATCTGTTCTTGACAGTGTCAGTAAGAGTGACCACTGCACTTTGTGGAGCCAAAGGTCTGCCTTCACATTGAGAATGCCCTCCCTCATGTTATGTGGCACTATCACTGTGCTAAAAGGGATAGACTAGATAGATCTAGCAACTCAAGGCTGAACATTCACAAGGTGCTGGGGCCATCAGAATTGTACTTCAACACAATGCTCAACCTACTTCTGGCTGCCTCTGCCTCACATTTACGACTTTCCCATGAAGGCAGCTGCTGCAATACAACACCATCCATGCTCTGGCAAGATGGCAGCAGGCTAAGTGGCTCCATTCGGAGCTCCACTCTGCTCACTAGTTCCCTTTCCCTTTCCTTCTTTGTTCTTCCTTCTTTTTTTCCCTCCCTTCTTCCGTGTCCTTCTGTAATAATTCTATCTAGCCCTCCCATCATCCCTTATAACTACCTACCTGAGGAGCTAGGTCATGACCAGGACCCAGGTGGCAGGAGCTCAACGTGCGGATACTGTCCTGCAGTGATGGCAGATCAAGAGCGGGCCAGTGAGGCGGCCCAGAGCAGGAAGCTGGCAGTGGCATGGCGGGGGCTGGAAAGCCCGCAGTGGGACTGCGGCAGTGGAAAGGAAGATTGGACTCTCAATTTTTTTTTAATCTTATGATAATTAAATGTGAATGGCGCCACGTGTGTGCAGCAAAGGTACACACTTTTCACTGTATTTTTATGTTAAATACATGTGACAAAAAATGATTCAGTTCAATTTCAATCTTCACTCTAGTTTCTTCTAATTTGCATTCCAATTACTGTGGTTTTTTTTGTCACTTTCAGTATTCCTATTCAATTCATATTCAAAATGTATAGATGGGAATATGTTGCAGATTCAGTAAGTAGTGTTGCCATCTGCAGACTGCAGGTTTATCTTCTTACCTCCAGTTTCTAATTTTGGATATACCTCTAACCCCCGGAATATTTTCCTGTGCAACGAAGCTTTTCGCCAGTAGTACGCAACCCTGTCCTTCTCCCTTCTTGTGAAAAATACCTGATTGTCCATCTTCTAGCCTGTTATTGTTGGCTGTGTCTTTGCAATCTAGGCTCTGCATAAATGTCACCTCTTTAATGTGTGTTTCTGTTTCACAATCCAGCATCACATCTTTTAATGTTTAGTGGTAAACAGAAGTGTAAACTCATCCAAATCATGAAATCAAGACTGCTGTTGACAGCCACCACATATGTTGTTGTGGACATAATAAAGTGCTTTACAGAAGCATGACAAATCATAGTGATACTGAACACATACGGAGATATTTAAATCATGGAATTGCGGTGTCTTGAAGGAGGGAGAGAGGCAGAGATGTATAGGACGGTTTTCCAGCACTGGGGCTTGAGTATCTCCAGTTAGAGCCATCGACAGTGGAGCGATTGACATCAGGGAAGCTGGTTAGGAAAGTCAGTTATGAAAGGAGCCTGCGAAGGAATACGGATAGAGCCAGTAAAGTGGGAGAAAATGTGGTAGATTGAACAAAATGTAGGCTAATGTGAACTTGTACACTGGCAGGATGAATAGGAAAGCGGCATATGATTGGGTGAGCATGCAGAGCTTCGAGCTACAGAGAGGTGTGGGTGCCCTGGTACATGAATTACAAAATGCTATGTACAGATCCAGCAAATAGGATGCTGTCATTTCTAGTAAGGGGAAAAGAAATTTTGAAAAAATGTAATGTTGTTTTCTCTACAGTTGTCTGAAACATTGTTGAGACCGCATGCGGACTAATGGGTGCAGTTTTGGATCTCTGATCTCGGGAATAATAATTAGAAGCAGTTCACAGAAGGCTCATGTGATTGATCGTTTAGATGAGCTGTTAACTTATGATGAAAGGTTTGATCAGGTTTGGCCAGTATCCATGAGAGTTTGGAAGAATGGGAGGTGATCGTATGGAAAGATTGAAGGTTCTGAGGGGACTCAACTGGGTGGATGCCAAAAGGATGTTTTACTGTTGTGGGAGGGGCTAAGAAAAAAGTAAGAGAACACTCAGTTAAGATGGAGATGAGATTTTTTTCCCTCCTATTGATTGAGAGTCTTATAGAACATAGAACATAGAAAAGTACAGAGATGATGGGAACTGCAGATGTTGGAGAATCCAGGATAATAAAGTGTGAACCTGGATGAACACAGCAGGCCAAGCAGCATCTCAGGAGCACAATACTCATCAGAACTCATCCTCACACTTAACAACTTCTCTTTTGATTGCTCCCACTTCCTACAGACAAAGCGGGTGGCCATGGGTACCCGCATGGGCCCCAGCTATGCCTGCCTCTTTGTAGATTACGTGGAACAGTCCCTCTTCTGCACCTACACAGGCCCCAAACCCCACCTCTTCCTCTGTTACATTGATGACTGTATCGGCGCCGCCTCTTGCTCCCCAGAGGAGCTCGAGCAGTTCATCCACTTCACCAACACCTTCCACCCAAACCTCAAGTTCACCTGGGCCATCTCCAACACATCCCTCACCTTCCTGGACCTCTCAGTCTCCATCTCAGGTAACCAGCTAGAACCTGATGTCCATTTCAAGCCCACCGACTCCCACAGCTACCTAGAATACACCTCCCCCCTCCCACCCACCCTCCTGCAAAAATTCCATCCCCTATTCCCAATTCCTCCGCCTCTGCCGCATCTGCTCCCAGGATGAGGCATTCCACTCCCGCATATCCCAGATGTCCAAGTTCTTCAGGGGCTGCAACTTTCCCCCCACAGTGGCCGAGAACGCCCTTGACCGCGTCTCCTGCATTTCCCGCAACACATCCCTCACACCCCGCTCCCGCCACAACCGCCCCGAAAGGATCCCCCTCGTTCTCACACACCACCCCACCAACCTTTGGATACAACGCATCATCCTCTGACACTTCCGCCATCTACAATCCGACCCCACCACCCTGTCTGCCTTCCGGAGAGATCACTCTCTCCGTGACTCCCTTGTTCGCTCCACACTCCCCTCCAACCCAATCACACCCAGCACCTTCCCCTGCAACCGCAGGAAGTGCTACACTTGCCCCCACACCTCCTCCCTCACCCCCATCCCAGGCCCCAAGATGACTTTCCACATTAAGCAGATGTTCACCTGCACATCTGTCAATGTGGTATACAGTATCCATTGTACCCGGTGTGGCCTCCTCTACATTGGGGAAACCAAGCAGAGGCTTGGAGACCACTTTGCAGAACACCTCCACTCGGTTCGCAATAAACAACTGCACCTCCTAGCCGCGAACCATTTTAACTCCCCCTCCCATTCTTTCGATGACATGTCCGTCATGGGCCTCCTGCAGTGCCACAATGATGCCACCCGAAGGTTGCAGGAACAGCAACTCATATTCCGCTTGGGAACCCTGCAGCCCAATGGTATCAATGTGGACTTCACCAGCTTCAAAATCTCCCCTTCCCCCACCGCATCCCAAAACCAGCCCAGTTCGTCCCCTCCCCCCACTGCATCACACAACCAGCCCAGCTTGTCCCCTTCCCCCACTGCATCCCAAAACCAGCCCGGCCTGCCTCTGCCTCCCTAACGTGTTCTTCCTCTCACCCATCCCTTCCTCCCACCTCAAGCCGCACCTCCATTTCCTACCTACTAAACTCATCCCACCTCCTTGACCTGTCCATCTTCCCTGGACTGACCTATACTCTCCTCTCCATCGATCTTCTTTACTCTCCATCTTTGGTCCGCCTCCCCCTCTCTCCCTATTCATTCTAGTTCCCTCTCCCCATCCCCCTCTCTGATGAAGGGTCTCGGCCTGAAACATCAGCTTTTGTGCTCCTGAGATGCTGTTTGGCCTGCTGTGTTCATCCAGCTACACACTTTATTATATAGAAAAGTACAGCACAGTACAGGCCCTTCGGCCCACGATATTGTGCCGTGGAATAATCCTAATCCAAAAATAAAATAACTTAACCTACATTCCCCACAATTCACTGCTGTCCATGTGCATGTCCAGCAGTCGCTTAACTGTCACTAATGACTCTGCTTCCACGACTACCACTGGCAAACTATTCCATGCACTCACAACTCTCTGGGTGAAGAACCTCCCTCTGACGTCTCCTTTATATCTTCCTCCTAACAACTTAAAAACTATGACCCCCCGTGGCAGTCAATCCTGCCCTGGGGAAAAGTCTCTGGCTATCGACTCTATCCATGCCTCTCATTACCTTGTACACCTCGATCAGGTCACCTCTCTTCCTCCTTCTCTCCAGAGAGAAAAGTCCGAGCTCAGTCAACCTCTCCTCGTAAGACAAGCCCTCCAGTCCAGGCAGCATCCTGGTAAACCTCCTTTGCACCGTCTCCAAAGCCCCCACATCTTTCCTATAATAGGGTGACCAGAACTGGACACAATATTCCAAGTGTGGTTTCACCAGGGTTTGGTAGAGCTGCAGCATAACCTCGCGGCTCTTAACCTCGATCTCCCTGTTAATGAAAGCCAAAACACCATATGCTTTCTTAACAACCTTATCCACCTGGGATGTAACTTTGACGGAGCTATGCACCTGAACACCAAGATCCTGCTGTTCCTCCACACTGCCGAGAATCCTGCCTTTAATCCTATGTTCAGCATTTAAGTTCGACCTTCCAAAATGCATCACTTCGCATTTATCCAGGTTGAACTCCATCTGCCATTTCTCAGCCCAGCTCTGCATACTGTCAATGTCTCGCTGAAGCCTGCAATAGCCCTCGATACTATCAAAGGCACCTCCAACCTTTGTGTCATCAGCAAACATACTAACCCACCCTCAACCTCCTCATCCAAGTCATTTATAAAAACTACAAAGAGCAGAGGACCAAGAACAGAGCCCTGCGGGACACCACTCAGCACTGACCTCCAGGCAAAATACTTACCATCTACAACCACTCTCTGCCTCCTGTCAGCCAACCAATTCTGAATCCAGACAGCCAAATCACCCTGTATCCCATACCTCCTGACTTTATGAATGAACCCACTCATACTCCCACAGTCCAAAACCATCCATTCCAAACAACAACACTTGCAGTTTGTAACAAACACTTTCTCAAATGCCTTGCTGAAGCCCATGTACACCACATCCACTGCTCGACCCTCGTCAACCTGTCTCGTGACCTCCTCAAAGAACTCAATAAGATTTGTGAGGCATGACCTGCCCCTCACAAAGCCATGCTGACTCCCTTTAATCATGCTATGCTTTTCCAATTAGTCATAAATCCTATCCCTTAGAATTCTTTCCAAAACCTTGCTGACCACAGACGTAAGACTGACTGGTCTGTAATTTCCAGGGATTTCCCTATTCCCTTTCTCGAAAAGAGGAACAACATTTGCCTCCCTCCAATCTTCCGGTATGACTCTCGTGGAGAGTGAGGAAGCAGAGATCTTCGCCAGCGGCTTAGCAACCTCCTTTCTTGCTTCCCAGAGCAATCTAGGATAAATCTGGTCTGGCCGTGGGGATTTATCAATCTTAATGTTTGCCAAAGTTTCCAGCACATCAACTTCCTCAATCTCGATCTGTTCAAGCCTGTTTTCCTGCTCCTCAAAGTTCTCATTCACAACAAGATCCCTTTCCTTAGTGAAAACCGAAGCGAAAAACTCATTTAAGGCTTCCCCTATCTGCTCAGACTCCACGCACAAGTTCCCTGCGTTATCCCTGATCGGCCCTACCTTCTCCCTGATCATTCTCTTATTCCTCACGTATGAGTAAAATGCCTTCAGGTTCTCCCTAACCCTTCCTGCCAAGCCTTTTTCATGCCCCCTCCTGGCCCTTCTCAGTCCACTTTTGAGCTCCTTCCCAGCAAGCCTGTAATCCTCTAAAGCTGTGCTAGACCCTTGCTTCCTCCACCTTACGTAAGCTGCCTTTTTCTTTTTGACAAGAAGCACCTCTCTTCCCGTCATCCAAGGCTCCTTAATCTTGCCCCTTCTTACCTGTCTCAGAGGAACAAATCTATGCATCACTCGCAATAACTGCTCCTTAAACAGTCTCCACATGTCTGTTATGCCCCTTCCATGGAACAATTGCTCCCGATCTGTACTTCCTAACTCCTGCCTGATAGCGTCATAGTTTCCTTTTCCCCAGTTAAATATCTTCCCCTGGTAACTGCTCCTTTCCCTTACCATGGCTATGGTAAATGTGAGGCTGTTGTGGTCACTGTCACCAAAGTGTTCTCCCACCACGAGATCTGACACCTGTCCTGGCTCATTGGCAAGCACCAAATCCAAAATGGCACCCCCCTCTCGTCGGCCTGTCCACATACTGAGTAAGGAAACCCTCCTGAACACACCTGACAAAAACAGCTCCATCCAAACCATATGCACTAAGGAGGTTCCAATAAGTATTGGGAAAGTTGAAGTCACCCATAACAACAACCCTGCTACGTTTGCACTTTTCAACAATCTGCCGGCCTATGAGTTCTTCGATCTCCCTACTTCTATTTGGGGGTTTGTAGAAAACCCCCAGTGAGGTGACTGCTCCCTTGCTGTTCCTAACTTCCACCCATACTGACTCAGTCGACAAACCTTCCTCGGCAACCTCAGCCCATACCACTTCAGTAGATGAGTCCTCATCAAAAGTTCTTTCGACCACCGTTATACTGTCCTTGACTAGCAAAGCCACACGTCCCCCTCTTTTACCACCTTCCCTGACCTTAATGATAGATCTAAACCCTGGAACCTGCAACATCCATTCCTGACCCTGCTCTATCCTACATCCATTCCTCACCCTGCTCTATCCTGACCCTGCTCTATCCTGACCCTGCTCTATCTTTGGAACTCTCTTCCCAGAGATTGGTGAAGGCAGGATCATTGGATGTTTTTACGTTGGAGCTGGATAAATTCTTGACTAACAAAGCTGTTGAAGGTTGTTAGGAGAGGGATCAGAACGTGGGGTTGACGCCACAATCAGACCAACCACGAGAGACTGAACAGGCCTAATGGCTGGAATGGCTTACCTCTTCTCCTCATTCTTATATTTGTATGTTCAAGGGGCAGATTCAGAGGAGCATTGTTATCTCTGAGGTTAGTGGAGCTGGAGGAGATTATGGAAAGCAAAAAACAAAGTCAGGACTTGCTGGAAAAGGCTGCCAAGTTTTTCCCAGCAGTTTCTGATTTTGTTTCCGATATCCAATATTCACAGTTCTTTGTGTTTTTGTTTGATTAGAGAGAGGGTTGTGTGAGCCCATGGAGGGATTTCACTTTTTTAAATGTAAGGCACAGTTTGACAACAGACAACGAGCCTCAGCATTTTTGCAGATATTGGGACAGACTCTCCAGTACTTATTCCAGCCTGGATGGGAGTTGTGCCTGAGGACCCTGCTGAATCCCCATTGTAGCACACTTGAAGGGAATTGCCCAGGAAATTAAAGATTTTGGCTGAATAGTTTCTAGTGAATTGTCTCTCCCTCACACGGACACACATACACACGGACATGGACACAGGGATACACACATACACACACTCACGGAGACAGAGACACACACAGGAATTCCTTACTGCAGAGGGCAATTCATCTGGGTCATTTAGTACGTTCAAGGCTGAGAGAGACAGATTTCTAATCATTAAAGTTCTGGCGATTAAGGTAGGAAGTGGAGTTGTAGATTATTAGATCAGCCATAAATGGTGTTAATGAATGGCAGAGCAGACTTGATGGGCTGAATGGCCTTCATCTGCTCCTCTGATGTCTTAAGGTATTCAGATGCACTTCAGGACAACAGAAGTTCAACTCCGAGATGCTTTGCTTCCACAGAAATGCACAAATACTTGTAAAATTACAAACTAAAATCACCGCTTTGAAAAGCTTTGTCCCAACCTTGAAATTGACCTAACGCATCCATTTGCATCAAAATGCATTTTGGACAGTATTAGGCAAAGGACTGTATGCTGTTTCTAATTATTTAAAATACCCCTGTTTGGGGCAAAACTAGAAATATCAGCAAATTTTTTAAAAAAGCTTCAGGGTAAGATTGATTTACAACTGTATAAGCTCAGATAAAGGCTACAGTGATTACTTTTTGTTACTCAGTATCTGGAGTGATCTTGTAAGACTTTTATTAGACTGGAGTGTTAGCATGGAGAAATTTGAGGTGCAGAGCAAAAGTGTTTCTAACTGAGTGATGAAATACAGCAGATAAGCTGAATGGCCTACTCTTGTTCTTCATGTCTCTAAAAGATTTAGTTGTCTGTTGATTGATAGACTAAATAAGATATATTCAGCTGCAAATGTAACCAACTGTTTTGTGACAAAGAACATTATGTTGAGCCAGCCATCTGTCTTCCAAGTTGTGGTTTACATGGAGAGAGATGTTCAGATGTCAAGGAAATTGCTAATTCTGTTATGTTGGATAACATCAAGAATGCAATGGATTACAGCTGACACAAGACGTTTGCAGCTGGAATTGGGTACGCCTCTAACCAAACAAAAATTCTACAAAGTCATAGAAAAGCGGGTTATTAAGGTATATAAGCACACCAGTAGTTTTGTGTGGTGCCGGCTCGAAGGGCCAAATGGCCTACTCCTGCACCTATTGTCTATTGTCTTTGGTTCTGTCGTTCTAGTGTTTAATTAATGGCTTCTTTGTTTGCATTAATCAAGTGTTAATTTTCACGCTGAACTTGTGTCGATTCAGTCACAGAGTCATAGTCATTCAGCACAGAAGCTGACCCTTCAGTCCTACCAGTCCATGCTGAACATGAACTCAAACTAAACCGTTCCCACTTCCCACTTGTCTTCACTGGCCCATATCCCTCTAAACTTTCCTATTCATGTATTTTTCCAAAAGCCATTTAAATGTTCGATCAGAGATAGTAGGAACTGCAGATGCTGGAGAATCTGAGATAACAACATGTAGAGCTGGATGAACACAGCAGGCCAAGCAGCATCAGAGGAGCAGGAACCGGCTGGCGCCTGGACCCTTTCAGAAATGGGGGAGGGGAAGGGGGATCTGAAATAAATAGGGAGAGACTGGGAGGTGGATAGAGGAGAAGATAGGTGGAGAGGAGACAGACCGGTCAAAGAGGCAGGGATGGAGCCTGTAAAAGTGAGTGTAGGTGGAGAGGTAGGGAGGAGATAGGCCAGTCCAGGGAGGATGGACAGGCCAAGGGGGCAAGATGACGTTAGTAGGTAGGAGGTTGGGGTGGGGTTTGAGGTGGGAGGAGGGTATAGGTGGGAGGAAGGACAGGTTAGGGAGCAGGGGACGAGCTGGGCTGGTTTTGGGATGCGATCGGGAGAGGGGAGATTTTGAAGCTTGTGAAGTTTTAAATGTTGGAGTTGTACCCATATCCACCACTTGCTCAGGAAGTTCATTCCATGTGTGAACCACCCTTTGTGTTTAAAAAAAATTGCCCTTTGTGTCTTTTTTAAATCTTTCTCCTCTCACCTTAAAAGTGTGCCCTCTGGTCTTCAAATCCCCCGTCCTTGGGAGAAGACAACTACTGTAAACTGTAGCTGTACTCCTCATTTAAATTTCTGTAAGGTTGCCTGAAAACCACCCATGGTCCAGTGGAAAAAACCCCACCCTTTCTTTGTAACTCAAACCTTCTAGACCTGGCAACATCCTGGTAAATCTTTTCTGAACCCTTTCTGGCTTAAGAATATCCTTCCTAAAACTGGGTGGGCAGAACTGGACACATTATTCCAGACAAGGCCTCACTGGTGTACAGCCTCAGAGCTCTGCTTCAATGATAGCACTTTACATTTAAAGTATTATTGATACAACTGCAACTCCAGAGGTTCCAGCACAGGATTGTAGCTGGCACTGTACTGCAGCACAGTGTGGTAAGCGGTTCCACCTTTCCCATGAGACTTTAACCCAAGCCCCTGTTGGTCTTTACAGAGGGATGTAAAAGATCTTGTGGCATTATTTTGAAGAAGAACAGCAGATGCCTCCCTGAAGCCTTGGTCAGTATTGGCCATTATTGGCTGTCAGTGTTAACTAACACCCGTAACTGCGGGCAACTATATACATGTGCTACCCAGAAACACACACACACACACACACACACGCACACACAATTCCAGCACTATCGCCATGTGGAATGTATGTGTGACTGTATATACTAGTAGTGCATGTGCAATGAAGTGCATGCTTTTGAAGTGGAGTTCCGCAGCGAGTGTAAGGATATGGGAGGACAACATTTGAGGGAGGAGGGAATGGAGGGAGAAGAGGGGGAAGAGAGAGAATCAGAGGGAGAATGGGGAGAGACGGTGGAAGCAGTGGGGAGGGGGGGAGGTGGCAGAGGTGAGATGTGCAGCTATGTGGCATCAGAGCAATGCTCCTCCTGGTTTGAGTTACCCTTACACAGGCTTCCTCATTCTAATTTTGACCATCAGTTTGTTTCTTTGCTGATTGATGTGGTTGTGTTTTAATATCTGCCAATTAATGGGGCTCATACTCTCTTTTAATGTTGTTTTAAAGTCATTAAATGCCCCTAGGGTCTGATGCAGGACCACAAGACCAGATTGGTACTACCCTCTGCTCCTGCCTCTGTGACTTGCAGCCTTTTCAGCTCCCTCACCCTTCACCCTCTGCCATCATCATTCTCACAGAACCTCCCTCTTCCCACTTCCCATTCCTCAACCTGCAGTCCCCACTTCACAGAAGGTGCTTTTAAGGGAACATGTGGTTTGCTTAAAGTGAATGTTATGACTTGCAGGCAGTTCACTGCAAATTTAAGTGAAGACTTCTGAGGAAACATTTATAACACAATCAACAAAAAAATAGAAATGCAATTCTGAAAAAAAGCACCATAGTTACCTCTAAAATTAATTAGAAAGGCATGCAAAAGGTTTTGTACTCACCCTCCTGTCTAGTAGCTGGGACCAGATTTGATATTTTCATCTTGGTACCTATTCCTAGAACCATAGAATCCCTACAGTGTAGAAGCAAGCCATTTGGTCTATCAAGTCTATACTGACCCTCTGAAAGAATCCCACTGTCCCATTAGCCTGCATTTCCTCTGTTACTAATCCACCTCGCCTGCTCACTACTAGCAATTTAGAATGGTAAATCCACCTAATCTGCACATCTTTGGAGGAAAGCAGAGCACCGGGAGGAAACCCACACAGACACAAGGAGAATATGCAAACTCTACACAGACAGTTGCTTGAGGGTGGAATTGAACCTGGGTCCCTAGTGCTGTGAGGCAGCAGTACCACTGAGCCACCCTGTTAAGGGAATGTGTAAGAGATAGAGTGAGTGTGACAAAGAGATACATGCTGTGAGTAGTATGGTTTTCACTTGGCTTCTGCTAAGCCTACATCTTACATGTTACCTGACAACTGTGTAAAGCAATACCAGGAAGTTACTGTGCATTGGAATTATTCCAAGTGAGAGAAGGAGACACGTGTATACTGTTATACTTGATGTTCCTTGGTGCACAACTAAGCTACACCTGAGGCAAAGGTGAGAGCGCATTGTATTAATGACATTCGATTCTGAACATATTTTAGGTGCAGTGACATCTGACTTAGCAGGTATTTACTCCCTGTGCTTCTGTTTTGTTCCACTGACAATTGAATGCTAGACTTAAAATATTATCAATAACAAGTTCAAAAAACATGACAGGCAGAGGCCCTGCAGTCTGAACACTGTTAACGTGAATGGAATGGTGCCTTCAGCTTTCGCAATGATGTCTTCATTTGAAAAGGCCTTTTTTTAAATTAGTTAGTTTTCAAGAATCTTGTACATGAATGTTAAGGGTCTTGGATCATAATGTAAGATGATGAAGGACTCTTGCTCCTTTGATGGCAAGTTTTGAATGCAGAATGTCCCACAACAAATGCCCATCACAATTTTAAAGAAAATAATTGTGATGGGCATTTGTTGTGGGACATTCTGCATTCAAAGACAAAGGACAGTCCTTGAAGTATTTCACAATTTAGAATACGCTTTCAGCGAAAGGAGCCCGTTTACTGCTTGGGTCTGCTCTAAGGCAGAGGCATTATGTTCAGCTATTGATATGAAAAGATTATTGCGACCAGTTATTAGCTCTGAGCAACTTGAAAAGATGAACAAAGCCAAAGTGCCATGATGGAACCTATCTTGGTCTGTGTGTAGCAAAGTGCATGCTAAGCAACGAATTTTCAACTCAAATTCAGTGAGAATTTCCTGATGGGATTGAACAGCTGTTCTACAGGTTATATCAGCTCACCAAAGATGCTCAAACTGCACCTTCCAAACCCTTCCATCTAGAAGGACAAGGGCAGCAGATATGTGGGAACATCACCACCTCCAACCGCCCTTCCAAGTCACTCACCATCTAACTTGGAAATACAAGGCCGTTCCTTTACGGTTGCTGGGTCAAAATCCTGGAATTCCCTCCCTAATAGCATTGTGGACCAACCCACAGCAGGAGGACTGCAGTGGCTCAAAAAGGCAACTCACCACCACCTTCTCAAGGGCAACTAGGAATGGGCAAGAAATGCTGACCAGCCGGTGATGACAATGTCCAACAAATGAATTTAAAAAAAGGCCTTTTCAAATGTTCTTGTTTCAGCATCCCAGTTTGTCTTCAACATACATTCATCTTCGATGTGACCTTGAAGTGCAGACTGGGCAGATTCATCTACTACATTAACTTCTGACTGGGGACTCAACTTTGCAGGCTACTCTGAACTGTCTAATATCTTAGGAAAACATCCTAAGGGGCGAATTAATAATCCATGGTGTAACATGATCCACAAGGTATTTAAGAGCACGGCCAAGATTGTGATTGCAGGCTATGGTCGATGTTTCACAATATTCCCATTACATTTGAACAGGGATACTTAAAGCTATTTGAAGGACGTGTCAGCTGCCTAAGGCTTGCTGACCTCGCCAGTTCCCTGGCCCACCAGCAAATTTCTACACACCCAGTTACAAGGCACATTTTGTTTTTATATGAAATATAAAACTGAAAACTAGGATAGGTAATATATCTTATCTTTTTGGGTGAGGAAAACAGACCAGCCAGAAAATGGAACTGGAAATCGTCTAAGATCAACATGAAGATAGAGGTCCATCCACATTGAAGGCAGGTAATTGGTGTGGTGACCCACAAACAGGAAAAACTGGAAGACAGGCTGAAACTTAACTGATATTACCTACCATTTTTGGGTTAGCAATGCAGATGCAGGAATGGGGAAATCATTTGGCAAAACAACAGCTGTGCTTGGCAACATAACAGGATCAGTTATTTTGATTTTTTTTGTCACAGATGTGGGCATCATTGGCAAGGCAGATATTTGCTGGCCATCCCAAACTGCCCTTGAACTGAGTGGATTGCTCAGTCATTTCAGAGAGCAGTTAAAAGTAGGCCACTTTTCGGCTCTGTAGTCACATGGATGCCACACCTGAGTAAGGATGACAGATTTCCTTTCTTAAAACTCATTGGTGAACAAGATTTTTTTTTATCACTGATGACAATGGGTACAGGGATGCCACTGGGATGTGCTGGCCCATCCATGTCGACACTGTAGTCAAGGAAGCACAACAATGCTTCTACTTCCTCTAAGGATAAGGAAATTTGGCATGTCCACAATGACTGTTACCAACTTTTTATAGATGCATCTAGAAAACATCCTATCTGGCTGCATCACAGCTCAGTATGGCAACTGCTGTGACCAAGACCCCAAGAAATCACAGAGTTGTGAACACGACTTAGTTGATCACGCAAACCAGCCTTCTACCCGTTTGCTCCGTCTATACTTCTCGTTGCCTTGGGAAAGCAGCCAACATCATCCAAGGCCCCTCCCACCCACTTGTACTCTCTCCCACCCTCTTTTATTGGGCAGAAGGTACCAAACTTTGAAAACATGTACCAACAGATTCAAGAACTGCTTCTCCACCGCCCCCCCCCTCCCCACCATTATCAGACGTTTGAGTGGATATCTCATATATTACAGTTGATCTTTTGCTGCACATCTCTGTAGCTATACCACTATATTCTGCATTCTGTTCTGTTACCTTCGATAAGTACATCAGGGTATGGTTTACCTGGATAGCACACAAAATGATACTTTTCACTGTATCTCAGTACACAGGACAACAATAAATAAAATCAATCATTAGACAAGCTTTTTATGCCAGATTTTATTGAATTCAAGTGTCACCATCTTCCATGGTGGGATTTGAAACCACGTCCTCAGAACTTCAATCTGTGATTACTAGTTCAGTGACATTATACCACCACCTCCACTGGAATATGACTGGTGAGCTTGTTTTGGAGAGGCATGTACTATGATATCACTAATTCATTTAGGGATTGGCATTGCTGCCATTTGAGAAAGGCATTGTATGTAGTGGCAGCATGGAAGAGACAGGGTGATCTTGTCTTTGTTCTCTTTATCATATGGGTTCACAGGTCCTGACTATATGTGATATGGGTGCCTGTTGTTTCACCCTAGAGAAAAGCTTAAAGTTGCTCAGACCAATGTGGAATCCCGCACAAATATAAGAAAACTAAGGCCTGCAGGTGCTGGAGATCTGAAACAAACACAAAAAGAGAAATTGCTAGAGAAACTCAGCAGGTCTGGTGGCATTTGTGCACAAGAAGGAGAGTTAACGTTTTGGGTCCAATGACCCTTTGTCATGGCTGTTACAATCTAGCGTTTCTGATTATCCACAGTCAGAGTTTGTAGTAACTCATTTACTGTTTCAAATTGTTGCAGCAGTCGGTCTTATTCCTTGTTTGTGGCTAAAAGAGGATAATTTTTTACGAAGCCATCGTGTTGCATCTTTTGGAGTTGTTGCAGAGCACAGGAAGGTGTTTGGTCCATTGTATCCACAGCCATTGTCCAAGTGATCATTTCATTTGGTGCCATTCTCTCACCTGCCTCCCGTTAATCCTCACATTCTTTTTTTTAGATAACAGTCCAATTCCCTGTTTGAAAGTTATAAGTGAATCTATCTCCATCACATTCTCTCAGGAAATGTGCTCTTGGCCTTAACCATGAGCTGAGTGATAAATCTTTACCTCATTTAGAAAAAAACACAAAGAACTGCAGATGCTGTAAGTCAGAAGAAAACAAAAATTTCTGGAGAAACTCAGCGGGTCTGGCAGTATTTGTGGATAGAAAGCAGAGTTAAAATTTTGGGTCCAGTGCCCTGAAGTTTTTTCTCATGTCACTTTTCTTCTTTTACCAACTGTGTCCTAACATTCTCAATCCTTTCATGAGGGTCAGAACAGTTTCTCCCAATCCACCCTGACTGGAATCCCATAATATTGACTACAAACTGGTCACTGTAAGTTACAACAAAAACTAAACCATCAGACTGAAATCTTTAGCATCTTTACTCTGTTACAAACATAACACTCAGGGGAAGTGTAGTGATTGGAACAAGGTCCAAGTAGATCTTATTGACTATGAGACCCTTGATTGGCCCAAATTAACAACCCTAATCAGGGAGCCCTAGCTGACAGATATAAACAGAAGGTTCGGAAAATCTCTTCAATTGTACGGACTGGCTCTGAGCTGGTTGGTCAGAGCCCATGTAGTGTGCATGTGTAACTAAAGTGTGACTAGGTGACAGGTCACCTACTTCCTTTGGAGATATTTCAGGAAGTTAACAAGATGACCATAGTCCCTCCTTCAGACAATGTACAATTTGAAGTATTATTGAGTGTGTGCCTGAATTCTTTAATTTCTACAGGCAAAAATCTCCAGATGATGAACATTTTGTCCAACTTTACCCCAGGCCCCAAGGGTAATTCAGAAAAACAGGATATCAATCTACCCTTACTTAGCCCTAATTATCTACATTCCAGTATTAGCATCAAATGATCAATAGAGTGTTTGGCCACAACATTGCCTTGAGTAAGGAGTCAAATCTAAATTGAAAATGATAAAATGCAGATATAAGTGGCAGAAAATAGCTTCAAACCTCAGGCTAGGGGAGGTGAATTCTATTTTATTTTAACCACAGCAAAAGGTTACAATCGGAACTGCGTGGCTGAAAGAGTAATGTAAGCAGATTCAGTAATAATGACCAAAATGCAATTTGGTTAAATTTCCAGGGAAAATATTTGTGGGGCTTTGAGGAATGCGATTAATTGGAAGGTTCTTTCAAAGATCTGTAATGGCACGATAGGTTGAAAGGCCTTGTTCTGTTCTGCACATTGAAGTATATTTATTAAAATATTCATTGATATTTAACAGATATCTAAGTCCATATGATATTATAGGTAAATTACCTGTCTCGTTTCTGCTTTGTTAGGGAGATGTTGCATATTTACATAAACTGTGCTAAACTAGTTGTGCTCAGATTCATAAGCCTTGTGGTTTGATAATGCTTCCTGCAAATAACAATGCATAAATTGCAACTATGCAATAATAATACTTTCTAAATGAAATTCAATGACCCTGCTAGCACCCCTAGGTCACATAGACCTTGAGCAGTAAAATACTTACCCTTTTTGGGCACATCTTGCAAGGAGTTTCATGTCCACAAAATATGATGGAAACACAATGCAGAGGTAAACTTCTAGTCTGCAGGCTACTGTAGAGGGCATGGATTTCCAATTAAGCAGGAAAATGTTTTTCACACACTGCCATTTGCCCCTGATTTCATTCTGACATCCCAGACACAGACACAGACAGACATACGGACACAGACAGACATACAAACAGATAGACAGACAGCCAGACAACCACATAGAGACACAGACACACAGACAAACACACAGAAAGACAGACAAACACATACATAGGTACACAGACACATATACAGACATGCTGTGGTGGTGCTGGTGTTGGACTGGGGTGGACAAGGTCAGAAATCACACGATGCCAGGTTATAGTCCGATAGGTTTGTTTGAAAACACAAGCTTTCAAAACCTCAGTCCTCTTTTGCCTGAAGAACCCTGTCGGACTATAACCTGGTGTCGTATGACTTCTGACATAAACAATGCATTTTACCAAATGAAGGGGGCAGATTCTGCCAGCCTGTCATTTTAACAGAAAAGGTGTGCAAGGAAAACAAAAAGAAAAGCTCAGTTTATGTTAGGGAGACAGTCACATAGTTGGTTTATTATCTGGCATCTATGGGACCAGGAGTGTGTTGGTTGGACAAATATTCCGCATAATCAAGAGGCCCATATAATGTAAAGACATATGCTGAGTAAGAGAAATGAAATACAGGGGTCGTACGCATGAGAATTCTACTTTGTTTGCAGCATAATTCACTTTAATGATAATGCAGCTTTTGCCTTAAATAAAACTTACCAGCAGAGAGCCTTGTCACTCGCACCTTCAACTTGGACATTGCAGTATTTAGGGAGAAATTGACTTGAAATTGAATCAGCTGTTGATATTTCATGTGCCATTCGATAGAACAACAAGTATGTTTATGCTGAGGTGAACAAATTAAGAAAACTGTAAAAGTTAGACAGAATAACACTGTAAACTTTGGTATTTGCGATATATAATTTTGCCTGGAACATGCTGGTTAAAACAAAGTTTGCTGTACTAGTTGAGTAATCCAACAGACATAGGATCTTTGACAGTTTGTGGAATTTGATTTCAATAAATAAAATCTAAAATTAAATACTCATTTCGGTAATAACGACCGTAAAACTATCACAAAACTGGTTCACTAATTTCTATTGAACCTAGGCCAGATACTAGTTTCAACTTTTTGGCAGTTAGAAATCCCATGAGTTAAATGAGTTTTAGATGCTGCAGAGCTGTGATTTGTCTGTGTAAAACACCTTAACTTCACCATTAAAAAGTTGACATGTTGGTTAGCAAGGGATAGAGAAATGCAATGTACAACAGGTGACAACTTCTCTGCTATTGAGGTCAAGGTCTGCAAGGTTAGCGCAGCATTGAACAATCTGTATCTGGAAGTGCTATACTCAAACAAAGGGTTCAGTCACCTCTATGTAATGGAAGTGCTTCAATCCCATGCAGGACCATCCTTTATCACCAAATAAAACAAAAAGTCAAATGTCTGTTTACTCAAGTAGTATTCCAAAATTCCCACATGTCTCACCTGATATTGTATAAAGTTGCAAATATTAATGCATACAGGCAGACTTTCAAGAAGCACAGTTAAATTATATATTATTACATGTCAAACTGCTGTACATGATGCACTTTCAGACAGTACTTTTTTTTAAGCATATGAGCACAAACGGCCTTAGAAATTGCCACTGCAAATCGGGAGACCTTTGGCTTCTGAGCTCCATAAACAGTCCTGAATCAAGAGGAAATACCTCATTAAATATGGACAGGCAGAATCATCTGGGAAATTCACACAACCCATTGATTCAGATGGAACATCAGCAAAGAACCATAGCATTCCAGCTGGCTTATCTTTCTGAGTTTTAATATTTCTTTTGCCAGTGCATACCAGATGAATGTGAAATAGATCCCATCAATCTTTCATTGTATTATGATGGCCCCTCATTCACACTAGACAGGATGAATTTCAAGGTGTCAAACAACAAGGAGGATGTGTAATCACTGCACCATCTTTCCTTGTAAAGAGATCTCTGAACTTGTAAGCCACATTGTGAGAAGGTAAGCTCCCTGTCAACTGTAAAAATGACAGCAGTAACAGCTTGTGGCCAGACTTCTATCAAAGTGCAGCGCTCCAGCTGCAAGTTCACAAGCAGCCAAGTGAATAAACAGCAATATCTCAAAAAAGGACAGACAGCTGTTAGCACCTGTTCCAACTTCAAGTTTGTCTGCGAAGCAGCCTATTGGATATTCAACTACGAGAAGCTTCATAGCTTAAAGAGAGGCTCTAGCTTACAAAACAAAAACTAAAAGCATCAATACACCCAAGAAACTACAGGCCTACCGTGATAGAAATTGTGAGACAGTTACGCATGGTAATGATTTTTGTTTCATGACCTGTATCCAATCTCGTGGTTTTAAATCTCTAGGGCAGATCTTGGTTAATAAGTAGTCCTCTTTGCTTATACAACTCTCAAAAAAGCTTGCTGCTTGAATTAATTAAATTGCGACAATCACTCCGAAGTTAAGAAAACACACCCCACCCCACCCCCGCCCCATACAAAGCACACTGATCACAAACAATGAGAGAACGCAAAATCTGTCCATGTCAATTAACATGTATCAATAAAGCAAAAGTCAAGATTGTTCTCTGGAGTGAAATCTGCTGATGCGGATTTGACTAAACTGGCAGAATAGTGGTCAAATATGTTTCATGTATCCATCACTTGAACCTCTTTTTTAAAAAGTAGCCTATTTTTCTAACCAGCCTATTCAGAAAAGTTATTACACACCTCTCAATCATGTGGGACTTGAACCTGGGTCTTCCAAGCCAGGGGTAGTAAGACTACTACTGCACCACAAGTATCCCACTCACTTAAACCTTTCAGCCTGCTTTGTTCTTCCTTTCATCTGTTGTCCACTCAGTTGCAGCTTAGAATACTTGATGTTGTTATATAGGGTACTGTTATACAAGTCAGTCTGCTCCCATTGCTTGGGTTGGCTTCCATTCAATTTTCAAGTGCCCAAAAGCAAAGAAATGTGAGATAATCATTCAGCTGAATGATAATCCACATGCTTAAAGGGAAATAGGGTCTTGTGGTAGAGTCCCTGCCTCAGAGCCAGAATGCCTGGCTTCAATCCCACTTACTTTAACCATGTGTCATACCATGTCTGTACTTCAATGGGAAATCTTCACCTGAAGGTGGCAAATGTCTTTCCCCTGAAAAGTATACTCACCAGACCTACTTGCAAAAGGATTTAGTCGGATTGTTCTCCATTTTCCTCCACTCTTGATAAGACCATAAGACATAGGAGTGGAAGTAAGGCTATTCGGCCCATCAAGTCCACTCCGCCATTTAAATCATGGCTGATGGGCATTTCAACTCCACTTCCCTGCACTCTCGCCGTAGCCCTTGATTCCTTATGAGATCAAGAATTTGTCGATCTCTGTCTTGAAGGCATCTAATGTCCCGGCCTCCACTGCACTCCGTGGCAATGAATTCCACAGGCCCACCACTCTCTGGCTGAAGAAATTTCATCTCATTTCCATTTTAAATTTACCCCGTCAGGGGAAACAACCTTTCCACATTTACTCTGTCGAGTCCCTCAAGAATCTTCAACATTTCGGTAAGGTCACCTCATTCTTCGAAATTCCAACCTACTCAACCTCTCCTCATAAGGCAATCCCTCCATACCCGGTATCAACCTAGTGACTCGTCTCTGGACTATCTCCAATGTCAGTACATCTGAACTCAAAACTCTTCACAGAATTCCAACTATGGTCTGACTGTGCCTACTTTTGTACTCCATTCACTTTGAAGTAAAGGCCAAAAATCTATTTGCCTCCTCTTTAACTTGGAGGCTGGCTTTTTATGATTCATGGACAAGGATTCCCAAATCCCTCTTCCTGTAACTTTCTGCGGTCTTTCTCCAATTAAATAATATTCAGTTCCTCTATGCTTTTCCAGTCAAATTGCTTAACCTCACATTTTTTCAACATTATATTCCATCTGCCAAGTTTTCGCTCAGTTGCCTAACATGTCTATAGCTGTGTCATCCACACTATTTGACTGTACACCAGTGCCAAGCATGTAGAATGTGAATCCACCACCATATTCTATCTATACAGTCAACAAGTTGAACAGAATTTTCACCAGATTGAGTTGAAAATACAATCCTAAGTCAATCAATTGCTGCTGATCTTTAACCCTACAAGTTCGAGTATACGATCCAGGTGATCCCGCAAACCTGCCTGGAATAAGAGCTAGACTTTCTAATAAATCTCTTCTATGTATAAAGGTATTGTTTCAGTCTGTGACATGGAAAAGTAACTTTTATTCCAGGTTCACATAAACTGCTTATGCCACTTAACCCAATGTTCAAGGTGGTGTGGATACGTTGAAGTACAGTCATAGTATGATACATGGTTAAAATAAGTGGGGTTTGAACCAGGCCTCCTGGCTCTGCGGCAGGGGCACTACCACTGTACCACAAGACTCAATTTCTCTTTCAGTATGAATGTTTCGAAATTATCTGTAAGGTGAAACTATTCATGGTACTTGAATGTAATATTAGGCATTTGTTAATGTTAATTGCATAACTCTCTGAAATATTGCATGCTATTTTCAGTGATGTCTTTTGAAAGATTCTGGTGTTCGATTTGTCTCATGTAGTCCCACATGATGTGCCCTTGATCCTTTGCAAGCAATAAGGATACGAATGAATGTTGTTGGGTCAAAGCAAACCAAATTAGCTGCAGCTAATGATATTTAACTAGCTATCTTTTGAAGATGCTGGGCTGAGGAGCAGATTTTTGGCAGCATCTGCTCTGGGTTGAAGCCATTCGTAATTGTCAAAAGGTTCACTAATTCAATAAACCAACATTATCCCACAACTCAGAAGTCTATTAGAGCAAACAAGAAGAAATCAATAGGAGTTACAACTTTAGCCTTTGACAAGATCAGTGTCTTGTGCATCTCTCTCAGTGGATCAGAAGTGATGAATATAATCTGGAATGTATGTAATGGCATTAATTTGACAATGAAAGAATTACGTAGTCATAGTTAGGACGGATTTAACTGAGCAATTGTAAAACATCTGGGGAGATCTGTTACCATCCAAGCTTTGTCTGAGAATGCCACTTATTGAACTTCAAAGTATCGGGATCTTCTTCAGCACCTTTACAATAGTTATTCTGTTTTTCATAACTTTCCAAAACTGAATCAGCTCAATATTTTACAATACATCTGTCTCTTGTCGATATGTACAGCCCCAAACCACCAAAGTATTTATTGATAGCTCCTATTTAAAGAAAGTCTCCCCTTAAATCAGTGTCAGCGAAAGGCTTCTGAATGTAAGGTGACATTTTCCTAAATTAAAGCCTTATAAACACAATGATGCTTGTAACATCTTAAGAGGTTAGAGATAACGCAGTGGGGAGCTGGAGGAACACAGCAGACCAGGCAGCATCAGAGGAGCAGGAAAGCCTATGTTTTGGGTCAGGACCCTTCTTTCGCGCCACTCTGTGTTGTCTCTGACTCCAGCATCTGCAATTCTTGCTATCTCACCTTAAGAGGTTTCCTATGTTTAAGAGCTGACATTTCGCCTCCCACAAGCCATTCTCTTAGCCGAGGGAAACTCCAAGCCGAGCCACATTACTTGAAGCCTAGTTCAGCTGCAGACTTGTTACAGATTTTGGGATTGGGGAGCAGCAGTAACACAAAACTCTGAGCGTTTTTCTAAATTGTCTCAGGAGATGGGAGAATGTGGGTGTTACTGGCACATGGAGATCAAATATTAAGACACAATCTGCCCATGAGGTTCTGCAGCAGCATGTTGTTCCACCTAGACATCCTTCTACATAATGTACAACTGTACTGAGCAAAGGATGATATTGGAAGCTGGGAGCACCATCTTCCACCATGTTTAAATGCTCATTTATGAGCACTGTCACAGTAATGCTTATTGAGAAACATTGCGGGGAAGTGCAATGGGAAATGACCTCTGTTGAATTGGTCCCTGCTTTATTGCAGAGAACAAAAATTGCCCAGACCACAGGACTGTGGAAAATTGTCCCAGAACATATATCATAGAGCAGTAGTTTGTCCATTTCTCTGAAATGAGTGTGTGTCTATCATTCTCAGTTTTTCTTTTCACCTTCAAGAGTTAATTTACACTCTGTTTATTTCATATTTATCTTTGAAGATGCATGAGATGCCATTGCTGGACCCCATTCTGTGTTGGCCCCTGCAGACATATGACTGTTTTCTTTACAAGGACTAACTCTATTCTACATGTTAACAATACAATGAATCAGAACTGATTTTAAATGCCAGAATGAGGTAGAGACATCGGTAATACTGGCTCCAAAACAAATGACCTATCCTCACCTCACAGTTTCAAGACCCAAACTTATCGGTTTCTTTTCCCAAGTTTGATGCTGTCAAAATGTAATAAACTGATACCACACACAGATCTTAATAACTCAAATTAATGTTTGCTTTTAAATTTGACAACACGCTTTGAACAAGTCCAGTTGTGAAGCGTTCAACACTTCACTTCAATATTAGCTCAACCTTCCTGTCCAGATCTCGTGCATTTTAAACCCTGTGTGACCTTATGTTCCATTGCAATCAACATGTTAATAGAAGTGGTGTGAAATTCGCCATTGCATCCAATTCCGTCAGCCTTCTGGCAGGATGGTTGGTTAAAATGACTTGTTACGGAAAGAGGAAGGGCAGTGGACAACCAATGAGGCTTTTGCAAGCTTAACATGGTTGTGGCAATGATTTAAAGTAATTGTGTTTGGGGAGTAGTGGGTTAGAAATGGATTATGAGGAGAATGCTGATGGTAGAAGGGCAATAGATACAAGTTGGAAGAAAGGTCTGACAGGGGGGAAAAAATAGGCATGCTCTCCCCACACAGTTCACCTATGCAGTTCTCCGATCTTCAAGTCTACAGATTGTCAAAAGCATTATCTAATAAAACCTTATATCAAGTGTTTTCCTTCTTTGTCAAGTGCAGGCAATAAAATGATGCACATGACTGTGCTGCTCGCTAAAATTCTGTGACATGCAGCAAATAGAAATTTAGGCAAATTTGTTTGTGCCCAAGGTTCGAATCAAAGAACAGTCAAGAAATTGTTGAAATGAAACATGTTTCTGACATGCTTTGTCTTGCAGTCATCAGGACAAAATGCAAGAATACCAAATTTCAAATGATTGAAAGCTCCTTGATAAGTGAACAAAAGAGGCAAATGTTGACTATATTCCTTGCACTGATCAAGAACAGGTCCCATTGTGTTGAGCTTATATCATGAAACATTACTTATTTATATCTGCTCGAAGTGACATATGTATCCCATTGTTTTTGCATTTGCAACAGTTTGGCCAATGAACGCCAACTTGTGAACAAAGTAGCATTCCTTTCTCCTATAGTATAAATTCTTTCAACCATTAGAGATTTAGCAGTCTTGTGCTTGCACTGGAAGATGAAAAGCTTTGATAACCTGTGTTGCTTTTCAGAAATATTCAAACAAGCAATCTAAAGTGAAATTCAAAAGCATTTGGTTGGACTAGGGATGGCACAATGGCTCAGTGGTTAGCACAGCTGCCTCACAGCACCAGGGACCCAGGTTCAGTTCCACCCTTGGGTGACTGTCTGTGTGGAGTTTGCACATTTTCCCGTATCTGTGTGGATTTCCTCAGGGTGCCCCAGTTTCTTCCCATAATCCAAAAATGTGCAGATTAGGTGGATTGGCCATGCTAAATTGCCTGTCGTGTTCAGGGATGTGTATATTAGGGGGTTGGGGTCTGGGTAGGATGCTCTGAGGGTCGGTATCGACTTGTTGGCCCAAGGGGCTTGTTTCACACTTGCCGGGATTCTTTAAAAAAATCCTTGCCCCTCTAGAATCTTGGACACTAGGAATGTACACTTGGGCCATGAATTGATGCCTTTAAACAATGACTTATTGACCAGGATTGAAATTGAATATTGAAGTGATATAAATGGGTACATGCTGATCAAGTACACCATGGAGTACCGTAGTGTTGACTGGAAAATCAAGCTTAAATGTTGCAATTGCAAGAGGTAACTATGGGCTGTACTTAAAACACCTCAGAACATTAGAACTTTTAGCTCAGATTAAAAATATCCAAGAGGAGACAATGATGGAATGCGTTGTATTTGGATATTGTGAAATATAATTAGGGCAAGAGTGGCCTCTTAGATTAGTTTTAATGGAACAATGGGAATAGAGAAGATTTCTCTGCATTTTTATTCCCCCTCTTTGGCTGCTTTTATCTGTTGTTCTGACATCTCTCAGGAGTTTGTGGTTTCCATAGAACCCCTACAGTGTGGAAACAGGCCCTTCAGCCCAACAAGTCCACACCAACTCTCACAGCACCCACCTAATCTATGCATCCCTGAACACCACAGGCAATTTAGCATGGCCAATCCACCTATCCTGCACATCTTTGGACCGTGGGAGGAAACTGGAGCACGTGGAGGAAACCCACTCAGCCAAGTGGAGAATGTGCAAACTCCACACAGTCAGTTGCCCGAGGGTGGAATTGAATCTGGGTCCCTATGCTGTGAGGCAGCAGTGCTAACCACTGAGCCACTGTGCCATCCCATCAGTTGCTGTTGGGAGCGTATGTATTTTGAAGAATGAGACAGTCAGAAGAAATGACAGGCTGGGCAGTTTAGACAGCATTATCATTGCATATCTATGGCGGGTGTGGGTTTGATGAGCTAAAAGATATTTTTTAATACCATTTCTTCTGAACTTTCTTCTGCACTGCCTCAACACTGTGCTTTGGTTTTATCTGAATAATGGGCACCTAACTCTAGCAATAATGTTATCTCCACTTCATAGTCTTAGCAACCTTGCTCTGCTCATAATGTGATATGGAATTGTAGTGAATTTTATGCTATGAACTGGGACTGAGTTGTCCAAATTGAGTTCATGTAGTGCCCCTTGAGCAATTGGGGGAAGAGCCCTGACCTTTCAAACTGCAGCATCTAGAAGGTCAGCCCAGAGGTGATCTGGGTCTTTCTGTTGGTGAGGTAGCAGATATTGCATTCACTTTTGGGTTGAAATTAAGCATAATGATGTCAATTTACAACTACAGTGCCTTCTTTAAGGCCTCAGCTGCGGCTCTGTGGATTGCTGTCCCATCTCTGAGTCAGAAGGTTTAGAATTCAAATCCCACTCTAGAGACTTTAACACAAAAATCCAAGCTGATGCTCTGGGAGTAGGGAGGGAGTCCTGGCCCTCCAATGGGTGGCCACCTTCTGATGACCAGGCCTGCCGCCTCAGAGGGGAGGAATGATCTCATGCCGCTTTTCTGACAACGAGCGGGGATGTTTTCCTCCATCCCATCATCCATGTGACAGGAATGGATTATCTCGTGATTATTGTGCCCTTGTTTGTAGGAGCTTGCTGTATGTAAATTCATTTCAAAAGTGTACCGTTAACTGTGAAGTCCTTTATGATGTCCTGAGGTTGTGAAAGGCATGAAATTAAAGTTAATTTCTTCTTTTCTCTTCATTAGTTACAGTCAAGTGCTCCAAAGCAGTATACCAATGGAAATAGTGCTTTTTCAATCAAGGCAGAGCACGAGAGATTGTGTGTTTTTGGTTTTTGCTCTCAGTGAAGAGGGACAAATCTGATTTTGCCACCGTGTTCTTCATTCCCAATATGAAAAAACCAGCTGACTTTCATAGCATCTTTGCAAATAAAATTTGACAATGCTCCAAGGGATGTGACAACACACAGACTACCTCCCTTTAATGGTTGTTATTCCTTGGGTGTGGGTCAATTGTTGTCTTTCCCATAATACACTTGCACTTGGGGGTTTGCTAAGCTATTTTTTCCAGAATAGTTCCAGGGAGGAGAAATTTCAGTTATGCTGATGGAATAAAGAAGTTTGGGTTGCTCTCCCATTTTGTGGGGGTGGTGGGGCAGCGTTGGGAAAAGCTGGTTAAGCAGACATCTTTGAGGTTCTCGAAATCCTGAGGGTTTGATTCAGAGAAACTGTTGCCAGTGGTAAAAGGATCAAGGACGAGAGGGTATAGACTTAAAGTGATCTGCAAAAGCAGCAAATGTGATGCAAAAAAACTGGTTCGCTCAGTGAGTAGCTTAGGTCTGGAGTACATTGCCAGGAAGTGTGCCAAGTTTAAATTGAGGCTACCAAGAGGGAATTGAATGATTATTTGCAGAAACATAATTTGTAAGGGATTGGGTGAAAAAACAGGAAATTGGCACTAGGTAACAATGCTCGTTTGAAGAGCTGGTGCAGACACTGCTGAGAATGGAAACAGTATTACTTTTATGGATATTAATATAGAGCTTATCTGTTTCGCCAAGTCAGCTTTGCAATTCATCGTTAACTTTGTTCTCGTGGGTTAACAAGTTTAAAAAAGATGATAAGTGAATCAGGAGCTGGCCATGCAGGAGGGAGTTGGGGTCACTTTGGGCAGAGGAGACAGGTTTGGGGGCTCTGTGCTGCAGTGGTCGTAGCACCACCTCCGAGACAAGGGGCCGGATTTCAATTCCTGTGTGCTCCAAAGATTTGGAATAACATTGCTGAACAGGTTGGTTGGGTAAACATCTCTCCCCCTTTCCTTCAGGGAATAAGGAATGAAACAACTGTGAAGGTCACACTCTCAGAATGATTGTGAGTGAGAACTTTAGGGACCAACACTTGAACAAGGAACCCTGAGTACACAGAACCATCTAATTCAAAAATGACCAACTTGACTTTACATGAGTCGTCTTGGCTGTGAATTGTGAGGTTTGAATATTCTTTGCATGTAGCTTATATGACTCATTAATAAAATATATTGCACTCACTATTAGTACCTGTAGCATTTGACATTTGGTGCTATTAGGTAGGAATCAGACACCAATGTTGTAACACTTTTGTGATTCTGACTTTGAATTGCCCTCTGAAATCACAATCATACTGCTGTGCAGCAAACTGTCTGTCTGTGTTTGTCTGAGGAAACAAAAGTTCCTAATAATCTTTGCACCTTGCTGTCAGTGTGATTTGTACTCACATACTGAGGAAAGAGTTCCTGTAAAACTTTTCTGAAGACAACATCCCTTTTAAAACAGGCTTAACATACCTTTAAATGCAATTCTCGCAGCATCCGGTCATGGAAAATGAGGAGGAAAGGAAAGGAGGTTTAAAATGTGAGGCAGCTGCTGCATGGCTTTGGAAGAATGGCTAAGATTTTCACTGAGTGTTACATATCAAGGTCACTCAAGAAAGAAGTTTATGTGGAATGTGGATATTATCTTTTGAAAATCCAGCTTTCCTCAAATGGTGCGGTTTATGCCATTTTCTTAACAGGACATGCTATTGTAAGAATAATTGCGTGTCCCAACAAGTGAGAATCGATTATTTATGGATCAGTTACACTAACGGACATTTATGCAGAGCAGCTGTTGGCTTGGGATCACTTCATCTAGAACATTCTTCATCTATAACATTTGAGTCAAAGTACCAGGCTCGTTGGTGCCTGTTTATTTGGCTGTTCCGAGTGCCCTTAGAATTTCAAAATGGTGCCCTGTTTGGACAAGCTAGTGAACTGTGCCAGGAAAGGTGCCAAGTGGACAGGTCATGACATCGATTAGTGTTTGATGTTGATTTTTAAAAAAAAGTTTGTTCCTGGGATGTGGGCATCTCTGGCTCGGCCAGCATTTATTCCTCATCCCTAGTTGCTCAGTGGTCAGTTAAGAGTCAAACATGTTGCTATGGGTCTGGAGTCCCATGTAGGCCAGATGAGGGAAGGATGGCAGATTTCCTTCCCCAAAGATATTAGGGATCTAAGTGGGCTTTTATGACAAGTGACAGTGGCTGCGTGGTCATCACTGGGCTAGCTGTTTGTTCCAGATTTTTATTGAGTTCAAATTTGAAACGTCTACCAAGGTGGGTTTTGAGCCCATGTCCACAGAACTTTCACTGAGCATCCTGAATTACTAATCTACCAGCATAACCTTTTACATTACCATCTTCCCTTCATGCCAAGAGACTCTTCCTCCACCAATGATATAAAAAAGGAACTTCACAGGTTAGCTTCTGGTTGTCTTTTTAATTGTCTTTTGCTACAATGCTACAGTGTGACTAGGCGTGGGTGCACCAGTAGGCATTCCTTTGGGATACCTCCCAAATGGGTGAATGAGCAGAAGCCGCACAGAGCAGGACGTCTTCCAGGAAGAGGGAAGAGGACAAGGAGATCCTACCTACTACAGGTATCTAGGGATCAATTCTTCTTCCTGAACCTTTAGTGTGGAAGAGTTTTGGTGCTGGCTGAAATCTGTTGTTTGCTACAGCCACAATCCCAACCTGTCTCCTGGAGTACTGTGTCCAGATCTGGTCTCTCTGTGATAGGAAGGACATCATTAAGCTTGACAGGATTCCGAAGAGATTTACCAAAAGGTGCTGGGAATAGAGGGTTTGACTTATAAGGCGAGGCTGGATAGGCTGGGACTTTTTTAATGGAGCGTAGGAGGTTAATCTTATTGAAGTTTATAAAATAATGAGGAATGTAGATAAGGTAAATGGCAGGTGTCTTTTCCCTAGGGTCGGGGATTTCAAGACCATGGGGCATATTTTTAAAGTGAGAGGAGAAAGACGTTAAAAAAAGAACTGAAGGGCAATTTTTTTACACGGAGAGTGGTTCGTGTGTGGAATGAACTTCCAGAGGACGTGGTGGTTTCAGGTACACCATTCAGATAAGTATGTGAATAGGAAATGTTTGGAGTGATTCGGGCCAAGTGCAGTCAGGTGTGACATGGTCAGTTTGGGATTATGGTCAGCATGGATTGGTTGGACTGAAGGGTCTGTTTCTGTGCTGTATGATTGTATGACTCAGAACAAACAAGAACCAAGTTGCCACTGACCATTGTGTGTGTGTGTGTGTGTGTGTGTGTGTTTGAGAGAGAGAGAGAGAGAGAGAGAGTCTGCTGTCGCAGCTGCATTTCAACCATCAAGGCAAACCAAACAGTGACTTTTGGGCAATCTACTAAGCACGTGGCTCATGACTCTGTTTGGTAAAGTGTACCCAGGCCTGACTCACACACAGTGAAAGCCACAGGAATGCTGAAGCAAAGACCTTGAGCCTTAGACTGGTCTGGAGCAGCCCTGCAATAATCACTGAGAATCGATCTCATGGTGGCATACTGTAAACTGCACAACTGCACATTCTCGAGGGAACAGCCTCTGATTAGCAAGAGGCTGAAGAGCAAGAACCTGGGACAGCAAATCAGGAGGAGGAGGAGGAGGAGGAGGAGGCATGGTAGCAACTTTAACAGCCCCCAGTCTCTCTGTTTGAATGCAATACAAACAATTCCTACACCCCTCAACTATCCTCTGGCACCAACCACTGTATCAACCTCTAAACCACAAGGCAAAATGAAAGCTAGTATCAAAATAAACATCTGAAACCAAATTTATTTAAGGGGAGGCAATGGCCGAGTGGTATTCTCACTCGACTATTAATCCAGAGACCTGAGTAATGTCCTGGGGACCTGGATTCAATTCTGTCATGGTAGGTGGTGGAACTTGAATTGAATAACAACTCTGGAATCAAGAGCGTAATGATGACTGTGAATCCATTGTTGATTATCGGGAAAACCCATCTGGCTCGCTAATGCCGTTCAGGGAAGGAAAGTGTCATCCTTACCTGGTCTGAACTGCAAGTGACTCCAGACCCACAGCAAAGTGGTCGTCTCTTAAAACTGCCCTCTGGGCAATTGGGGATGTGCAATAAATACTGGTTTGGCCAACAACACCCTCATCCCACGAATGAATGAATTATAAATTCAATATTGCTGCATTGTCTTAAAACGTGAGCTAATAACACATTTGCATTTCCTGAAATCCTGCCTTTAAGTGCTGTTTGAAGACACAAGCAGTGCCTCTGCTTGTTGCTGTTAGTGTGAAATCAAGTGGTAGTGCCATTTCATCCTCTGGGTTGTTGCTGTGTCCCTATGACTGGCCAGGCCAAATGTTTCCAGTATCTAATGGGTAAAAGGCATAAGGTTGTGCTGAGGGAAGGAGGAAATAGGAAGCAAGAGCAGCTGTGGTTTTCACTTCAGAAGAGATCGTGGGAAGCAGGAGGAGTTGAATGTCAGGTAGAAGATCTGATCTTTTTATTTTAACCCTTTCATTGATCACACCCTTGACATTGGCAATTTTCAATAACAGCAAAATCTCCTCCATATGGATGAGGGCACATTGTTCACCTTTTCCTACTGCAAAGGAAACAGAACTGTGTCAATGCGTGTCATCTGAAACAAACAGACAGTGGGCTGGGGAAACTCAGGCTGTGGAGAGAGAAACAGAGTTAATGTTTCATAAGGCTCAGATGAAATGAGGTATATTTCTAAGGAAGGAAATGCTGAGGGGAAATCAGGTGATCAGGTCAAGAGGGAAAGTGGGAATTGGGCTTAACAGCAATGCCACATTGTTAACCAGTTCAATATATTTTATCTTCTGCTTTCAAAGCAAGGTGTTTCTGCATGGCTTTGCTCTCTAAGAGTTCTCTAGCTAACGGAAGATTATTTGAAGTTAGATGACTATTTTAATTAGATTAGATTCCCTACAATGTGGAAACAGGCCCTTCAGCCCAACAAGTCCACACCGCCCCTTGCGGCATCCCACCCAGGCCCATCCCCTATAAGCCACACACCCCTGAACGCTATGGGCAATTTAGCATGGCCGATCCACCTAGCCTGCACATCTTTGGACTGTGGGAGGAAACCAGAGCACCCAGAGGAAACTCATGCAGACATGGGGAGAATGTGCAAACTCCGCACAGACAGTCCCCCGAGGGTGGAATCGAACCCAGGTCCCTGGCGCTGTGAGGCCCCAGTGCTAACCACCGAGCTACCGTGCCGCCCCTGAGTTAGATAGATACAATTTGCAAGGAACCAGTGGGCTGATTAGCCTCCTTTTGCATAAAGTCTCTTCTGTGATTCTGGACTGAATTTTGCTGTTTTATTTTAACTGGATATATCTTGCTGTCTCAGCATTTCAGAAATTGATCCCTTTGGGCTGACAGTTAGTAGCTCAATGAGAAATGCAGGGTTACAAGTTAGGGGAATGGGTTTGGATGGGATGCTCTTTGGAGGGTTGAGTGTGGACTTTTTGGGCCGAATGGCCTGCTTCCACTCTGTGGTGATCCTATATTTTTAAAAAAACTTATAAAGCTCTAAAACCTGTCAGAGCACAAGAAAATTGTCCTTAGATTAAAAACTCCTAATGGTCAGTGTCACCAGTATCTCATCAGGGGTCAAGTCTGAACAGGCTAACTATGTGAACTGTGAAACACACAGAAAAATTCCAACGTTATGATAACAATCAAAGGAATACTATAACCCTTTTGAAAGCATAGAGACTGCACAACACTTCAAAGATAACTGTCTCTGAATGATAATGCATATCCTGGATAATACTCTAAAGCACTTTATTCTGTTTGTAGATGACCCTCTCTCTATATCTATGTTAATTTTCTATATATGGCGGAAATATGTTATCCCAAGATTTAATATACTGTGCATGTGCTGAAAGTAGGAATCTCACGGGACTCAAAAGGGGTGAATCATGATTCTAATCACAGAGTCCCCACAGTGTGGAAGCATGCTAATCGGCCCACTGAATCCATACCAAACCTCCTCCCCAATCCCCATAACCCTGCATTTCCCACGGCCAGTCCACCTAACCTGCACGTCTTTGGACTCTGAGGAAACCCACAGAGATGGGAAGAATGTGCAAACTCCACACAGACAGTCACCCAAGGATGGAATCAAACCCAGGTCCCTGGCGCTGTAGGCTATAATGCTAATCACTGAGCCACTGTGCTACCCTTAAAGCTAAAGTTGTTTAAAATTGGGAGAAAATAGGATGTTTTTTATTTATGTAATCTATGTACAGACACACTGTTTTTCTCCCTGTTTCTATACACACACACACACACACACGTGCACACGCACGCGCACACGCACACGCACACACACCCCTTCTGCATCCCCTTTGCCCAGCCTTTGTAAATTCTATATCAGTCACTTCTCATTTTTCTGAACAGACTACAGGTCCAGTTTCCTTAATACAGATAACAAGGTATAGAGCTGGATGAACACAGCAGGCCAAGCAGCATCAGAGGAGCAGGAAGGCTGAAGTTTCGGGCTCTCCTCTTGGGCCAGTCCCGTTATCTCTAGAATCTGGTTATTCGGCCTTTGCAGCACTCCCTGACAGAAAGTCTACCTTGGGTGAGGAAACCAGAAGAGCACACCATACTCTGGTTCTGGTCTCACTGATATTCCCATCAACTGAGAAATGATGTCTTTATTCCTGTGCTCCTAAATCCTCTTGTAATAAATGACAACATGACATTTACCCTCCCACTTATCTGCTGCCTGTTAGTATTCAGTGAGTTATGTTAAAGTATTTGCATGGCCTTGGATCAATTGAACTGTTAATGTATGAGGAGATCAAAATATAATGAATCAACCGTTGCATTGTGAGAAGGTGCATGATCTGTTACCATATTTTAAATGTGGAATGGAATATCTGCCAAAGACTGAACGGGTTTGGATAAAGACTGGGAGAAGATATAGGGACTTCAGAAAACCTCCTGTGTTCGTAGAAAGTTAATGACAAAAGGGACCTTCAACCACAATCCACCCAGCAGTAGACAGTCGTAAGAGTAGATCTGAAAAGGAGCAATATTACTGGGGATTCCTGCTGCAGAACCTGCTGGGTTTGTAGCCAGGCTGTCCAGTACAGCTACAATACTGCTATTTACCTGGGCGATGTGGAAATTGTCTGGATATGCCCTGTACACAGGGCAAGTCCAACCAGGCCATCACGCCACTCCAAATCATCAGTAAAGTGATGAGCAGGGCCATCAACACTGCTTGCTGAACAATAACCTGCTCGTTGACACTCAGTTTGGGTTACGCCTGCATCATTCAGCTCCTGATCTCATTCTGACCTTTGATCAAACATGGCCAAAACAGATGAACTCCAAAGATGAGGTGAGAGTCTCTGTGTTTGACATCAAAACTCATTGATTGAGTGTGACATTAAGGAGCCCTGACAAAGCTGGAATCCATGGGATGAACACAGTGAATACCGGAGAAATTCAGCAGTTCTGGCAGCATCTGTGGCAAGAAGAGTTCTGAAGAAGAGTCATAACGGACATGAAACACTTACTCTGTTTCCTTCACCATCGATGCTGCTAGACATGCTGACTTTCCCAGCATCCTGTCTGTTTGTTTCAGATTTCCAGCATCCACAGTATTTTACAAACCGAAAGAACTGCGGATGCTGTGAATCAGGAACAAAAGCAAAGTTGCTGGAAAAGCTCAGCAGGCCTGGTAGCATCTGTGAAGGAAAAAACAGAGTTAACATTTCGGGCCCGGTGAGGAACTGAGGAAGGGTCACCTAACCCAAAACGTTAACTCTGTTTTTTCCTCCACAATATTTTGTTTTTCTTGGAATCACTGGGAATTGGGTGGAAAAGTTCTGTCTGGTCTGAGCGACATCTAGCATGAAAGAAGATGGTTCTGGTTGTTGAAGGTCAGGCATCCAATGTGGTGATGTCCCAACCATCTTCAACTGCTTCATCGATGATTACCCTCCATCATGAGGTCAGCAGTAAGAATGTTCACTGACGATTACACAGCGTTCAATACCATTTGTGACTCCTTAGATACAAAAGCAGCCTGTGTGCAAATGCAGAAAAACCTGGACAAAATTAGGCTTGGACTAGTAAGTGGCAATAATGCTCACACAAGGGCTAAGCAATGACCATCTCCAACAAGAGAGAATCTAACTATCACCCTTTGACATTCAATGGTATTACCATCACTGAAGCTCCTACTATCGATGTGCTGGAGGTTGCTATTCACAGAAAATGAACTGGACTAGCCACATAAATATTTTAGGTCTGAGGCGAGGAAATCTGAGGCAAATAACCTACCTCCTGACTCCCCAAAGCCTGTCTGCCATCTGCAAAGCACATGTCAGGCATTTGCTGGAATACTGCCCACTTGCCGAGGCAAATGCCACTCCAACAACACTGAATAGTTGTGCCACCATCCAGGACAAAACAGCCTGCTCAATGGACATTATATCCACAAACATTCACTCCCTCTGCCACCGAAGCTCAGCAACAGCACTGTTTACCATCTATAAGATGAACTGCAGAATTTCACAGAAACTGCTTAGACAACACCTTCTAAATTCACAGCCAGTTCCATTGAGAAGGACAAGGGCAGCAGATACATGGGAAAACCAACATTTGCAAGTTCCACTCCGAGCCAAGCGCCATCCTGACTTAAAAATATCTTGCTGTTTCTGCACTGTTACTAGGTCAACATCCTGGAACTGTCTCTGAAATAGAATTGTTTCTGTCACCACACCAAATGGACTGCAGTGACTCAGGAGGGCAATCCCACCAGCAGCTTCTCAAGGGCAACAACAACTGAAATTGCTGGGGAAAAAGAAACTCAGCAGGTCTGGCTGCATCTATGGAGAGAAAACGGAATTAAGGTTTCAGGTCCCAAGATCCTCCTCCAGAACTGTTCTACTGAATCATTGGATTCAAAACAAATCATTATGGCCTGGCAAACCTTTTGGAGACGTTCAAAGGAATAGTGGGACGGTTTCGCAAAATGTCGATAACAACTTCATACTTGAAACTGAAAAAGTTTGAAATTTTCCTTAAAAATGAAGCAAATGGAGTTCACATTGTCAAGTTACATTGCAACTGATTTTAAACTTTGAGTTGCCTGCCCAGTTCACTGTGTGCAAGAGTAAATTGAAAGGTGTCCAGCGGATAGTATAATATTACACATTTTATACCATATCATCCAAGACTGAACCTACCCCTTGTATGAGAAGGTAAAATAATACCTTAGTTGAAGATTTGTTGTTAATTTCAATAATCTGTTTTTACCAATGGCTTACATGAGTTGGGCATTAACATCTCCGTATTTACACTGTCTCATTTGCATAAGAGCATGATAATACTGTGTTTATGTAACAATCCTTTATTGTCTGTTTTAATGCAGGCATCAATTTATTTATTTAAAATGATTCTGAAAAAGAAATGCGTAGATGAAGCAGTTTCGGGGTCAATATTTTCGAAGCTAAAGAACTTCAACCACAAATCGTTCATCTACGCTTCTGTTCCTTTTATCTGTGGGAAAGCAGACAAAATTGATGAAATGCCAATTTTGCTAAGCTTTAACATCTCTGCACCTGGGGAAAAGCCAGAGGTATAGACACAGCTTCACTCACTGTAATAGTAGGCTAGTGAATTTCCAAATGAGGAATGTTACCATCTAATCTGCCCTGGAATGTGGATCTCACTGATTTCAACACCTTCCATAAATTGAGCATAGTCAAAAAATGCCGTTTCGACTGTCTTTTTTTCTGATGTATGAACTGTTAAAAGTTATTTGCCTCTGGCCATATTCAAAGGTGTGATCTGTGGACTGTAATTAGCTGCAGAAATGACAGTTAAAAGTGTCAGACTTGATGAGGCATTTGGCATCCTCACCACTGGCCTTAAGCTAGCTACTGTTTACCTGCCCGGTCTCTTGGGGATATTACGGCACAGAAATTGGCAGACTGGTCTCCACACAAGCCTCCTGTCACCCTACTTCACCTCCCCTTATCAACGCTACGTCCTAGAACTAGCTTCACCTTAAATGTTCTTTTAGTTCAGTCAGTTGCAACAGCTGGTTTGCCATGTAATGTGAGGCCAAAAGCATGGATTCCATTCCCGCACCAACTGAAGTTACCATGACGATTCTGCCTTCTCATCCTCAGTAACGCCCAGGTTAAACTCTCACTAGTTGTCTTTCTCTAATGAGAGAACAGCTCAATCGTCTGGTAAGACTATAGAGACTTGGCCTTTACTTAAAATAGAGCATCATGGTTTCATTGTACCTGTTGTGTTATGTCTTACAGGCTCTTCTAGTTAGTTAATCCTGGGGTGGTACAGTGGTTCAGTGTTAGCACGGCTGCCTCACAACGCCAGGGACCCGAGTTTGATTCCAGCCTTGGGCAACAGTCCGTGTGGAGTTTGCACATTCTCCCAGCGTCTACTTGGGTTTCCTCTAACAGTACAAAGATGTGCAGATTAGGTGGATTGGCTATGCTAAATTGCCCCATAGTATCTAGGGATGTGCAGGCTAGGTGATTTAGCCATTGTAAATGCAGGGTTGCAGGGATAGGATAGGGGGCTGGGTCTGGGTGGGATGCTCTTCGGAGGTCTGGTTTGGACTCAGTAGGCCAAATGGCCTGCTTTGGGGATTCTATGAATCTATTTGACATGGATGAATTCATTGCTTACATTATATCAAAATAAAGATACTTGTGCACAGTGCACTTAGCATAGAAAGAGTTGTGCTCAACATGGAGAATGGAGAGGCAAGGAAAGTTGGATATCAGAGCAGAAGAGGGAAGAGGAAATCTCTGATTACAAGGTTTAGCAGCTGAAAGCACAGCCACAAATAATGGAGGTAGGAATGATGCGAATACGTGAGAGATCAGAATAATGAATGGGCCAGGAGAGTTGTAAAACTGCTGGAGGTCCAGACACTTTGGTGGATATGGTCCATTTAAACAAGGAGTTTTCAAATTGGGGGTGTTGTAAAGCTTGCAGTAAAGCTTGGAAATGACCCAACTGGTGCAAATCCAGCTTGCATATCTAAATATGGAACTCTAGCACCAATAGAACTGGCAATTCTCAGTTACACTAATTGTTTTTAAACCTGCTTTTTCCCTTTGTGGGTGGATTAAGCATCCATAATATGGCATTGAGAATGGGATAACAACAAACAGGACATTGTGTCGGATGAGAAGATATGAGCAGACAGGTTTTCAGTAAACTAAAATAAATGATGGCTAGAAGACGAGTGACTGTTGAGGAAGCCGTTGGAAATGTTGAGACTGGAGGCTTTTTATATTGTTGTTTCTACAGTAGATAGATGAGGATGAAGATAATGTTGCAGACGTGACAGTATCGCAGTCTTTTTGATGGTGAGGACACGAAATCGAGAGACTCCACCTGGCCTGAACTGGTCACTAAGTTTGTGAATAGTCTGCTCTATATAGAACTATGAAATTGGCGAATCTACCATGATCACACATTATTTGTGTGCGACAATGTGTCGCACTTGAGCTAACGACATTTTATACCACATATGTCAATGAGTCACCCTTTAGTGCTTCCTTTGACTCAATGAGATCAATGCTATATCAGAAATGAATATATGAAAAATCTTATGTGTGATGCATATTGTAGGTATTTCCTAAGTCCTACTGTTGTTCTTTATTTGGGGCAAGCAAAATAATAGTAAGTCAGGATGGAAGAAACGGGGAAATTACAAGCAATGAAAGCTGTAATCTTAGCTCATTTACTTTGTAATTCTGTGATATCACATTCTCCAAATTATAACGAACAGAGGCATTGGAGGTTTGCTAGCATTGTGTTCAAATTGTTTCTCCTCACACACTTCCATGCAAACCAAAATTGTATTTTTGAAAGAAACTGTTGCAGAGACTGTAATGTTTATATTCCACTTCAACGTGGCTACAAACACCAGGTGGTCTGGTATGAATATTAAATCTTTATCAGACATTTCAACATGTCAAAAACATATACAAACTATTAAAATGTTGAAAGCCTTAGCTTGAAATATTAGTTTACACTATTTTCTTTGTAATTGAGTCAATTTAACTGGCAATTAACCATGATCAACTTGAATCTTATACTATCATTATTTAAACAATTCTTGATAGGCTTCCAAAAGGGCTGTTTTTTTGTTTAAACAAAAATCCATTGGTTTGTGCCAATGCAGAAAGTGGTTTGGTTTTCGACTTTGGGCTGACTGCTACTCAGGACGAGTTTCAAAGCCATTTCTGAATCCAAAGTAATTTGACTCTGCCAAATCTCAGTTCTTCAGATGTGCTTCCAGTTTGCACAGCTTGATCTGTGCCAGTTAGCTCAATGGAATTACAGGCAATAAGTGGTTAGGTCTCATAGCAAAAGATATGATTCTCAATCAATGTGTACATCATTCTGGCCATGTTAGACTGGAAAGTGATGGACTTATGAAGTGTACAGTTCAATTAAAGCAAAATTCTGCAGATGATAGAAATCTGAAGCAAACAGCGAGAATACTGGAGAAACTCAGCAGGTCTAGGAGCATCTACTGAGTGAGAAACAGACTTAGCATTTCAGATCTGGCATGACTTTCCCCTTGGTTCAGGGTGAATCACAAGAGGGCATAGTTTTAGGGTAAGGGGCAGGAGATTCAGAGGGAATTTGAGGAAAAAAAACCTTTTCACTCCAGAGGCTGGTGGGAATCTGGAATGCACTGCCTGGGAAGGTAGTGGAGACTGAAAATCTTACAATCTTTTAAAGAATGTATTTGAAATATCATAACATTCAAGGATGTGGGACAAGTGCAGGAAATTGGGATTTGCGTGCCTTCAGTGGAAGTTATTGTTGCAGACTCAAAGGGCCTTTTCTGTGCTGTATGACTGTTGTTCACATCTGAGGAAGAGCCATACCAGAAGTGAACAACATGTGCTGTGTGTTCCTGCTCCACTGAAGCGATAATAGCAAACAAGAGTTTCACAGGACTAAAAACAGAAGTTGCTGGAAAAGCTCAGCAGATCTGGCAGCATGTGTGAAGAAAAAAAATCAGTGTTCACATTTCACATCCGGTGACCCTTACTCAGAAATGGTGTCCCGACCCGAAATGCCAACTTTCCTCCACTTCTGATGCTGCCCGGCCTGCTGTGTTCCTCCAACTCCACACTCTGTTGGAAATCATGGGAACTACAGATGCTGGAGAATCCAAGATAACAAAGTGTGAAGCTGGATGAACACAGCAGGCCAAGCAGCATCTCAGGAGCACAAAAACTGACGTTTCGGGCCTAGACAATTCATCAGAGAGCTCTTGAGATGCTGCTTGGCCTGCTGTGTTCATCCAGCTTCACACTTTGTTATCCACACTGTGTTACTTTTGCTTTTATTCCTAATTTGCAGCATCCGCAGTTCTTTCTAGATATTTAAAAGAGTTTCACAGGCACTAAGTTTCAAAGAAGCTATGCAGGATGTGACTGAACAGGTTCCCAAGCTCATTAACCTTTCTTTCTCCAATCAGTAGAAACATCCACCCAGATCACGGCATTTGGGTGGCATCATGTTCAAAGAAAACCAGTGTTGAGTCTCAACTAGGTTCTGTTGAAGCATCTCCTGCACTGTTTCACTTCTAGAACCAGTTTAAAAAGAATCATAATGACTGACTCCATAGCAAATTCCTGGAAATTTCAACACCTGGATTTTTCCGAAGCCTACAGCATGAAGCACTCGGGTTAAGTTTCCTTTGCTTGTGTCTCGGTATTCTTAACATGAGGTTACGTGAAGGGTAGCTTTTTATAATTTGTGTTTTCACTTGTCAAGTTATCTGGGGAAATCTCCCAGAAAATGAACCAACAATCATGAGCTAATGGTTTTATGACATGCCTTCACAGAGTCCCTTACTGTTCTTGGATGACATTACAGCAACACCAGACTAGAGTTTCACTGAGGCTTTAACTATTACATAAATTTATTTTATAAAGTAAAATGAGCAAATAGCAACAGTAACAAAATATATTTCCACTGCAGGCACTGTTTTTGCAAACTCCTTATATACCATATAATTCATACACATTATGGTTTACACAGCAGATGGGTAGGATGTTCTTTGAAGACTTGACATGGACTTGATGGGCTGAATGGTCTCTATCTGCACTGTAGGGATTCTGTGAACTGGAGCCAGTGATCAGTAAGGGGTATGGAAGTGACAGCCAAGGACTCAAATTGATGGGGAAGCACAGTTGAAGAGGATGACAAAAGAGCCCAGCCTTTAGTGATGATGCAGAGACTGGTGTGAAATTAAGTTTTGTGACAAGTTACAATGCTGCACCAACTATTTTTGCTCGTAAATATGATTAGATTAGATTCCCTACAGTATGGAAACAGGCCCTTTGGCCCAGCAAGTCCACACTGCCCCTTGAAGCATCCCACCCAGAACCATCTGCCTATAACCCACACACCCCTGAACACTATGGGCAATTTAGCATGGCTAATCCACCTAGCCTGCACATCTTTGGACTGTGGGAGGAAACTGGAGCACCCGGAGGAAATCCCAGGCAGACACAGGGAGAATGTGCAAACTCCACACAGACAGTCACCTGAGGTTAGAATCTAACCTCGTCCCTGGTGCTGTGAGGCTGCAGTGCTAACCACTGAGACACTGTGCCACCCTAAGTACAGGCTTCATTATCATTTTGATACAGTTTCCTAACTGTGCTCTATCCACTGTTTCATTCAATGTATTTGCAACAATGCCTTATTTCAAATGTAATGATCTACGCTTGCATTTGACATTTACATGCAACAAACAAGATTCAGTTAAATATATGGTTCATTCCTGGAGTTGAAAAAGGAGAGCAGCAATTTAAGAAAAATTATCAAAGAGACTGTTGTGTGCCATATACTTATTATCAGTATTTTTCTATTGTTGAAGTAACCATATTGACCCTCACCAATTGTGATGGAGTGCCAAAATTCTCAAAATACCCTAAAATGTTGCTGAATTACTGGCAAATGCTATATAGATGTAAGCAACTAAAAGGGACAGGTTTCAAAATTCAAGGACTGGTATTGTGCTCTGTATTTTCACTGATTGAAAATATATGAATAAGTTTCTCATTACCATAAGGATACTGCCCAAAGGACCACTGTCTTCTTTTTAAAACGTATCTGGCAGAATTACCTTTTGCTTAGGAGGCTTAAGCCCAGAAATGCCATCTGCCACTTTGGTCACCACAACATCACAAGCTAGTCATTTGACAATATCAACCTGACCTACGCTGGAAAAGAATAAATGAAACGTTTGAAAGATATTTTCTCCAAGAATCTTCTGCTTTATTAGTGTCTGTGACCTCTTTGACCAGCTGTTTGGCCTTGAATGGTTTCACCACATTTATATAGTTCAATTGCTCCTTTTGAGTGTTTTGGGCCATAGTGTTTATGAACCAATTCCATTTTGCAGTCTCAGTCCTGAATAAAGGCTTTTACAGCCACATAGATATTGACGACAATATGCTATTTTAGAACATTCAGGCTCTTACAGAATGGGGATTACTACACTCCTGGATATCAGCGGCAAATTTATTTATGATGAGTAATAGTTCCAGCTACTGTGTGTGAGCGAAATGCTTATGTTAGCCAACAAACTATTTTGTTTAAATGACTGCTTCATTAAATCAAATTAAAACTTAAACTTTAAGCTTGTTATGTAACTGATTGGCTTAGAAGGTAACAGTAGCTCCCCAGAGTCAGAAAGTCATCAGTTGTAACTTGGTTCATGGACTTAAACACTGATTCTAAGCAGACAGTCCTGTGTTGGGGGTGCTTCCTTTGAGCGAATACCTGTGGTTTGCTTTTAGATGAGCCTGTTCGTCTTTGCTCCAAAGACCCTCAGATCTTGGCCAACATTTCCACTCCAGTCACCACCATTAAAATAGCAAGTGCCAGCTAATCCAATTCCACACTAGGTATTTGCAGAGACTTGCTGCACCCAACCGGGATTGCATTCTCAAAGTAATACAATGGAGGTGGACTGCTGTGAAATGTACAGAGAAGATGATAAAGCACTGTATGAATAATTAAATATTTATGAGATAAATATACGTTTGCAACAGTAACAGCACAGTTTACCAAGTAAGGAGTTTGTTCATATCCCATTAGTAGTGCTTCAGGAAGCTGGAGTGGCAAGGAATATTGTTTAACACTGAAATACAGCTGGTACTCGTGGCATTCAAAAGCTGTTCCCTGCCTTATACAGACAGTTCTGCAGACCCATTTATTTATTTTAACCTATTTTTTTCCTAATCAATGTGTTCAGAGATATTATTAAGCACCTCTGGAGAAGATGGGACTTGAACCTGGGCATCCAAGTTCAGGGGCAGGCACATGACTCCTGTGCCACAAGAGGGCTCCCTCCTCCAGTCAGCTTTTTTTTCAAAATTTAACTTATTTTTCCTAATCAACTTGTTTGGAGATCTTATTATGCACCTCTGGAGCAAGTTGGATTTGAACCTGGGCCTCTCAGTCTAGGGATAGGGATGCTACCACTGCACCAGAAGAGGGCCCATATAAAGTGATTTTCTTTTTCTTTAACCTATTTTTATGATCAAACTGTTCAGAGCTGTTATTACACACCTCTGGAGCAGGTGGGACTTGAAACTCTGCACCACAGAAGGCCCCATATTAAGTAATCTTCACCTCTATCAGGTGATGGTTTCCAACTGGGCAGGCCATTGCCTGTTACCAAGGGAACCCACTCAATGAGCTCCACAAGGAGATTAATTCGTGATTCTCCTTGTAGTGGTTATCACACTATTCCATAACTTAAACTCATCATAGATTGATACTTCAGTGATGGAAAAGTGAGACATTGTTATTGGTACAGCATTGTTGAAAGTGTCATCTTTCACAAGCTGATGCTCCATCTGCCTGATCAGGAAATTTTCAAAGAAAGTTTTCAGTTTTTCCAATAATCACCATCAACTGACTGTGCAAAAAGCAACTTGAGTGATCATTAGTTTCATTCATTATTTTTGAGAGTTTGTTATGTATAAGTTGATTGTGAAATTTGCTAGGTAACAAGAGCAGCTACACTTTAGAAATAACTAATTAATGTGAAATGCTAAAGAATGCTCTCAAGATGTGAAAGAAGACATAAGTGAAAAAAAATTATTTTTAATCTAACGTGTAGTTGGCAGCATACAATTTGAGCATTACTAGAAATACTGCATTTTATTGAAGTTTTTCATTTTGCACTGATCAGGACAATATTTAATATTGATAGACAGATGTAGTCAAACTCAATTCAAAATGAAAGACAGTCTGAGAATTTCAAGAGGCTGTCTGCGTGGAGTTTGCACATTCTCTCCATGTCTGCGTGGGTTTCCACCACATGCTCTGTTTTCCTCCCACAGCCCATGGATGTGTGGATGAAGTGGATTGGCCGTGCTAAATTGCCGCATAGTGTCCGGGGCTGTGCAGGCTAAATGGGTTAGCCATGGGAAAAGCAGGGTTACAGTGGTGGGACTGATGCTCTTCAGAGGTTCGGTGTGAACTCAATGGGCTACTTTGCCTGCTTCCACACTGTAGGGATTCGATAATTCTATGTTACAGATGGGCACTTCTCAGTTTAGAGGCGAGTTGAAGGTAGTGCTCCCAGGGATCGGTGTTGAGATCTTTGCGTTTCTGATTTATTTAAATGATTTGGAGATAGATGATGCAGGCAAAATCTCTAAATTTGCAGATAATACTGAGCTGGGGAGAATTGTGAATTGTGAGGATGACACTGAGGGACTACAGAGGGACATTGACAAGATGTCTAAATGGGAGTCACCTGGCAAATGAATTTCAATGCAGTGAAGTACATTTTGGCAGAAGAAACATGGAGAAACAATACAAGCTCAATGGTACAACTTCCGTAGGAGTACAGGAGCAGGGGGACTTTGGGGTTCAAGTGCGTATTCTCAGAAGGTGGCCAGTCTTGTCGAAACAGCTGTTAAGAAGACTTACAGGATCCTTGGGTTTATATATAGAGGTGTAGAGTATAAAAGCAAGGAAGTGATTCTACCCCTCTACAAATCATTGGAAAAACCACACTTGGAGTATTGTATTCAGTTCTGGACGCCTTATTTAAGTAAGGATGTTAAAAGCCCAGAGAGAGCATAGGAGATTCACTAGAATAATACCAGGAATGAGGGATTTTTAGATTCAAGGAACGATCAGAGCAATTGTGCTTATTCTCCCTGGAGCAGAGAAGATTCAGAGGTGACCTTATTCACGTGTTCAAAATTATGAACAATTTGTACACTTGCTGGTATGTCAGTAACTAGGGGTTGCAATTGCAAAACTGCCAACAAAGGAACTAGGAGTGAGATGAGGAGAAACCTCTTTTTACTCTGAAAGTTGCTCGGATTTGGGATGTGCTGCCTGGAAGAGTGGTGGAGGTGGATCCATTGGAGGGTTCAGGAGGGAGCTGGGTATAAATTTGAAAGTGATGAATTTGTAGGGCCACAGAGGTAGGGCTAGAGAATGAGACTAGCTATATATGTCTTTATGGAGCCAGTACAGACATGACAGAGCTGAATGGCCTCATTCTGTACTGTAAAATTCTACGATTATGTGAAAATAGTGTCAGAATATTGAAAAATATAACTTTGGCATATTGTCCACAATCAAAGCAGATCAAATTTTGGAAGATGTGGTAAGTGAAAGACAGAGGTAAAAGTATCAAAATGGGAAATGATAAAGAGACCATGACAGAAAGTATAAATCTAAGTCGTTAGATAAGGCTAGAGGTTGTAAACATAATAAAAGGACAAAACATAATGTTCTATTTGTGAATGTATGAAGTATTCAAAACAAAACAGATGAACTGAGATCACAAGTAAGTAGTTATGATCTGATAGCATTAGGGAGACATGGTTGGACGGTGACATAGATCAGATCCTGAATATTGGAGGCTATGTATCATTTAGGGAGGGACAGGAAGCAAGGAGATGGTGAAGGGGTGGTTTCGTTAATTAATGATGGTGTCAGCACAATTCAGATGGATGACCTTGTTCCATGGATTAAAACAAGGTTAAACCACAGGAAAACTCCATTTAACTCATTCCCTCTGCAACTTGTGAAAAGCCTTGCCATCCATTCAAATCCCACTTGCCAAGATAAACCAAGAAAGCAGGCCATTCTGTTCAAACAGGTAGAGTGGGACTACATTGTGCGAAACAATATCGATGAGCGAGCATGATGATTTGAAAGGACCTGGGATAGCAGTGAAGGAAAAGTTTGCATGTGAGGTGATGCCATGCCTGAGTGGAGAGTGGACTTGACAATGAGTTTCTGACAGCACCTGACAGAGTGAGGATAGGATATGGGGAAGAGGATATGGGAAAGTCAACAATTCTGCTGTATGTATGGTAATGAAGATTGAGGAGTGACTCCAGGATAGCTTTGTTGCTAACCAAAATCCCAAAACCAGAGAAATGGTGATTTGAAATTGGCTGCAAAAAATAGCATGTTTGATCTCATTTCAGCACTGTAGGTTGTGGAATGGTGTCTGGAGCCAGTCTATGTTGAGTTGGACCAAAGATCCAAGTTAATAGCAATACTCTGGTGCAAAAATTATTAATGATGGACATTGTGGGCATCTGTGCAATTTTGTGAAACATCCCAATGTTATTCAACCAAACTACAAAACGAGGTGCACTTGTGAACATTTGCAAAATGGGTCGTGGAAAAAGTCTGTCAAAGGTTGTTTACTATGAGTGACCTGCCAGACATCTGAAATTCCTTATAAAGAAAATATTAGTGCATATAAATACCAACAAAACTCACAGCCAATTTGACGTGCTCTTAGAGCCAGATAACGAATAGCTGTGGTCTACATTTTGTAAATGGTTTAAAATTTTGAGTACTTTTAACCAGGAAGGTATGTTTGCCTGTGGTCTCACAAAATGCAAGCATGTGGTCACACTGTCTCCATATTCGTGCTGTTACACAGACAGACCATTCCTTTGGGATTCAGGCTAAAATTATCTGAGTTTATTCAGTTATTTCTGGTTCACTCCAAGCTTGCAATTGAAATAAATTATTTTTGGCAACTTTTTATTGATACCAGTAAACTTTCAAAGTCATAGTGAGAAGCCCATCTGATCGGAAGTTAACATTTGGGAAACTGTTCTACATGGGTGAAGCTATGACTGAGAAGGTTAGGTACAGATGCAGTAGTATGCTCTAAAATTGACCCAATTTCCTAAGTGCTGAAAGAAAACAGATGTTCAGGATCATACACAGTGACTTACATTTACAGGTGCACTCTCAATGAATAGAACAGTACATCAGGAATTCAGCCTCAAAATATTTAATTCTGCACCATTGCTTATGCTCCAGTGGGAATTGTCAATCCTATCAATTGGCCTATAGTTTGGATGGAGGATAGGCTAACCAAAAGAAAGCAGAGGCTCAGGTTAAATGGGTGTTTTTTCTGGTTGGCAGGATGTACAATCAGGTGCCAAAGGATTCTGTCCTTCAACCTTGATTATTTATAATGGATGGAAGGATAGAATGTACCATATCAAAATTACAGACGATGCTAAAGTAGGTGAGAAAATAAGTTGCACTGAAGGAATACAAAATTTACAAATTGATATGGATAGGTTAGGTGAATAGACCAAAATTTGACAGATAGCCTTGTAATTACAAATTCTATCCATTTTGGTTGAAAGAATAAAACAAAATTCTTACCAAAATGGAGAGAAACTTCAGAAGGATCTGGGTGTCCTACTGCTTGAGACGCAGAAAGCTAGTATGCAGGGACAGCAGGTAATAAGGAGGTCAATTAAAATTTTGGTATTTGTTGCTAAAGGAATGTGGTATAAAAGTAGGGAGATGTCGTTGCAACTGTTTGACACATCGGTGAGACTGTATCTGGAGTGCTGTGCACATTTTTGGCCCCCTTAATTGAGGAAGAATGTAACTCCATTGAAGGCAGTTCAGAGAACGCTCACTAGTTTAATTCCAGAGATGAAAGACTTGTCTTAGGAGGAGATATTGAGCCATTACTCTCTCGAGTTCGGGAAAAAAATGAGAGATCTAATTGTGGGATATAAGATGCTAAAAGGAATTGACAAAATAAACTTCTCCTCATGTGGGGCAATCTAGAGTGAGGTTTCAGCCACGGGTGTCAGATTTAAACCAGAGAAGAGGTGGAATTACTTCTTTCAAAGGGTGTGAAGAATTCACTCCCCCTGAATGTTGCGAATGCTAGGACATGGAGGAAATTTAAGATGGGGACAGATTTTTAATTAGTATGGGGTTGAAGGGTTCCGGAAAGTAGACAAGAAAGTGGAGTTGAGGTCGAGCTCAGCCATAATAGTATTAAGTAGCAGAGCAGGCATGAGGGGCTGAATGGCCTACTCTAGCTCCTTGTTCTTACATACAGGTTAGCTCCATAGGGCAGCAGATTCTGGGAGAGATAGACATTTGCAAGATTATAGTTCAACAGTTGTGACTCTCTTAAATGTTCAGTTGCTTTACAACAGACCTTTTTTCAAACTCAAAAATGTATTTTATTTATAAGAATATCTTTATGTACATAGTCACTGAAGCAGTTTGGTTCAGTACAGTGGCATGTGGGGAAACAATCGTACATTGGAGTTTGACTCTGTCCAAAACAACAAAACAAAGGGATTTCTTACATATACCAGACTATATTTACATATGTTTGAGGCATGGGAAGGTGGGTCCAATAACTGAATAGACTCCTATTTACTTTCAGAAGAAATACCTCAGACCCTGATCTTTCCCCCCTGCACTGTGGTAGCAGCTGCCCCAAGCTTTAGTGCATCCCCCAGCACGTAATCCTGGACCTTGGAATGTGCCAGTCCGCAGCACTTGGTCAGGATCAATTTATTGCTCTGGAAGACCGACACATTTTGGGCAGACCAAAGAGCATCTTTCACCAAGTTGACAGTACTCCAGGTGCAGTTGACATTTGTCTCGGCATGCATCCTGGGGAGCAGACGATAAAATACAGAGTCCTGCGTCATGGAGCTGCTCGGGATGAATCTCATCACAAACTACTGCATCTCTCTCCAGATTTCATTTGTGAAGGCACATTCCAGACCAAGATGAGTAACAATCTCTACCACCGCTCAAAACTGCTTTGAGGGCATTATGCAGTGGTGCAGAGAGTCACGGGTACATGAAGGATTTCACAGGTAGCGCCCTTCTCACTACCAGCCAAGTGATGTCTTGGTGCTTGTTGGGAAGTTCTGGTGAGAAGGCATTTGTCCAAATGACTTTGACAGTCTGCTTTGAGAACAACCTGACAGAACCCAGCCTCCATGTTTCCCAGAGGGTATCAATGATGCTATGTGCTGACCATTTCCTAATGGACTTGTGGTCAAAAATGTTTTTCTTTACAGATTTCTCCATGAAGGACAGGTTATATGGACGATCCGACTACTTGGAGTATTCCAAAGCAACGAGGCCAGTCCCACCCTTACACTGGGAATGCATAGAACCTCAGTACATAGTAGCAATTGGTGTCTGCGTTCCAAGGGTCTACGCATAGTTTGATGCAGCCACACACTAAGGTGACCGTCAGGATGAGAGTGACATTGGGTACGATCTTTCCCACTTTATCCAGAGCGTTGGACACGGTGTCCCAGCAGCCACAGTCCAACTTAGACCTCTGGATGAAGTGGAAGATGGCTCTGGTGACTGTAATGGTGTAGGTTCAGGAAATGGGCCAGGCCTGTGCTATATACAACAACAGAGAGAATACCTCACACCTGAAACCAGGTGTTTACTTGCATTGGAGAGGGAGCAGTGCTCCCAAAAGCCCACTTTCTGCCTCACCTTGGAGATACACTCCTCCCAAGATTTTGCATATGCCTTGGCCCCTCCCAACCATGTTCCCAACACCTGGTAATCTGTCCTGACACTGAAGGGGCTAAAGGATCAGTTGGCCCAGTTCCCAAAGAACATGGCCTCATTCTTGCCTAAGTGTATCCCGAGTTCAAACTGGTCATAGATGCTCATAAGTCTGCGCACTTACAATGAATCCGAGCAGAAAACACTGACGTTATCCATGTACAGGGAGGCTTAGACCTGCAGCCCTCCACTGCTTGGAATAATCACCCTTTTCAGGCTCACATCCTTTCTGATGGACTTGGCAAAGGCTCTATACGGCACAAAAACATGGCAGGAGAGAGTGAGCAGCCCTGCGTGACTCCAGATCTGGCCGGGAAGCTTTCTGGTTCCAGCCATTAATAGAGACTGTGCTAATGATGTTGGTATAGAGGAGTCAGATCCAATTGCCTCCCCTTTGTAGATGAGGGTGATGATACCTTTCCTCATGGCTTTGAACATGCCATATGCCATACGTTTCTGTCGTACACCTCCAAGAAGTCCTGGCCAATCCCACAGAGCTGACTACAACTCAGCTGGTAAGCCATCGCTTCTGGGAGTTTTATTCTTTTCCAAGGGCTCGAGGGCTTTGGTCAGCTCATCCACAAATAACGGCTGGTCCAACCTCTCCTGCGTGTTGTCATCTAAGACCTCTGTCGTATTTGACAGGAACGATTGGGAGACTGCTCTGTCTGTGGGCTTTATGTCATACAGTCTGGCATGAAAGGATTTACAGATCCTCAGGATGTCGAACTGATATGATGTTACCCACCCATCTTCTTCCTGCAGGCTGCTGAGCACAGACCTCTCCTTGTGCACCTTCTGCAAGAAGAAATGCAAGCACTTCTCATCCTGCTCCAAGCTGTAGACTCTGGAGTGCAAGATTACCTTGGAGGCCTCTGAGGCAAAGAGCGAGGCTTGATGGTTTTCCAGCTCCTGGAGATCCTCCGTGATGTTGACCCCCATCGCCTGCAGCGGTGACAGATTCTGCATGCTTTTCTGGAATTTGGACAGTTTTCCTGGACTTTCTCGCTCTCGCTCTCTCACCTTCTGAACTCCTTTGAAGAGAAAGAACCTCTTGAGCTTCCCCTTGACTGTTACACAACAGCCCACAAGGTCTCCAAGCTGTGCAATCCCTTTTGAGTGCCTCAACACGTTCCGCTTCCGTGTTCCCTTGCCATCTTAATGGTCATTCTGTAGGTGACAGTCGGCCAGCAGGAGGCAGCGCTCAGAGAAGAACACCAGTTTGTCATTGACACATCAGATTGACAGCATGCGGGACACAACTAAGAAACACGTCCTTGAGTGGATTGGCCCATCTGGCGATGAGCAGGAGTAGCTACGCTGCACTCTGCCTGCAGGAGGCACTGAAGACATCATGCAGCTTGATGACCGTAACAGTTTCCACCAGAAATCTGGATGTGGTTTCCAGTTTGCTGTCAGTCCCTCCGGATCATCCATCCGCAAAGATGATGCTGTTGAAGTGTCTGGCCAGAATGAGTAGCCTGGACGTCGTAAGCAGCAGTGGGAACTGCTGCAGGACGGCCCAGCTGCTCACTGTTTACCATCGGGACGTACACGTTAATTAGTGTCAGGGGAGCGTTTCTGTATGGAACGTCTGCGACGAGGAGGCTCTCGCCCAGAACCAGCTCAACCTCCGAGATGGTGAAGTTGCCGCCTCGGAGCAGCATACCGAGGCTGGAGGAACTGCAATTGCTTCCTCCCCCCACCCGATCCACACCAAACCGAATCAAAGGCCCTTGGGCCCACAAACTGGACCATTCCATGTAGCTGCTGAGGTGCATTGAGCACAAGGTCTGCTTTGACGTTGATAGTTCTTCCAAGATGTCTCTCTTTCCCTCATTCGGTCTCTTGCAGAAAAAAAGATGTCTACCAGTTGGTTCAAGGTAGAATCTCGTTTTGTCTTAGCAGCTTGTCACTTTGATTACTGTTAGCTAGCTGCTGATACCAGGTGACCTCTTCAAAATGTAGTCAAATTTCATATAAGGTGTGGGTGTTCTGTTGAATACCTCTTCACTCACCGGTGACACTTAGCTTTTGACTGCTCAGTATCTAATTTACAGTCTCACAAAGAGTTGCCAATGAATTTCATATCTACTGAAAAGGACAGCTGTCTCTGTGATCCACGTAGACCTCGATGTTGTATTGTTCCAGTAACCTAGACTAGCCATGTTTTTAGCATCTTGTCCAGTTATGGTCAAATTAACTTCTTTACAAAAACAGTTTTATTTCTTGAAAATTAACAGATGCTAATTCTTTTTAAAATGTATCCATGGTGGGCTTGTGGAATTCATTGCCACGGAGTGCAGTGGAGGCTGGGGCGTTGGATGCCTTCAAGGCAGAGAATGACAAATTCTTGATCTCACAAAGAATCAAGGGCTACGGGGAGAGTGCAGGGAAGTGGAGTTGAAATGCCCATCAGCCATGATTTAAATGGCGGAGTGGACTTGATGGGCCGAATGGCCTTACTTCCACTCCCATGTCTTATGGTCTTATAGTCTTATGGATGAGGACATCACTGGCTAGGCCAGCATTTATTGTCCATTCCTAATTGCCCCAGAAGGCAGTTAAGGGTCAAACATGTTGCTGTGGGTCTGGAGTCACAGGTAGGCCAGACCACGTAAGGATGCAGTTTCCTTCCCTAAAGGACTTTAGTGAACTAGATGGGTTTTCCAAAAATCAACAAAAGTATCACAGTCATCATTAGACTCTTAATTCCAGATTTTTATTAACTTCAAATTCCACCATCTGTTGTGCGAAGGCATTGCCAGGCTGTCTGAATTAATAGTCACGAAATAATACTACTACACCATGGCTACTCATGTATATTGCAACAAATGAACACTCTTATATTGAAGAGAAAACATATTTTTGAGCATGCATTAATTGGCAGTATTGTGTGGCTAATTTGTAGATCAAGTTAAATTCAATAAGAAGCATCATTCATGTTTACATAGCAAGAAAACAGATGAATGTAGTGGAAGGAAAATTAATAACGCAATTAAAATACATCTATTTGCAATTGATTCATTAATTAATTGAATAATGAAAACAACCCCAAACAGTTTTCAAAAGAAACCCCTCAATGTAAATTTTTGTACCTATTGTGTCCTGATATCTGGGCCATTATTGACTTCAGAGCTGAGCTATATTGCTGCAACATAGGAACACCAGAAACAACTGCAGTCCTTGGCTTTATATATGAACACATCCTTTTGATAGATATATTTGCCACAGGCCAAAATAGATTGGGGTAATATCAGAATTCCCATGGTACAACATAGTCTGTGGTTTGGAAACAAATTGGAAATGGATTGGAACTGAGACACCAATCTCACTGGATTTCACAGGTCTCTTGGAGGGCTCTCAGACAATTGAGGTCTCATAAGGAGCCCAAGCCTGGCGCTGGATTAATCTAAGCTGATTTTTCAAAGCAAGGGTGCCTCAGATAATTGCCACCATTTTATAGGATGATTTATGTTGGAAAACGTTTTTGAAAGGAATCGTGGTGATTACGAATTTTCTTCGCAAATTTGTAACTAACAACCTGTGGGCAGCACAATTTGTTGCTGTTTTGCTATCTATAAAATGTAACTTAAGTACTATAATTGAACACTGCTGTTGATTATAATTCCTGTAAATAAAACGTAACCCTAGGTATTACAAACAACCTGTCATAGAGTCCGCATGGTTTAGCTATAAAGTCTTACATCCGGTTGTCATAAATTTTTTTAACCAATCTTTGTATCAATCGTTACTATTATAAATTGTTATTCCATGTGTATTCAATGTAATGGTTGAGGCTGTAGTTATCAGATAACAACACTAAGTGATGCAATACAGCCTGGGGATGGCACAATGGCTCAGTGGTTAGCACTGTTGCCTCAGAGCACCAGGGGCCCAGGTGCAATTCCACTCTCAGGCAACTGTCTGTGTGGTGTTTGCATATTCTCCTTGTGTCTGGATTTCCTCTGGGTGCTCTGGTTTCCTCCCACAGTCCAACAGTGAGCAGGTGGCCATGCTAAGTTGCCCATAGTGTCAAGGGATATGCAGGCTAGTTGGGTTAGCTGTGTGAATTATCAGGATGGGACAGGATAGGGGATTGGGCCTGGGTTAGATGCCCTTCAGAGGATCAGTGTGGACTCAAATGGCCTGCTTGCGCAGTGTAGGGATTCTAAAGAAAAGTGGTTCCCCCACCCATTGTGTCATCCACAAATTTGGCTATAGGACATTCATTTTCCTCATCCAAGTCATTCATATATTTTTGTGAATGATTGTGGCCTCAGCAATGAACTCTGTGGCACACCTAGTGCAAGTGGAACTTTCCTTGAACATTACAAGACACTTCCTGGGTTTTTCTAATTTTTTACTGACCAGCCTCAGTTTATATGTTATGATAGCTCTCTGGGGGAGGTGGGACTTGATCCCTAGATAGGGATTGGGATGGTGGCTCAGTGATTAGCACTGCTGCCTCAAACCACCAGGGACCTGGGTTCAGTTCCACCCTCGGGCAACTGTATGTGTGGAGTTTGCACGTTATCGCTGTATCTGCGTGGGTTTCCTCTCAATGCTCCAGTTCCCTCCCACAATCCAAAGATGTGCAGGCTAGGTGGATTGGCCATGCTAAATGGCTCGTTGTGTTCAGGGATGTGCAGGTTAGGTGGGTTAAAGGGGAATGGGTTTTTGTGGGTGCTCTGAGGGCCAGTGTGGGCTTGTTGGGCCAAAGGGCCTGTTTCCACACGATAGGGATTCTAAGGTCTATGATGATGATATCTGACACAGAAGAAGGGACGTTACAAATGTGTCACAGTGTCCTTTTATAAAGCATTTTACAACAACAATTAGCTTTCTCTTTGCATGTTTCCATCAAAATTGAAAGGAGCATTCAGAATCTTTGGCTCCTCTTGAGAGAAGAAAACCAAATTTAGAGCTGCAAGATAGTTGGAAAGGACAGTACAGGAGTTCCATTTGTCTATTGTTTTCTTCTAAACTTCTACACCATGACAACTCATCATTATAGCTGCCAAGATACCATTGCACTGGACCTTCAGAAGCTTAGCATAGACACGATGGCTTGACTGCCAACCCTCCTGTGCTGTTACCATTTCATGATTTTGTCTAAACTCTGCATTAGGATCTCTGCCAACTGGTAAATGATGTTGCATCAGAGAGAGTGGCCATGCTGATCTTTTGGATGCAGATGTGTGACTAACTGAAATCGAGATAGCACTGAAGCTTGGCCTGATGACCCAGTAGATGGTAAAGGGAGGAAATTGGGCCAAATATGACAAAATAACATGAAGGTCACTGAAATGTTCTCTGAGGCCTATTGAAACAAGTATTCCTAAACACTGCTCTAGTGGAAGTGTTGTGAAACTTGAAAGGTTTCAGAAAAGATTTACAAGGATGTTGCCAGGCTTCGAAGGTTTGAGTTACAGGGAGAGGTTGAATAGACTGGGGCTATTTTCCCTGGAGTGCCGGAGACTGACGGGTGACCTTATAGAGGTTTATAATATCGTGAGGGGTACGAATAGGATGGATAGCCAAGGTCTTTTCCTTAGGGTGGGGGAGTCCCAAACTAGAGGCCACAAGTTTAAGGTGAGTTTGGAAAGGTTTAAAAGGGACTAAAGGAGAAACCTTTTCACGAAGAGGTTAGTGCGTGTATGGAATGAGCTGCCAGAGGAATTGGTAGAGGCTGATTCAATTACAGCATTTAAAAAGCACTTGGACAGCTATATGAATAGGAAGGGTTGAGAAAAATATAAACAAAATGCTGGAAAATGGGACTAGATTAAATTAAGATATCTGATTGGCATGGATCAGTGGGGCCGAAGGGTCTGTTTCCATGCTGTACATTTCAATGACATATAGGAATGCAGCCATATTGCTCCTGGATAATTTGCCACATCTGCTACTTGTGTGAATTGCACACCGATACATTTGGTATTGTATGACAACTGTTACTTACTGCTTAATTAGGCTCAATTTATCTCATTTTATAAGAAAATGAATAACAATCAGAAATTATTTGATTGTATATCTGGTACATAATGTAAAGACATCCCAATGCTGATATATAACTGCTTTGCTTCAAACCTAAGCCTTCATAATTTAGTTCTTTTTGGATAGCCTTGCAAATCGTCTCAGCCTCAAAATCCTCCTAAAAGTAGTCATCAAGATCTAAATTCTGCCAGGGGGAAACAATTGAAAAAAATTTAAACCAGAGTAGAATGACCATTTGCATTCTTATTGTACGTAGCCTGTATGTTTTGGTGGAGTTAAACGTAACTATCTTTGTTAAAGCCTCAGTCCCTCACACATTTACTCTGTTAATAGAATCCACATGAACTAAGATTGACTGTTTGGCTCTGTTTATAGTCTGACACTGACATTGTTGAGATGTTTGTGGAGCTGTTTTCATGGAGTACTGTCAGTATGGGCAGGAATCAAAGGCTGTTTTACAGGAAGGGATCTTGAATATGAAAAGCAATTTTGCAGACTCCAGAATGCTGATCTTATTAAGAAACGCTGCCAGTTGAGAAACAAATTTGTAAGGAGATCTCAGTTATCTGAAAGAATAATAGCATGTCAATGGTAGGGGGTTTTAAGTTTCTGAGCATAGACTGGGACTACCATAGTGTTAAGGGCTTGGGTGGAGAGGAATTTGTTAAGTGTTATCATTATCTGAATCGACCGACTAGAGAAGTTCCAAAACTTGGCCAACTCTTGGGAAATGAGGCAGGGCATGTAACTGAGGTGTCAGTCGGGGAGCACTTTGGGGCCAGAGAAGTTCTATTAGTTTTAAAATAGTGATGGAAAAGGACAGACTGGGTTTAAAAATTAAAGTTCTAAATTGAAGGAAGGCCAATTTTGATATATCAGGCGTGAACTTTCAAAAGTTGATTGGGGCTGATGTTCACAGATAAAAGGGGCAGCTAGAAAATGGGAAGCCTTCAAAAATGAGATAACGAGCAGCCAGAGAGAGAATGTTTCTCTTTGGGTGAAAGGAAAGGCTGGTAGGTGTAGGGAATGCTGGATGACTAGATAAATTGAGGTTTTGATCAAGAAAAAGAAAGAAGCATATGTCAGGTATAGGCAGCAATGAAGGAATCCCTAGATGACCATAAAGGCAGTAGAAGTATATTTAAGAGGGAAATCAGGACGGAAAAAGGGGACTTGAGATAGCTTTGGAAAATAGGGTTGAGGAGAATCCTAAGGGATTCTACAAATACTTTAAGGGCAAAAGGGTAACTAGGGAGAGAATAGGGCCCCTAAAAAATCAACAAAGCTGCCTATGTGTAAAACCACTGGAGATGCCTATATACTAAACCAGTATTTTGCATCAGTGTTTACTGTGGAGAAGGTTATGGAAGATAGAGAACATGGGGAAGTAAATAGTGACATCTTGAAAAAATGTCCACATTACAGAGGAAGAGGTGCTGGATGGCTTAAGTGCACAAAGGTGGATAAATACCCGAGACCTGATCTGGTGCACCCTAGAACTTTGTGGGAAGCTAGGGAAATGATTGTTGGCCTTTTGCTGCGATATGTGTATCATCAATAGCCGCAGGTAAGGTACCAGAAGACTGGAGGCTTGCTAACATGGTGCCACTACTCAAGAAAGGTGGTAAGGAAAAACCAGGGAACTACAGACAGATGAGCATGACATTGGTGGTGGGCAGGCTGTTGGAGGAAATCCTGAGGGATGACTTTCCATGTATTTGGAAAGGCAGGACTGATTAGGGATAGTCAGCATGGCATCGTGCGTGGGAAATTATGTTTCACTAACTTAATTGAGATTTTGAAGAAGTAGCGAAGAGAATTGATGAGGGCAGAGTGGTGGACGTGATCTGTATCGACTTAGTAAGGTGTTCAACAATGTTCCTCATGGTAAACTGATTAGCAAGATTAGATCACGTGGAATACAGGAAGAACTAGTCATTCGGATACAGAACTGGCTCAAAGGTAGAAGACAGAGGGTGGTGGTGGAGGGTTGCTTTTCAGACCAGAGGCCTTTGACCAGTGATGTGCCATAAGGATCGGTACTGGGTTCACTGCATTTTGTTATTTATATAAATGATTTGAATATGAACATTAGAGGTATGGTTGGTAAGTTTGCAGATGACACTAAAGTTGGAGGTGTAGTGGAGTGCAAAGGAGATTATCTCAGAGTACAACAGGATGTTGATCAGATGAGCCAATGGACTGAGGAATAGCAGATGGCATTTAATTTAGATAAATGTGAGATACTGCATTTTGGAAAGGCAAATCAGGGCAAGGCTAATACTCTAATGGTAAGTCCTTGGAGTGTAGGTTCAAATTTCCTTGAAAGTGGAGCTGCAGGTAGATCGGATAGTGAAGGAGACGTTCTTGCCTTTATTGGTCAGTGCAGTGAATATAGGAGTTTGGGAGGCCATGTTGCAGCTGTACAGGACATTGGTGAGGCCACTTTTGGAATATTGCGTGCAATTCTGGTCTCTCTGCTATAGGAAGGATGTTGTGAACCTTGAAAGGGTTCAGAAAAGATGTACAAGGATGTTGCCAGGGTTGGAGGGTTTGCCCTTTAGGGAGAGGCCGAATAGACTGGGGCTATTTTTCCTGGTACGACGGAGGATGAGGGGTGACCTTACGGACATTTATAAAATCATGAGGGGCATGGTTAGAGTAAATAAACAAAGAGTTTTCCCTGGGGTAGGGAGTCCAAAAGTAGAGAGCATAGGTTTATGGTGAGAGGGTAAAGATTTAAAAGGGACCTAAGGAGCAACTTTTTAATGCAGAGGGTGGTGTGTGTGTGGAATGAGCTGCCAGAGGAAGTGGTGGATACTGGCACAATTACAACATTTAAAAGGCATCTGGATGGATGCATGAATAAGAAGGGTTTAGAGGCATATGGGCCATATTCTGGCAAATGGGATTAGATTAATTTAGGGTATCTGGTGGGCATGGATGACTTGGACTAAAGTACCTCTTTGTGTGTTGTATGCCTCTATGACTCTATAAATTGGCCATCATGGATGGGCTGCAATACAACAGTGACTGCCTTTGTTAATTGATATATATTTGAAATTTCTTTGAATGTTTTTATTAATGTTAATGCTTTGAATGCTTAAATTAATGAAGCTACAACTGATTTATCTTCTGACACCGCAAAATATTGCACTGTTTGTGTTTGATCTCGATGCTTGGACATGTTTGTTGCATTACTTAGTCTGAAACAGATTCAACCATATTTTCCTTACCTGATGAAAAGAATACAAAGTGGCTGGGATCAGAATTTGTGAAATTAATGTGAAATTGACAGAGATTAGTTCTTAAACTGCAGCTTCCTAGGCTGACATCAAGTGGCTCAACTATTGTACAGCAGTCTGACATATCCAGATGTGGTCTGTCAATAATCCTAGTGTTACTTCAGAAAAGTAAACTGAAGTATTCAGAAGGTATTACTGACTGCAAATACTATGAAGTGAGTAAGATCAAGGATTTTCAGCTTTTGAAGATAACAATACGGCTTTCTGTAAACAGCTGGATCACAGACAATCTTGCGAAGTATAATAAATGTGCAACCCTTAAGAATTAGACAAACTGGAAAATGCATGAAATATCATCAATCATTCCAAGGATAATGCATTAAAGCATGTTATTTGATGTGAAAATTCTAACTTGAGAGATGTGCCAAAAGCTGCAATGAGAAAAAAATGAGTTGATACTGAAATCATGCCTTTGACAGCCATGGGAGAGCCAAAGTGTTTCACAGCTGGTTTAAAGTATGGCCACTGTCATATGGAACACAGAAGACAGTTGGTGCACACAAGCTTCTATAGACAATGACTCCTGTTGCTGATTGGATGCTAATTTATCATAGTGGATTTACCCAGATTTTGTGGACAGGACGTAACTGGATAATTTTCCATTCTGTTGCATAAATGTTAATGCCAACAGAGTTCCAGGATCTGGAGTACATGTTTTCAATGCTATTGCCAGAATGTTGCCATTGCCCATAACCTTTGCAGTATCCAGGGCCTTCAGCCATTTCCTTATTTCATGTGGAGTGAATCGAACTGACTGAAGGCTGACATCTGTGATGGCAAGTACCTCTGGAAGAAGCCGAGATGGATCATCCACTCAGCACTTCTGGCTGAAGAGTTCTGAAGAAGAGCCACAACTGACTGAAAAATATTAACACTGTGTGAAGGACCAAATCATTTGTTTTTGCTTCAGTCATGTTGATTCGGGAGCAAATATCGGTCAGGACTCAGAAGAACAACCCTGCATTGCTTTTAAGAAAGTAGTGTTACGGGATCTTTTCCAACTGCTTGATAGGACAGACTGAGTGACAGTTTAATGTCTTACCTGAAAGACAGTACCCTCAAATGGTGCAGTCCCATTGCCTGGGAACTTTTGCTCAAATCCTGGAATGGGAATTGAGCCCATGACCTTGACTCTGATGTGTGTAAAGTACTTGGCAAGAAAATCCAGAGGAGGGCCATTGGGAGATGAGATGATTTTTGAAACTCAGTCAGATATCATGAGCCTGAGAATGGGCTTCCAAAAGGGGATTGGAAATGACAATTTTACAGGGTCATGGGAAAGCACAGAAGAGAGGGTTCAACTTTCTGTACAGCTTTATATCACATGACTTCCTCCTGTACTGCATCGTTCTCTGATGACCAATGTTGCTGACTGCCATAGCATCATTTACACTCTTGGGTTGCAAGGGCAATTAGTTTTCTTTATGTTTACAAGGGACGTGGGCATCCCAGACAAGGTGTGTATGTGTTGCCTATCCTTGTACTTTGCCTATCCCAGCACTTTGGCTGATTGGCTTTCTAGGGTACATCAGGGTCAACCACATTGCTGCGGGCCTGGAGTCACATGTAGGCGAGACCAAGTAAGGATGGCACGTTTCCCTTTCTGAAGTTATAATGACTTTTATTTTTCCTTTCAAAATATACTTTATTCATAAAATATATCTTTACATACAAACACAGTTTGGCTCTATGCAGTAGCATGTCTAGGAACCAAAAACGTTGGAGTTTGACGCTATCCAACAAACCAAAGACATCTCTTACTTGTACAAGACTTTATTTACATATATTTGAGGCACTAGGGGGTCCAATAACTTACGGACCCCCATTTAACTTCAGTAGAAAGACCTTGGACTGTGCCTTTACCCACTCTGCCTTGGTGGTAGTTGGCCCAAGATTTAGTGTGTCCCTCAGCACATAGTCCTGGACCTTGGAATGTGCCTGTCTGCAACACTCAGCCAGGGTCAACTCCTCGTTCTGGAAGGCCAACAAATTAACAACAATGTTGTTAGTAGACTGTGTCTTTTAATTCCAGATTTTTATTGAATTCAGATTTTGACATCTGCCACGGTGGGATTCGAAGCCATGACCTCAGCATATTTGCCAGGCCAGCTGGATTTCTAATGCAGTTGAATTAACACTATGCCCAAGCTCCCCGCAGCATGGTTAGTATGTTCCAGCAGCAGTACAGGTAATCTGCTGTATATGCAGAACAACAAACATCACAAATCCAACAGCAAAGCAATTCCCTGGATTCAGGAAGCAGTCGCTGTTTGTTCTGCAAAAACTAATATTGCAGCTCAATAAAAGCAATTACGGAGCATGAAGCAGGAGCCGTAAAAGAAACTGCTGATTACTTTACACTGCACATCAGGGGTTGAAATTTTATTATTCCAGTAAGTGCTGTTGAACAATATTAGTTGTGACTTCATGAATATGTAAATTATTAGCTAGCCTTTCTGGGATGGAGTCATCCTGCTTCACTTAAAAAAAAGTGTGCATTGACATAGCGTCTTTTGTAAAATGTCTCAGAGATGTAACGAGACAAAACTTATGATGAAATAAAAAACTACTCGGGAGCACCTTAAACAGAAGTTTACAAACAAAGGAGGTAGCAAAGGGATTCTAAAGCCCAGACAACTGAAAAAATGGGCACTAAAGATGAGTAATTGAAAGCCCAAAATGCCCAAGAGCCCAAAATTGGTGAAGTTTAAGAAGTGCTGCAGAGCTGGTGAATGTTACACAAATAAGGATGGGGTATGGGCGTGGAGGGATTTAATTTTCACCTTATCAGAGGGAAACCCAACGTTAGTCAGCGAGCACAGAGGATGATGGATGCAGGAGACTGGTGTGATGTCATACCACACTGTGCCATGTCACTTTCTGAAATATACATTTCACTCTAATTTCACTGCAATTGACAAGATACTCCCTGCTTCAAAGACCAGCAGTTTCCCAGCCCAAAAGAACGAGGGAGGGGATAAAAGATACTTAAAGGCACAAGAAACCAAGGAGTGGGTGGATTGTGTTAAGATACAGATCGATCTTGATGTACCTGAAGGACTGTGTGTTTTTGAATGCTCTCCTCCTGTTCTTATTCTGTTCCCATAAATAGAGAAATGCTTATCTTCCAAAGCAAGGAGAGAGAGAGTTTTAAAAACTGAGATACAGATCTGATTAAGAAACGTAATAAAATCTGATGTAATGCGAGGACTTTGAATGTACGGTCATGTGGTTACACTTCCTGTCACTCCCACACTTTCTTCCTTTCCCTGTAATTAACAGTTTCCCACTGAAGGACTCAACAGACCTGGATCCGCCTCCAACTCCAGGCCCTGCAGTCCAGATCCTAAGCACTCATTGCATGATAAAACCTTTCTGTAAATTTTTAACTGTATTGTATATTATTTTCTCGCCATCTTTCTATAAAATGCATTTTTCTTCAAAATAGGCAGTTTAAAATGAGGGGAGGTGATGACATCATGGGATGGTATTATGGTCGCTGGAATGTTAATTCAGAGATCCAGGTAAGGTTCCAGAGACCCAGGTTCAGATCCCGCCACAACAGATGGTGGAATTTGAATTCAATAAAGATCTGGAATTAAGAGTCCATAATGATGACCATGAACCTATTGCCAACTGTTGGGGAAAAATCTCATCTGGTTCACTAATGCCCTTTAGGGAAGGAAACTGCCATCCTTACCTGGTCTGGCCTACATGTCTGACCTACAGCAATGTGATTGACTCTTAACTGCCCTCTGGGCAATTAGGGATGGGCAATAAATGCTGGCCTAGTCAGTGATGCCCTTATTCCACGAGTGAGTAATAAAAAGAAAGTTCATTGAAAAGCTCAGGTGGGTGTGCCACTCAAGTACAAGAGAATTAACCAGCTGAAGAAGTGAAATATTCAGACATATAGAGATAGTAGAAACTGCAGATGCTGGAGAATCTGAGATAACACGGTGTAGAGCTGGATGAACACAGAGGCCAAGCAGCACCAGAGGAGCAGGAAGGCTGACATTTTGGGCCTAGACCGACTTCTGAAGAAGGGTCGAGGCCCAAAACATCAGCTCTCCTGCTCCTCTGATGCTGCTTGGCCTCTGTGTTCATCCAGCTCTACACCTTGTTATCTCAGTGAAATATTGACACTGCTTTATAAATTCTGTCATTTGAACTGTACATATTAATTCAGTTCCTGACACTGACAGATCCAGACTGATGTCATCAAGTCTCAAACCTCTGTGCACAGTGGCACTTGCTGTAAATTCAAGTCACTTCCTGTCATGCTTTCTCTATTACACAGGGTCAAAGTATAGTAGCAGATCAGCAGGGAAGATTGTGGATGGAGGAATCAAAAGTGCATAATTAACCTAAACAGGACTAACTACGGACATATTATACAAATAATCCTGACTGGTTTACCAGAAGAACTTGTGAATGCATTAAAAAAAAGGGGAAACTGATCACTGCAAAATTTTATGTCCAAAATTTCTTCACTGACTGAAATTTATATAATTTAAAATAATATTTTAAACAAAACAGAATATCTATTTCAAATATGTGATTTATTGTCATTTGTGCTTTTTAGTAACGCTAAAGCCTCAAAATCCGGGCCTTCATGTGAGTATTCCCTGGTCAGCCATAATGATTGCAGATTGCTTTAAGCATATTCACACAGACAAAAGAGTGAGAAAGACAAGCGTACAGACTGGCATGAGAAGAAAAAGGCAGGGTGCACAGGTGGGCAGAGCGATTGCAGTAACAACAGCCTCAAAGTGGCTGCAGCGGGGAAGAGACTGTCACACATCTCCTGCTGGAATGTGTCTCTGCAAAGGAAGTCTGGAGAGAGATGTAGTGGTTTTTGTTGAGGTTCATCCTAAGCAGTTCCATGAAGCAGGACTCTTGTGCTGTGAGGGCTGTTCCCTGGAATGCATACCCAGATGAACATCAACATGATGACATCCTCAGTCTACCCAGAGCAAGGAGGTGATCTCGACTGAGCGTTGCAGACTGGCACATTCCAAGGTCCAGGACTACGTGCTGAGAGATGCACGAAAGCTTCGGGCAGCTGCCTCCAAGGTGCAGTAGGGAAAGATCACTATCTAAGGTCTTTATAAAGGGGTCCATTCAGTTCTCTGACATCCTCCTCCCTGTTGCCTCAAAAAGTTTTTTCTTCTTTATTCATTAATGGAATGAGGGTGTCACTGGCTAGGCAGCGTGTATTGCCCATCAGAGGGCAGTTAAGAGTTAACCACAGTGCTGTTGTTCAGGAGTCACATGTTGGCCAGACCAGGTAAGGATGGCAGTTTCCTTCCCTAAAAGACATTAGTGAACCAGATGGGTTCTCCCGGACAATTGACAATGGATTCCTGGTCATTATTAGATTCTTAATTTCAGATTTTTTAAAAATTGAATTCAAATTCCAGAATCTGCCATGGCAGGATTTGAACCCACATCCCCAGAGTCTCTGGATTAACAGTCCAGCGATAATGCCACTAGGGCCATCACCTCCCTGTAAATATTTTTCCTGCATGAGTTGAAAATGCTATTGCTCTTGCAGCTGCACAGTAGCTCTGGGATGTCAAATTCCAATGTCTTTTTTGTTTCTTTTTACCCTATGAAAAGTCTGTGCGAAACAGATTGAGAATCCCTTGTATATACTTAAAAAAATTTTATGAAGAAAGAATATTTTTGCAATAGGAAAAGCCACAATTACACGGACTAATATTGAACATTCAGCACAACTAGCTGTGCTGTTTTGCACACATGCCTTGATTGCTCAGACCCTTGACTATAGGAGTTTGGACATCATTTTGAAGTTGTACAGGATGTTGGCGGGTCCTTTTCTGGAGTACTGTCCCGTTCTGTCGCCCTATTATAGGAAGGATATTATTAAGCTGGAGAGGGTTCAGAAACAATAAACCAGGACGTTGCTGGGAATGGGAGTGTTTGCGTTATGAGAAAAGGCTGGAGAGGCTGGGACTTGTTTCACTGGAGTGTGGGAGGTTGAGGGATGACCTTACAGAGGTTTATAAAATCATGTGGTGAATAGATAATGTGAATAGCAGGTGTCATTTCCCTGGAGTGGGGGATTTCAAGACTTGGGGCCATATTTATAAAGTAACTGAACAAAGATTTTAAAAAGACAAGAGGTGCAATTGTGTTATGTAGAGTGTGATCTGTGTGTGGAATGAGCTTCCAGAAGAAGTAGTGGATGCAGGTACAGTTACAATGTTTAAAAAGCATTTCAACAAGTACAAGAATAAGAAAATTCTGGAAGGATATGGTCCCAGTGCAGGCAACTTGGGACTAGTTTAGTTTGGGATTATGGTCGGCATGAATTGGTTCGACTGAAGGGTCTGTTTCCATGTTACATGACTATAACTCCACACCACTCTCCTCCCATTCAAACGCACTTCACCTCAGCTTTTCCTTCTTATTTCCCAGGGCCGAATGGCCTCCTCTTGCATCTATTTTCAATGTTTCTGTTGGACAGATTAGTCACTATCTCATTTTATGGTGCTCAGTTTTGGACTCTAATTGGTGACAGAGATGTTAGTGTCACAGTAATGTCACTGGATTAGTAACCCAGAGGAGCGAGTTAGTGTTCACTGCAACAGCTAAGGATTAATTGTTGCAAGAACTCGACTCATTCATGAATGTACTTCAGGAGACCTTCTCTTCTTGCCCAGTCTCACTTCTGACTCTACAATCACAGCAATGTTCTGACTAACCACTGCCAACTATCATTGAATCCCTATGGTGTGGAAGCAGGCCATTTGGCCCATACTGTCCTTCTGAACAACATCCCACCCAGACCCATTCCCTTACCTTAAGACTGCACTTCCCACGGCTAACCCACCTATCCCCGGACACTCTGGGGCCAATCCACCTAACCTGCACATCTTTGGACTTTGGGAGGAAACAGGAGACACAGGGAGAATGTCTGTGTGGCATTTGCACAATCACCAGAGTGTGGATTGAACCCGACTCATCTGGCAGAGAGGCAGCAGTGCTAACCACTGAGCCACCGTGCCCCCAAATGGTCCAAGTAGTCTACTCAATTCAAAGACAGTTTGGGATAGGAAGCAAGTGCTTTGTCAGTGGCACCCACATCCAACTAGATTATTATTGAAAGGTCCAAACATTCAACATCTATCTAATCTGTTCATTATTTTAAAGATCACAATGAGGTTTCCTCAAAGTCTTTTCCAAAGAGAAATGTTCTAATGTGTTCAATGTCTCCTCAATCTCTCTAAATTCTGAGTCTGTCCTTGTACCTTTTGTTAAAGCCTTCTCCAGCGTTTCAGTCACTTTTATAGAATGGAGACCAATACCATACACTGTGACCTTAGCATGACCCTAACAGGAAACCGTACAAGTACAACATAACTTCATGGCCTTTGAATTCTATACCTTTAGATATAAGAACCTTTTTTTTGCACAGTTTGTTTATCAATATTGCTGCCCAGACTCAAGTAAAACTTCAAAATCATTGCACCACACCACTGGCTTTTTGGACTTTAGGTCATCAGTTCAAGCTTAGATAAACATTACTAACTCCTGAATCGAGGAGATGAGGTTTTGTGTGGCAAATGACACATTGTGGGGGGGTCCAGTGTAGATCTTTATCTTGCGATCTATGTTCACAGACTAAACATGGCTAATGATGAGCAAAATTCAGCCAAAATGTAACTTGCGAGCACAGTGCTGAGTCAGGACAGATTATTGTTTTTTTTACGAATTCATTCATGGGATAGGGGCATCTCTTGTCCATCCGTAATTGGCCAGGGGGTGCTGTTAGGAGTCAACCATAGGGCTGTGGCTCTGGAGTCACATGTAGGCCAGACCAGGTAAGGATGGCAATTTCCTTCCCTGAAGACCATTACCTAACTAGATGGACTATTCCCCAACAGTAGGATTCATGGTCATCATTAGACTCTTAATTCCAGATTCTCATCAGATTCAAACTCCACCATCTGCCGTGGTGAGATTTGAACCCAAGACCCCTGAACATTACCTGGGTCTCTGGATTAACAAGCCAGTCATAGTACTGCTAGGCCATTGCCTCTGCTTTCTTGGATGCCTGCATGCAATCTAGCAAACATTAAGATCACAGTCATGTGCACAAGTAATGCCATTTGCTGTCAAGCAATTTTAGGTCGTCAATTTTTACTGCAGTGCCTGGCATTCACAGAATGATACAGCACAGCAGGCCATTTGGCCCGTTTAGCCTGGGTCAAAATCAATTTCCCCACATTTTTGCCTGCCAAGGTGGTTTATGAATAATGGTGGAATGTACAAATTAGGACTGGGAGTAGGTCATTTGACTCTTCTAGCTTGCTGTTAAAACAACTGAAAGCAATGAGAAGTTAGCATGAAAAGTCTGGACTGTCACAAAAATCTAACATGGATGACCTTTAACTGCTATTTGTCGTGACCTAGCAAGCCGCTCAGTTGTGCCAAACCATTCGATTTGGCAAATCACCACCAAAAACTCACTAATGAAGGGTGGTATATTCCAAGCTTGCCAGTGATGCCCACGTTCCCAAGAATGCATAACAGATACCTTCCAGGTACTCTGTTTATTGTTAGCCATACTTCCAATTTTTTGGACATCAAGGAACACCAGCAAAGGAACGGTTCATCGTAAATTGCACATCAACAAATAATTTGACTGAAATTACTTCAAAATTACAGACACCCCTCTCTTTCTCTCAGTCCCCAAAAATTACAGCCAATGTCAGCGAGGATAAATCAATCAAATGATGTTCTACAACATTGCACAGCTACTTGTCTGTCTAACTCCTTAATGAAATTGTTTTCACATTGGTTTCAAAGATAAATAAGATACCATTGGAATTGTTGTTCTTTATAACAGCCTTCATTTGGTTTATTTTCTCATAGCTGAAAGGCATCCTCATCAGATCTTGATACTTTCCATTTGTAGAGATCAAATAGACTCTCCTAAATGATTAAAATTGTGCTAATGACGAGTCAAATATAAATTGGGTCACACTGGAATAATGGGAGCTCCGAAGGAGATTATTTTGTCAAGTGTGGATGGTGAAGCGCAGAATAACTCAGCTGTTTGTTTCGTTAGTTGACCTTGAACACAGTACAAGATATTGTGAATAGATTTTGCTAAAGATACAGTGGAAACGGTTGGCTAGGAATTCTTAGTAGCAGCAGAATGGAGTGGACTGTAGCCTTGATCATCATTTTTTCACATTCCAAGGCTTTACACAGCTTCCTTGAGCATTTTAATTACAATAACCTTCCTCCTCCGTGACTTAACTTGAACTGATTAGGATCAGTTGCAAACACTCACACCCCTTCTGAAGATAAAAGAAGTTTAACAGCAGTCCCCATAGAGTTTCAGTCTGGTTGCAGTATCTCACAGTCACTGGAAAGTTCATGATTACAGCTGACATCTTTGTGTGTGGCCTGCCGTGTGTTCGTACAGAATGGAGAAATTTAATCTGGAGGAACCTAAATGGGCAGGCAGGAAGGATTTCAGTCTTTCTTTTCAGCTGTGGTTGGTAGTTTTCATATTGCTGTTTGTGAGATCTTGCTGTGGTTTTTCCAGTAGGCATCTATTACAATCTGAAAGAACACCAGCTTAACATATGTAACAATGAAAGAAATACAGTAGAAAATGCAACAGTTACTTACAGGTGGAAATAGAAGATACACAGTTTGGCTTTGGGATGTGAGAACATTCTCAAAGACCCTGTTGTATTGCAGTGATTTTCCATTTCCTCTAACACTCAAATTTTTGTGAATTTACTTGTCCAAGGATCAATGCAGTAGATTTTTACATTGCAACTGAGCTTAATAAATAATTAAACTCCTTCCTTTGTAAGTTCCAAAGCCTCAATTAATAATCAGTGAATATTAATTGGTTCACCTCAGGTTCTCTCTCTGTCAACTACCAGTGGGTGGGAATGCTGCAGTGAGTAACTCACCTCCTGACTCTCCAAAGCCCATCCACCGACTATAAGCCACTAATCAGGAGAGTGATGGAATACTCCCTGCTTGCCTGCATAAATGCAGCTCCAACAACACTGAAGCTTGACCCTTTCCAGGACAAAGCAGCCTTCTTTTTGACACACCGTCCATCACCTTCAACATTCACTCCCTCTGCCACTAATGCCCAGTATCAGCAGTGTGTTCCATCTACTAGATACACTGCAGTAACTCACCAAGGCTGCTCTCTCCAAACCCAAGATTTCTAGAAAGACAAAGGCAGTGGATGTTTGGAAACACCATCATCACACACCATGCTCACGAGGAACTCTACCACTGTTCTTTCACTGTTGCTCTGTCAAAAGTCTTGGAGCTCCCTAACAGCACTGAGGTTAAACCCAGCTATGGGGACTTCAGTGGTTCAAGGATGCAGCTAACCTACCACCCTCTGGACGGCATTGGTATGAACAAAAATGCTGGCCCAGCCAGTGATTCCCAAATGAAACATTAAAAAAAAGTTTCAAGCCCAAAATTCTTTGTTATGAAACAAATCACTATTTTCCTTATCATTGAATCCGTATGGTGTGGAAACAGGCCATTTGTCCCAACAGGTCCACACTGACTCATCCAAAGAGCATCCCCTCCTGACTCACCATCCACCCCCCACAATTCTTGTAACTGTGCATATTGCATGGCCACCCACATATCCCTGGACACCAGGGGAATTCAGCATGGCCAATCCACTGACCTGCATGTTTTTGGACTGAGGGAAGAAACCAGCACAAACAGAAGGAAAATGTTGCAAATTCCACACAGACAGTCACCCGAGGCTGGAATTGAACCTGGGTCCCTGGTGCTGTGAAGCAACAGTGCTGACTGGGTGAGCCATCAAGTCATTCGTTATTGAGTAGTAGCACACGTGATAGCTATTCAGGATTGGTTATAGATTATCTGTAAGCAGAGAATTTGATACAATCTGTGACATAAGGGGCTAATAGCTATTCTGCCACTAATTTGAATGCATTTATAAGTGATGGCATCACATGAAACAGGACCTGAGGGAAGAAGATTCTAACACAGTTCTGCTGAACCAAGTCCCTGGAAATACTGTAAGGAGTTAATAAATGTTCACTAGTGTACACTTGTGTGGTTTTCAGTCTTTATTTGTCAAAAACATCCAGAAGCTGCTCATGATATTTATATTGTTATCAGCTCTGAAAGCCTCTGATGTTCTAATGTTACATTACAGTCTGAAATACATGAAGAGCCATTGTATGTGGTTTATAATATTAGCAGCATTTTCTTTGGCCATGGACACTCCTGGATCTTTATCTTCTGTTGGAGATAATCTGTCACTGCCCTGCTTAAAAAGATAACGATTGAGAACGCTATTAATACCACATTGACACAACAAGCATGACTAGAAAGGATTGTTTTATATTTCTGAAAAGAAAGGCATGCTCTTGAAGCATTTCCTCTTGTACATATCAGGACAGGTGCAAGAATACCAAAGTTCAAAGGGAACAACAATTTGTATTGCATAAGAAAAAGGGTGCTGAATGGTTGGCATGTGGACCCTGATTGGTAGAGGTGTTTGACGTGGAGAATGTACCAGGTACTAGCTATGCTGCATGCTTTTGTTTAAATTCAAAAAAAGGCAGTTAAACTCTGGTTGTAATACCTTGACCAATCAAAACTCTTACGCTGTATAAATTGTTGTTCTCTTTGAAATTTGATATTCTTGCTCCTGCCCTGATGAGTGCAAAATGAAAGTTTGTGACAGGGAGTCTCTGTATTTCATGACCTGGACTAGTAAGAGACTGCTTTATAACAATTTAAAACATCTTATGTTGACAGGTCTTTAACTATTTCGCTGATGTTCCTCATGTACCCTGTTGTTTGATATTAAAATGAACAAGAAGTGGGAAAGATAGAAATAAACAATCTCTACCCCATGATCCACATTACTCCACTGTTGCAGAAATTGTCCTTTCATCAAAATAACATAAACTTCACAGGAGCTGGGGCTTAAATGATAACTCTACAGCTGCTTACAGATCAATGATCTATCTGTAAGGATTAAAACTGGAACAGTGAAACTTGAGCCCATTGATCAACAGTGTTTCTAACATAATATTGCAGGCCCAACAGCACTCTAAAACAACATAGAGCCCCTGCAGTGTGGAGGCAGGCCAGTTGGTTTATCAAGTACACACTCCTCCTTCCCAACCCTGCATTTGCTTAGGCTGACCCACCCAGGCTGCACAATGCAACCAATCTACCTTGACCTGTACATCTTTGGGCTGCAGGAGGAAATGGGAGCGCCCAGAGGGAGCCCATACTGACTCAGGGAAAATATGCAAGCTCCATGTAGACAGTTGCCTGAGGGTGGAAGTGAACCTGTGTCCCTAGCACTGTGAGGCAGTGATGCTACCTGATGAGCTGTCATCCCATCCTTATAAATGAAAGAATATCTTTCAAGTACATTTGTAGACATTTTTAATTAGCCCGTGTTGTGACGCACCTCTGGAGTGAGTGGAACTTGAACCCAGGTCTTTTGGCCCAGAGGTACGGACATTGCCACAAGGAAATTTGTAAACCTGCCCACCATTGTAAATGTTTTAACATTGTGTTTCCAGGCACAAGAGTGGCCATGGAAATGAAAGGCTGGAAAAACTCAGCAGCTCTGGCAGCATCTGAAGAGAACAACAGAGTTAACGTTTTGAGTCTAGTCATACCTCCCACCCTGGCTTCAGTTTGTCCGGCATTCTCTGCGTTTGTTTCCGGTTTCCAGGATTGTATTTTCCCTTGAAATGATAGGGTGTTTGCTCGAGTTTCTGTGCTCACTTCTTATTCTTCCCCACCCCTATTGGTCATTTCAGTGCTTGATTCCATTTCCAAATTCATTTAGCATGTGTGTGCGAGGCAGTGGCCTCATGGTATTATAATTAGACTGTTAATCCAGAGACTCAGGTAATGTTCTGGGGACCAGGGCTTAAATCCCACCGTTGAGATTGCATTATTTGAGTTCAATAAAAATCTGGAATTAATAGTCTGATGATGATCATGAAATCATTGCAGATTGTCAATGAGAGAAACTTGGCTAATTTAATCATACCCGCTTATCAGGTCTGGCCTACATGTGACTCCAGACCCATAGCAAAGCCTTTGAATCTTAACTGCCCTCTGGGCAATTAGGGATGGGCAACAAATGCTGCCCTAGGCCAGTGACAGCCTCATCCTGTGAATGAATTAAAAACAGAGTACCACACAAGGAGAGGTGTGCATGACAACAGTCACAAGCAGATTTACCGAGGCATGAGTTCTCAAGTATCCCCCCACGTTGAAAATACTACTATTTCTAATCCATGGGACACTATACGTAATAATAAATCTCAAATAGGAAAAGCAGTAGGCCTGATTTAAACTGTGTGAGCCAATTGGTTTTGAATGGGTTAAAGCCAAGTCCACTGTGTCTGCGATTCCTCACCCATTCCTTCCACAACCCTCGCTCATTTTGAACTTTTTTTTTGCAATAGGAAACCGCATATTATTTTTTTCTCTGTCTGGCTGGAAGATGAATGTGACGCAGGGGATGAGTGTGGGAGCTTACGACTGGTGGGGGCCTGATGTCTGGTAGATGACCCACACACTGCCCGATAGTGCAGACAGTGAGTAATCAGAGAAGCGCTGCGTGCTGGAGTTTCCAATCCTGCACAGGAACCGCCAGGACAGTTTCCCCCTGGAGTCCCTCGCTTTGAAAAGGAGCAGGAGCTGCGGCTGAGCAGACAACCAGATTGCATGCCGCTGCACCTCACGCCCCACTGAGAAATGCTCCCTTTTTTGTTTTATCTGACGTGACCTCTGACAAGTCGATAGAGTAGCACTGCCTTTGGACCGCTCATTCCATCTTGGAGCTGCACTGCTTCACTTCAGGAGTATATACAGAGAGAGAGAGAGAGACCACTGCTGTGCTGCAGACATCAGGGGAAAAATGCCTTTCTTCTCTGGCAAATACATAAAAAAGAGAATAGGATTCAGTGGAGGTAAGCCCTTGCTTCTGAAGCTGTCCTTTTAAATTTTGTTTGCTTTTATTAGATGGTGAATTACAGTTTGGAAAAAGAAACGCTAGGTTGATGCCAAATGGCACTGGCATTGTGCAGCGTGTATTGAACTCCTTGAGGGCAGAGGCTGGCATTTCCATTGGCAGGCTTAGCACTCTGTAGATGTTTGCATATTATTTGTGGATGGTAACAGTACATTTGCTACAATTCTGTTTCTACTCCAGAAAATTTATCAGAAGAATTTTCTTTTTCTGGTTCAAGGAAATGACGTGCATGTTTTTAAAGTTGAAAAGTTCCAGCTTATGTCCTCATCCAGCTCCAGCTTGTAACCTCTCCTCAGTGGACAGCCAACATCCGGTAAAATATTCTCCCAAATCAACACCGACAAGCCTGAAATACTCAGTTTTGGTTCCTGTGTCAAAAATCTATCCCCAAAGTCGTCCAACTCTGTATTTCCCTGGCCGCTATCTCAGGGTAAGCCAATGTTTCTCATATCTGCAGCAGTCCCAAGCTGATCTTCCAAGACTGAAGTCTTCTTACACACAGTACTTGAGATCACCCTGTTGTAACAGCAAGTTCCGTTCACCTGCACCCCTGTGTTCATTGACCTATTTTGATTCCCAGCCTCACAACAGCTTCATTTTTTTAAACAATTCTCTTCCCAATTTTCAAATCTCGCCATTGCCTTGCCACTCCCTGTCACATGTAACCCCGCCCCCCCGCACAGCTCATCAACCTTCAAAAACCTCTGTACTCCTCCAATTCGGGAAATATGCAGTTTTCAATATCTCGTCTTTGGTGCTATGGCTTCAATTGTTCAAGCCCAAAAGCTCTGGAATGCAGTCCCTAAACCTCCCAACCTTTCACGTCTCCATAAGGCCTTCTTTAAACCCTACCTCTTTGACTGTCACCAATTTCCGCATTGCCATTGGATTATTGTCTGATCATTCTTCTGTGAAGGGCTTGGGAATGTTGTACAGGGCAAGGGTGTTGTTTGCACGGTTGTATGGCTAGAACGATGTGTGTCAGGGCTGTCCTCTTGTCGATTCTGATATAGAATTCCGGCACACGGAAAGATCTTAGGTTAATTTTGTGCTCAGCAACTAGAATTCAGTCACTCAGATGTTCTCCAGTCTGGTTGGGCTGTGCGGGGTGAGGGGGCAGCAACTGAAGCTGACATTCAGTGGCTCAACAAATGCACGTGTATGGATGTCTGGTGAAACCAGGATCGGTTAGTGACCCAATTTGAAACAGGACAACTTACCCAGTGACATGAGATATGAAGAGCACCAATTTGGACAAGGTACAGGCAGTGCATGATGGAGCCATTGCCCTGTAAGAGGTGGTGCCCTCAGGAGGTGAGAGACCTAGCCCTCCCTCACTACTCGTAAAACTTGAGGCTTGTGTTTGAAACTCACTGAAAAACTTAACCAGCTTCCTGTCAGCTGCTTTCATTTGTAGGATGTATGGGGCAGGTCTACGCCATTCAGCCCATCAAGTCTGATCTACCATACAAGTAGATCATGGCTGATTTAATCATCCCCGAGCTTGACTTGCCTGCCTTTTTCCCATAACACTCCCTTCCCTTGCTGATTAAAAATCTGTTTCTCTCAGCCTTGGATACACTTAAGGTCCCAGCCTCAACAGCCCACTGTGGGAAAGAATACCACAGATTCACTTCCCTCAGAGAGAAGATATTGCTCCTCATCTTGGTCTTAAATGCATAACCCCTGAGATTATGCCACCTGGTGCTAGATTCTCCCACAAGGTGGAAATAGCCTCTCTACATCTACCAGTCCCCTCTGAATCTTTCATATTTCAATGAAGTCCCCTCTCATTCTAAATTCCAATGAAACCGAACCCAGACCCCCTCAGAAGAGTGCCCCTGCAGACCGGGTATCAGCCGATCTTATCATGTCTCTGAATAGCTGCACCTCACCGTTGTAGCAGATTCCTCATAGCTGGTGGCACCCGTATATCCTCAATGCTCATCAGCCAGTATCCACTTTGTACAGAAACACGGTAGCTAAGTGGTCAGCACTGCTGCCTCACAGCGCCAGCGACCCACGTTCAATTCAACCCTCAGGCATCTGTCTGTGTGGAGTTTGCACATTCTCCCTGTGTCTGTGTGGGTTTCCTCCGGGAGCTCCAGTTTCCTCCTAGGTGCATGTTACGTGGCTTGGCCAAAATCAATTGCCCATAGTGTTCAGGAATGTAAAGATTAGGTGGGTTATAGGCGGGTGCGTCAGGGTGGGATGCTGTGAGGGTCGGTTTGGATTTGTTGGGCTGAAGGACCTGTTTTCACACTGTAGGGTTTCTATGATGATGAATTCCCTTGGATTGTGAGAGATGAGCAGCAAAGCTGCATTTGTAAGCTCACATAAAAAGGAGAGCTGTGGAAAGCAATATCCTGCCTCTACATTTACACAGGCCTCTGGAGACATATCCTGTCTTCAGACTTGCATACCATCATAACTTCAGAGATATTAAGGCTACTTCTCTGCACTGCTGCAATTTGTGTAACCAATTCAACTGCTTTTACATTCTCAGAAATCACTCTATGGACAATTAACAACCCAGCTCTCCATTGACTTCTTCCTTCTTGTGCAAGAGCTGTCTGAATTTCATACAACCCCCTTGAGTATCATCAAGAGAGAACATTGCATTGGCAGAAAGAAGGCTTGCTATTATAAGGTGCTTTTTACAGCATCTCAAAACACTTTAAAGGCCATGAATTTCTTTTTGCAGTGCAGCCAATATTTAATGTTGGAAAAAAGGGCAGTCAATTATTAAGCAACTAAAAAGTGCCCCAATACAGTCACGTGATCCTGACCAGGAATTATGTTGTGCAGCGTTTATTGTGGTATTATTTACCAAGAGTCCAGGGCCCGGTTTTTTAATGTGGGCTTAGGAAATCACAATATGCACATGGTGTGCCTCTTAAAATGCACACCTGACCCACGTATGATCTGATCCAGAATATTTGATGATACACATAGGTATTGGGTTCACAGTGAACGTAGCAAGCTACAATGGGTTGTGTGAGGAAGGTGAGTGCAGAGGCAGGCTAGATAAAACCTAACCTGGGTTCTCCAACACTGTTACCTAGGTTCTAACATGATTTAAACCTGTTAACACACCCTTCATCCCCAAAACATCCGCTGCTGTGCCCCATAGGTCTCCCATATTACATCCATGAACAATTCACCTATATCCCCTATGTACTGTCTTCAAGAGACAGGGATGAAGGGCCTAGGCCCGAAACGTCAGCTTTTTTGCTCCGAAGATGCTGTGGCCTGCTGTGTTCATCCAGCTCCACACTTTGTTAGCTCGATTCTCCAGCATCCGCAGTTCCAATTATCTCCAATAGCAATGGGGATTGTTTTTAAATTATCAGAAAAAGCTAAACTTTTAATATTCTAATTGAATACTGAACTTCAAGACATTGAACGTTGGAAAGAAAGACTAATCACAGTAAATAACGGACAAACAAGAAGCTGGATCAAAGGCATATTATGTTATTGCAGCATCTTAAAATGGGTAATCAGTCTTGAAACAATAAAGCAACTACTTAGCTGAAACCAGTATAGCTTTTGAAACTCAGTCAAGCATTCATGATTGTCACAGCTGCCAAAACAAAAGCGTGCCTGAAGCTAACAGATGATGTCCGATATCCATTTAAAGCACAGCACATATATGGGGGGAAGCTGGTGCCAAGATTATTTTCAATTTTAAAGAGCAGGGTTTTATTTTAAGCAACCAGAACTAACAGTCAATTTAAATCACAATAGAAAACATGACAGCAGAGGCCAGCGGGAATTTGAAAAGAACGTTTTAAAATGCATTATGTCACTTCTGGCAGCTGTAAAAATTGACAATGATTACACAATCTAAGAGTCAGCTTAGTGTTGGACAGATTTCTACGGTGAAACACTGCATGAAAAACATATCCGTGTTACGGTGTAACATCTAATAATGGCAATTCAAAGAGTCAGAGAGTTTTGCATTTGCCTATCAATTTGCCTGTGACCCCTAGCAGTCTTCCCCAGTGGTCATGACCTCTCAGAAGAGGTATGTTTTTGAAAAGCCTCTATCACAAGAATGGTGTGTGGGAGGAAACACAATTTTCCTGCAGTCCTCATCATGAGGACCTTGGAAGAAATTTTCTGCATTTTGCACAACAGGTCTCCCCAACCCTTAAAGAAAGCCCACGAAGTAATGGGACAGATCGTGAAGGCAAAAGAAAATTATTTCTCTGAGAGAAGTAAGTGTAGCATTTTGTTCCCACGTTCCCATTTTTGTTTGGAGACAAATATCTGGCTCCAGGGTAAACCGCTGCCCCCCATTCTCCCCCCTCCCCCTATCAAGTTGTTGTAAAGCACAGCTGATTTTACTCATTGTTCTTTGAGTGGGAGGACACTACCCCTAACCTGGTCTGGATGATCCATAACTCCATCTCAATCCAATGTGTCTGCTTCTGAAGTGACCCAGCATGTTGCACGACAGCCAAACAAATGATACAGTCAGAATTAATTTCTTTCCCAATACCAGACACTACCTCAACAAGCAGAAACAAAGTCTCAGTATTAAATATATGACTGCATTACATGGCACTCTGTGTTATACTGTACAGGGGAACTCTATGTCAATAAGCATGACTCCTAAACTGTAAAGGCTTTGGTGTTATTGTTTCTCAGAGGCGAGGTTAAATGTATTTCGGATCAGAGGACTTCACACATAACTACATATCTTTCAGCTGAGCTCCAGCTCAGGCTCTCTTTCAATATGGACTTAATTTAGCTTTTCCTGCATTTATCTTTGTTATAGTCTGTCCTTTATGTCTTCCTGGTCTTTATTTCAGCATTCCAGCATCTGCAGAATTTTATGCGTGTACTCTGTCCAATGCCTGAAGCAGTTTACTTACATTGTCAGTACAGTAAAATATCTCACTTATGGCTCCTCGCTTATGGAATCAACAGAGAAGACCACCTGGAATATTTGAGCTTCAGAACTATCACATATGATGAACTTACAGCACAAGAACAGACCATGCTGCCTAACAGTTGTGTGCTCCATGCATACAATATATCTTTCTGTTCCTTTCTCCTCGGGGTACGTTTCTGCATTTCCCATAAAAACATCTACACTGCTCACCTGAACCACGTGCTGGGGCATACAACATTGTCACAATTCTTTGCATAAAGTTGTTCCTGAATTAGTCAATGGATTTGTTGATGACCACTTTATATTGATGAGCCCAAGTTTTGACGTCTCCCACAAGGGGAAACACTGCCACATCTATTGTTGTAAAACTTGAAACGGCTCAGAATAGATTTACACGGATGTTGCTGGGGTTGGAGGGTTTGAGTCGTAGGAGAGGCTGAATAGTCTGGGGCTATCTTCCCTGGATTGTCAAAGGCTCAGCGGTGACCTTGTAGAGGTTTATAAAATCACGAGGAACATGGATAGGGTAAATAGACATGACCATTTTTGCAGGGTAGAGGAGTCCAAAACTAGAGGGCATAGGTTTAAGGTGAGAGGGGAAAGATATAAAAGGGACCTAAGGGGCAACTTTTTCCACACAGAGGGTGGTGCATGTGTGGAATGAGCTGCCAGAGGAAGTGGTGGAGACTGGTAAAATTACAACATTTAACAAGCATCTGGATGGGTATATGAATAGGAAGGGTTTGGAGGGATACGGGCCAAATGCTGGAAAATGACACTCTATTAATTCGGGATATCTGGTCGGCCTGGACAAGTTGGACTGAAGGGTCCATTTCCGTGCTGTACATCTGTAGGACTGTCTGACTCTACCCCATGGAACCCTATGATAACTTTTAAAAGCCTATTAGGTTACCTTTCAAGATAACAAATTGTGCGGCTAGATGAACACAGCAGGCCAAGCAACATCTTAGGAGCACAAAAGCTGACATTTTGGGCCTAGACCCGTTACATTTCAGTGTTGTTTTCTTATAGGAGAAGATCCCAAACATTTGTCCTTCCAAAAAGTTCCACCCATTATTCAAAACCACGCAGAGGCTTATTTAGGACCTACACAATGGATAGAACTAACAGTTTCAGTCCTTCCTCCTTGGATCATGGGAGTTTGCTTGGTACCAAGAGGCAAGTTTGAGTATCATCCTTAAACTGTTGAACAGTCACATGAAGTTTTGCTGAGTGTAGTGATTGAAAGCAGGGCCAAGTGGGCCTCATTGACTAAGAGATCCCTGATTGGGGTAGTTAACTTAGGCCAATCAGCTCAGGCTGACAGATATAAACAGAAGTGTCAGGGAGTCACTTCATTCTAGGCACTGGCTCTGAGCTGGCGATTCAGAGCTCGTGTAAAAACTACATGTAAATAAAGAGTGATTGGTGACAGGATACCAGCCTTTGTGCTGTTATTTCACTGACAATACAGGAGAAGACGTTCAAAATAGGCTTTCCACCCTTCATTGTGGGAGAAATTTTGAGCTGTGGATATATGGTCAATCCAGGTTCTCAGGAGCATTGGCTACCACTAACTCATTATATATTTTGTTAAATATGCACAGATAAACTAGGATTATGAAATTTGCAATTAAAATGAAAATTGAGGGCAAAAGTTCAAAAATGAACTTCAACAGAAAGGTAACAAGAAGTTGGTTCTTTTAAAATTTTTAATCAAAGCTCTTTTGCACACATGAAAGAGAATTCAATTATGGATTTAATTGTTGGGGGAAAGAAAATCCCCGCATTATATATTTAATTCACAAGAGCCTAATCCCAATAATAAGCTTCAAACTTCTAAACTACTGAAACCAAAACCAAATACATTTCAAAGCATTTAAAACTGGCACAATCTTCAAAAAAAATTATTTGGCAACCCATTGCTGTTTCACTCCTGAGAATTGCCAAAAGTTGCTGTAAATTTTGCATTATGAACATGTCCTTTTGTTATTTTCATGTCATGTTATCTTGCCAAAAATGTCCCGCTTTTTCTTCTCACCCCTCCCCATGTCATCCTTTAATAAGTTAAATAGTGGGATTAAGCAGTCCTGTACATGAGAATGTTTGTTAGCAGGCACAGTTAGTCAGAGCTCTGATCCATCCTGCACAGTTCATTCAGAAATGACTGGAAATGGAGGTTGATGACAAGGCATCTATATATATATCTATACCTCCTGTATCTATTAGTAGGAAGTAAAACTTTTCCCATGGCATGGGGTTCTGATTCATTTCTGACCTTTGCAGATGTGATTGAATATACAAATTTGATCTCTGCCACTGTACAAAGGACCAGATTAAGGAGACCATCAGACAAATGAAACTGTCTATCCCTCCAACTCCAAGAGACAGGAAAAGCAGATTGGACAGGAATTTATTGCAGTAATCAACATGTGTTGTGTTCCAATTATGCCACAGAGGGAATTTCCTCCCAGTAGGAAGGCAAAGCAATTGAGGGGGAGAATTTTGGATCCAGATCAAGAGTCTCATTGGGAATACAAGTCTAGTCTCTTGTCGTGAGAGTTCTTTATTTCTTTCCCTGTGCCCAGTGGGCTGGTACAGAGTGGGCTGGCACGGTGGCCCAGTGGTTACCGTTGCTGCCAGTCAGCTCCAGGGACCCGGGTTCAATTGCACCCTCGGGTAACCATGCAAACTCCACAGTGATAATCACCCTGTGTCTGCTTGAGTTTTCTTTGGGTGCTCCAGTTTCCTCCCATATTCCAAAGATGTGCATGTCAGGTGGACTGGCTGTGCTAAATTGCTCTCTTGTGTCCAGGAGTGTGCAGACTAAGTGGGTTAGCTGTGGCAGATGCAAGGTTACCAGGATAGGGGGGTGGCTGGGTTTTGGGTCTGGTCTTCAGAGGTCGATGTGGACTCGATGGGCTGAATAGCCTGCATCCACTCTGTCAGGATTCTTTTTAAAAAAGCTGAAGCCATAAGCTCAGAAATAATGGTAAGTGCAGGTGCTGGAGAACCTGAAATAACAAAGTGTGGAGCTGGATGAACACAGCAGGCCAAGCAGCATCTTAGGAGCACAAAAGCTGACATTTCGGGCCTAGACCCTTCATCAGAAAAGGTCTGATGAAGGGCTTAGGCCCGAAACATCAGCTTTTGTGCTCCTAAGATACTGCTTGGCCTGTTGTGTTCATCCAGCTCCACACTTTGTTATCTTGAAGCCATAAGCTTATTGCTTGTTTCCACAACTTGTTTATCCTGGAACTGGGCACCAGTCTGCCCGCAGAGACTGGTTTGTAGAACACCGCACATCCAACCTCTCTGACCAGCAGACTCTCCTGATCTTGCCCACCTGCCATTGGCATATTGGAAGGATTTCATTTGGCCACTTTATGAACGCACTTTCCATGATTCCTAAGTCCTGAGCTGTGAGATGTCTGGCTCAGAGGCTTGGGTACTACCTACTTTGCCAAAGACATCCGTAGCAAGAATCACAGACAATCAAAAGATGTGTACTTCCCCTTATGAAGAGTACGCCATTTGCTATCGGGAGCAGGATAGGCCAGCATTGCTAGTGCCAATTCAGTAAAATCTATTAATAAGAAGGGAACATGCAGTCTGGAAGACCATCATCCTGAAATGTTAGGACAATTCTGTCTCTACATTTGGTGTTGAATAGTTTCAGCTCTCTCTGTTTGTCTGCCAACTTGCCAGTATCCGCAGCGTTGTGTGACCGTACAGCCTAACACAGGTCTCGTAAAGACAGTAAAACAGAATCAGTTATTGTTGGGTGTCTCAGGCAGAAGTTAGATGTTATTCATGTGGAGTCAGGCAACTCAGTTGCGGTTCAGAGAAACCCTGAAGTAATACAGTAGCCAAATTCCCGGGTGGGCTGTGTGTAGATTCTGTCATTAGTTATATTACTCATGTAAACAGAAATACATCAGTAGTAGGGGGCGAAAATCTTCCCCCTTGACACATTTTAGAATTGATGTAGCTCCATCTTAGGTCATGTTGCCATTCTGGGTTTTCTCTGTAAACCACCTGAGCGTGGGTTCTGTGAAACATTGAGTGCCGTTTCTATAGCTGGGCTCTAAGAGGCATCATTCATGCTTGGGAGACAGGCTAAATGTTTTCCAGTGCCTGGATTTTACTCACACTTGTGTTGAACTCATTTTGACTTGGTACCACAGTGTAAAGCAGATGCAACAAGACATTCCTTGCCCATTTTATACTTCTCCCCATTTTATTACTGTATGACAAACTTGAACAAGGATTAATTAGGCCCCTTCACCAAGCACAACTATGTAGTTGCTTCATTGTTATGTTCAAGATGCATTTATCCTCTTCATATTCTGAAAAGATTGTGCAGAAAATAACCTGAGATTAATTTTGACTTTGAGCACTAGCACCGACCACAGGAGGGATAACAGTTGGTTGAGGGGAGAGGAATAGTCCACAGTTACATGGTTTAAATTCTCATCCCAAGTTTCAATGAAGCAGACACATCCCCTCTGACTGCCTGACCCATGTCTAGTCCTGGTCTGCTGCCAACAGCTGCTAACTGTTAGAAGGAAATGCCTCAGGCAATGAACAAGACAAGCACATCCGTACTTTGGGTGGGTAGGTAGCTAATATTATTCATACCACACTAATAACGTCTAATGACCATCTCTGGCCAGACAAGTTTTAACAATCTCCCTTAACATTCAATGGCATTGTCATCATTGAATCCCCAACTATCAGTGTTCTGATGTTACCGTTGGCCAGACACTGAATTGGACCAATCCTACAAATACTGTGATCAGGTCAGAGACTGGTAACTCAGAAGCAATTAACTCCCCAAAACGGTGCCTAGCACAGAGGCGTGGACACTACCCACTGTGCCCAAGATGCCCAGACTGAGAATCGCAGACAATCAAACATGTGAACTTACAGAGGTAAGTAATTAGCTTCACTCGCCAAAAATGTCTGCCCATCTATACGGCATTATCTGGAGTGTGAAGGAATGCTGTCCACTTCCCTAGATGACAGCAGCTCCAACTTCACTCCAGAATTTAACCCCATCCAGGAATATACAGGCATATAAAGGAGGTCATCCAACCCGTAAAGCCTGCCTGATTTATCCTCGGACCAACATTCCTAACTGCCCCCAATAACCTTTCACCCCCTTGTTAACAAGAATCCATCTACCTCAGCCTTCAAAATGTTTAAGGGCTCTGCTTCAAACGCCCTTTCAGGAAGACTCCTGACCGTCAGCCAACATACTTCACCTAATTTCTGTTTGCTTTTTTATACAGTGAGCCCTGGTTGTAGAGGAAAATCCTTTCCACATATACCCTGTCAAGATCCCACAGGATCTTAAATAAAAACCAACAGAACTGCGGCTGCCGGAAATCAAAAACAAAAACCGAAGTTGCTGGAAAAGCTCAGCAGGTCTGGCAGCATCTGTGGAGAAAAATCAGAGTTAACGTTTTGGATCTGGTGACCCTTCCCCAGACCCCGTAACCTTCTCAATTGCCTCTGGCAAATTCACACCCTTCGATAGATACTATGCACAGTACTCCAGATGTGGTCTCACCATTGCCCTTTATAACAGATGCATAACCTTCTTGCTTTTGTATTCAATGATAAGTGATAAGAACTTGCTGTTCTTTCAGCTTTCCTATTACTTGCCAAACAAAGCATCATTTTAATAAGCGGAATACTGCAGATGTGGAGAGCTACAATAAAGCAAAGAGCCAGATAAACCCAACAGGCCTGGCAACATCTGTGGAGAGGACAATAGAGTTTGAGTCTAATATGACTCTTCTGTGAGAAAATGGCCTTTCTGATTGGCAGCCCATTGACCTTCGCCAACATTCACTCGCTTCACCACTAATGGATGAAAAGAAAAGGGAGGAAAGTGCAGTCAATCAGATCAGCCACCATTTAATTAAATGGCAGGGCAGGTTCAAGGCCTGAATGGCCTACTCAGCTCCTATTTGTTATATTCTGTTCTGTACTCTGTTGTGATTGCATTGTCTGAAGTCAATTTTCACACTATACAGGAAGATCACATAATCTTTACAGTGTGGAAACAGGCCCTTCAGTTCATCGAGTTTACAGCAACACTCCAAAGGGCATCCCACCCAGATGCACCCAACTCCGTAACCCTTCTTTACCCAACAGCAAGAAGCAGGCAAGCCTTACAATTTAGTGGCATTGCTATCAAGCTATGCTGTGGGTTTTAACTCGTACAGTTGGCATGGCAATGTGACAGGAAATGCACTGATGCTCCTGACTACACAGCTGCAACCAAGTCAAAACTATTTTACTGCCGATGACTCCATGTGTTATTTTGCACTTTAGATCTACGTGTGCTCATTTCCTGTACATCCGCTGAATCTTAATGTGGTGGAAGTGTCCAGCCCAACGTTAGTAGGTAGCATGGTGGCAGAGTGACAGCAATATGGGCAGGACAATGAGTGAAAAAGTTGGGAATAATACACTGGGAAACTGTTATGGAAATCAAAAGTATCAAAATATGGGGTCAAGAGACAACTAATGAGGAAGCAAAAGGATAGAGTGATTGGGTAGGAAGGTAGATAGATATTCATCTATTAAAAGAGGATTATTCATTCTGTTTCAGGGACGTATCCCTGATCCAAATTACTTTGTGTATACAACAACATAGAATCATTAAAAATAATTGTGCTCTTGTCCAACTTGGTGCTGTATTTCTGTCGTTCATGAAGTTGAGCAACTGCATCAAAATAAAATAATGATGATGACCCTTATCAGTGTGATTGCTACTAGATGGATCTTGATGCCTGTGATTAAGATTCAACGTGGAAGATGCAAATAAAACTCCAGGTGCAGCTGAAAATGGTTTCCCCAAACTACTGTTTTCTGAAGTTTCAATTTGAAAGCAAGTCCAATAGCAGTTAATCAGTGTTGATTAACTCCAGTTAGGACAGTAATTGTCCCAATTGACAGAGTCTATCAACTCAATGACTGGAACTCTGAGTTACCTCACAACCTATAACTCCGTGGCCCCTTAGCCATCCTGTCTTGTTTTAATGTTTAAAGGATAGTTTCTTGCAAAAGTCCTACAATGTGGTTCCTCTCACTGGGCGTTTGCTGAGTATTGACAATGACACAGCCCTTCTCCAGGGATGTATTAGTTTGCCATGAAATTGTCATTAATTGTCTGAGCACAGGGAAAGAGTATATTGACAATTGCAGCTATGCGGAAATACAAGCACACAGGAGGTTTGTACATCAATACTGTGGAAATGTCCTCAAGAGCCTATGGAAATGAAGGGCTTCTGATGAGATTTGCTCTTAAATGATCAGCAGCTTCTTAGCTACCAGTCTGAGAAATATAACATTGCTGTTGAAAATGTAACTACTGCCTGGTGTTGTCATCCATGTCTCCAACTTTGTTTATCAATGTAAACTTATTGTACGTTTCACTGAGTCTAATCTTCACTTATCCAGAACCTTAAAGAACAAAAGACACATTTAAACACACTTACTTCCTGGGATAGAAATCGGTCACTGTGCATACATAGTCTCACATAGGGACCATTTGGGCTCCCCCAATGCAGATGTGATGGGCCAAAGGGACACGTTTTCCATGCTGTAGACCTCTGCGATTCTTTTATAAAATCACTATTTACAGAGTTTTAAAGGTATGTAACTCCTACGAACTGCAGGGCTTTACTGTTCATTCATTTGGATGAAGGAGGAAGGAAGGTGATATTTATACAGCACCTCGTTACATCGTCAGGACCTTCTGGGTGATTTTTGAAGCATGTTCACAATTCTTATGTGGGCCAGCTGAGCAAACAGCTGGCACTCTGCAAGGACTGACCAAGAGGAAATGAAACAATATTCTGTGCTCGATGGACAACTTTTCACCTATAATAGCTGCTCTCTTTAATATAGGAACACATATTACATTAACTTGATGTGGAGGTGAACGAATTGGACAAGGGTGGACAAAGTCAGAAGTCGCATGACACCAAGGTTACAGTCCAATATGGTAAACCTGATTAAGGAGCAGTGCTCCGAAAGCTTGTGATTTCAAATAAACCTGTTGGGCTGTAACCTGGTGTCTTGTGACTCCCGACCACATTAACTTGCACAGATATATCTTGGAATGTGGCTGTGGGTAGATTGACTCCACAGTCTTCTACCATACAAGAGAAGGTGCTCCTAACCAATTCAAACTGACACTTCAAGTAGCTACATAATTAAGACTAATGTCACGGCTCTGTGAAAACGGGACAGCTTTTGTTTTCCCCTTCAATAACAAGCAGGAATGTGTAAATGATCCCCTTAAGGTGTATAGAAAGGATGTCATACTTTTCCCTTTTAAAATCTGAAGTATTCTTTCAAAAGCGTAAAGTCACCACCGTTTTACTGGACCATAAGACCGCTCTCTCATTAGAGAGAGAGATGACTAGTGGTGGTTTAACCTGAGGGTCACCACACCTCAGGCAAGGGGATAGGTTGAGAAGAACAGCCCTTCATGGTGACCTCAGCCTGTGTGGGAACTGAACCCACACTGTTGCCATTCCTCCGCTGCTGAACTCTTGACTTTTGATGAACTCCGCTTAGCATTCTAGTCAAATTTTTCTCAGAGCTGCTGTCTTGGCTGAAGGTAGTTGGACACTGTTAGAATGGATCCTAAAATGAGTCAATTTCAGCCAATGAATTTAGGGGCAGTTATTGTAACCAGGAAATCTGTCAAAATCTTGCTGATGGCAGCATCAACCTGATGCGTAGTGTTTCTTTTGCTTCCCTCCATTTCCAATCTTCACCTCTACTTTTGAGTTCACTTATTGCAGCTGGCAGGTCATTTGCTAAAATGGTCATTCTCTGTGTATGTCCCAGCATTGAATCTCCTTGATCTGAGGAGAGCTAAGTCTGATACTACCCCCAGCATTCTCACTGTTGTGGCAACAAGTCATCTGATACAGATATGATGGGCTGAATGGCCCCCTTCCTTACTGCAAATTTCTATAATCTGTTTTGTTCTGTAGCAGAAGAGCCCTGAGAGCAAGAGGCTTCTTATCATTAAAGTGACAGAGAATCACAAAGTTCACCCAGATCAGGGCTCAAGCTCATTAGAAGCCTTTATTAAGGAGTACATTTATTCCTGAGCCATCTGGGAGAAATTCTCTTCACACATTTCCAATGGAATGTTAAGCCATCATCTCACTTTGGACAAAAATCTGTGTAGAGAAAACAAAAATGCTGGAAATCACAGCAGGTCAGGCAGCATCCATGGAGAGGGAGCAAGCTAACATTTCTAGTCTAGATGACTATTCAGAGCTCGCTGTCAAGCTTGCTGTCTCTTCACAGATGCTGCCTGACCCGCTGTGAATTCCAGCATTTTTTTTGTTAGTGCCAATTCCAACATCTGCAGTAATTTGCTCCTAAGATCTGAGTGGAGCTGCTTTTTAAGTACCTATGTCAACAAAATTATATCTTAGTAAACCCTTCCACGACATTCACCTGTCCTTTGACTTTGAGGTTCCAGGGATATTCATATGGAATATCTGTTCCCTCTGCAGACTCTAGGCAAGAACGGAACATTACTGTTTGTGAATTTGGGCTATTGGAAAACTGAATGTTATTCCACGATCAAAAATTGCACTCTTCACTGGCCAATTTATTTTGTTTGGAGTAGCAGAGACATGTCGGTGAGAGTGAATTCAGTGACTGCACTTGTGCAGCTGCTGATTCATAACCCCGATTTATCCCAGCAGTTTCACGTGTTGTTTCTGAGTGACAGAGGTTCAGTTTCACCTGTGTCTATACTGTCAGTGACGACCTTTCCAAAAAAATGCCCTGTCAGACTCTTGTGACTTTGTGACGAGACGGAAGAGGGTTAAGTAAAGTTTTGAGACCCGAGGTAATGTGTCTGTCAATTTATTGTTTGTGTTCTCAACTTTGGCATTAACAAATTGGCTGTGTAACAAATTGTGCCACTAACTAAGATTGCCAGTCTGGTTAAAAACTCCTTGAAAGCTGCCTTGACCCTGCAACCACACAATGACTTTTAGTCTGCACTATTGCCAAAGTAAATGAAAAATCTTAAGTAGCACAGCGTGCTATGTTTTGGTTTGATTTACTAGGCAACCACATTCTGTATAACAGTTTTCTGAGCTCTGGCTCACTCTCTAATGTTTGTTAGAAGCTGGAAGCCTTTGGCAGTGGGATATTTATAGTAGGTAATGCATAAGTGTGTGTCCTCCAGGCTCCCATCCAGCTGAATGTAGGTATGGGTGAAAGCGACAGGGGATCAGAACGTGGAAAAAGCAATGTAATTGTAATCAATTGGTATGCGAAATGTACTATTGCAGAGTAAATGTTCGGAGTATACTGATAAATAGATAGTAATCATTAAGTTTAGCCTTTTGAGCTCTGCAATACTCTGTTTACTGCTGTAGTAAGGAACTCTGACCAACTCTATGAATCTAAATGCTGCAGTCAGAGATTGGGTGTCAGAACTGAGGTTGTAGGGCTTGAAACGGCCTCACCAGTTTAGAGATTGGGAGCATTGCCAGTAAATGCTGAAAATGTTTCTTATTGGAGCACCACCCCAAGGGTGGGCAGAGAGTAGGCCTACCACTGCATTTGGCTTGGGACTGGTAGATCTTGGCATCCGATGTGATTTATAGACTATGCTGCTCACAAATAATAAGCATAATCACTGATCCAGCTCCATATTTCCAATCAGCTCTAGATAATTAACTGTTTTGCCAAATGGAGTCTTCATGGCCACAAAGCAACCCCATTGGAAGGCCTGACTTTAGCCTCTGTATCCTGGTCAGGTCAGGGATCCCAGTCCAATACCACCTCCCCGTTGTTTAGAATTGGCCAGTGGTGATGAAGAGATAGATGATTGATGGTACCTTAGACCTGGGATGTCCAGAAGGTGGAATGAACCTCTTTGTCTTCATATCATTCATTTTCATCCGTCCTCATCCCTTTCAGTCAACCTTTTGATGATTCAACCTCAGTGTAGCGTCTTACTGACTCTCCATTTCCAAGCATGGGGACACCCATTTTGACGTTGAATTCAGGTGCCTCCTGGTAGATTAGGCGTTTGTTATGTTTTCGTCACTTCAAAGGAATGCAATCAGAATCGTGACAGCTCAAATTGTTGATTCTCCTTTGTTTTTATTCTAGGGGGTGCTGGGGATCGGGACCGGGATCGGATGGCTGTCAATCATGAAGCATTCCTTCTTATGGCAAACTCTCAGAATGACATGGAGGATTGGGTGAAAGCCATTAGGCGAGTGATATGGGCTCCATTTGGTGGAGGTACTCCAATATATCTGTACTCTGAACCAATATTAGATCCAACTGACTGTACTCAGCTCACTCTAGGACCCACCTCCAGCCAGGAGGGCAGCTCTGGGAACCACATTCTCCAGAGTTACCCCCACTTTACCATCCCAGTACCTGATATAGGGTAGTTCCCGCATAGTGACATCCAGCTATGGTCCCACGTATGGCCTGCTTATGTACTGGAGGAACGCAGCAGGCCAGGCAGCATCAGAGGACCAGTGAAGTTAACATTTCGGGTCAGGACCCTTCATCGGAATTTTCTAATTTTCTGAAGAAGGCTCTCGACCCGAAACGTCAACTTTCCTGCTCCTCTGATGCTGCCTGGCCCGCTGTGTACCTCCAGCTCCACATTGTGTTATCTCTGGCTCCAGCATCAGCAGTTCTTTCTATCTCTGTCAATGTACTGAATTGGTTTAGAAAAAAGCAGAGCTCCCTTAATAAATGCAACTTTTTGAAAACAAAAATTTTAGTCAAAATTGGGATTGACTTCTTAAGGAAATCCAAGGCCCATGTAATTCTTATAAGACCGATCCTACAGTGAGCAGGGGGCAGTTATGTTTAGAACCATTATCAGCTTCTTCCAAATAGGCTGAGATTAAACAATCATTAAATCCACCTCTGTAACATCACCCAGCGTTTTCCCCACTTAACTTACCTGCAGTTGAAACCCTCATTCGTGCTTTCCTTGCTTCTAGACTTAACTATTTCAACACACTCCTAACTAATCTCCTGCATTCCATCCACTCTAAACTTGAAGTGAACCAAAAAACTCTACCGTCTCGCTCTTAACTTGCACCAAGTCCCATCCATTGATCACTGATGCTGGTTCCTGATCAGGAAACGTTTTGATTGCTATTTTATCCTTGTTCTCACCTGTCAAAGTCCCTGGCAACTCCACAATCCTCTGAGATATTAAGACTCATCTAATTCTGACCTGTTGTGTATCCTCAACTTCAGTGGTTCCACTGCTGGTGTCTGCACCTTACGTTATCAAGGTCCTACGCTCCAGAAATCCTTTCCAACACCTTTCCATTTCTCAGTTCACGTTTGAGGTGCCCTTTAAAACTGACCTCTTCAATGAAATTATTGTTATTTAACCTAAAGATCTTGTTGTATGGCTCTGTGTCTGTTGTATTTTATTCTTTGCGATGTTTTATGATGTTAAAGGTGCTATACAACTTATGTTGTTGTAGTGCTAGACTGTGCATTGTTACACTAGTTACTGATACCCGTCATGTGAATGTAAGGCTTTTTATATGTTCCCTACTTTTAAACATCCCTTTTTATGGAAAAGAAGTGTCTTCAGAGCTGCGTGTCATTTATCATTTGTCATTGCCATCTTGAGATGCTGTATATTAACTGGAATGAAATGCATGCATTTGTGGAAGTTTTTTACTTAAAAATCTATCATTGAGTCCACAGAGGTCACTGTCATTATCTTCTGAATAATCACTGCTCTTGGCTGTTCAGTGCCAAATTTTAGATCATACGCCATTCTGCAGTAGGAATCGAATTGCAAAGGGCTTGCATCCTGTCCTGGGGGAACACTAGGAGTTTTCATTCGCAAAATTTCTGTCTATGTCTAATCTGCATGGATACATCAAATTAAAAGGTAGCTCTGGGGAGAGAAATCAGAGTTAAGGTTTCGGGTCGAGTGACCCTTCCTGTGTGTGGACGAAGGTCATTCGACCTGAAACAGTAACTCTGATCTCACACCGCAGAAGCTGCTAGACCTGCTGAGCTTTTCCAGCGATTTCTATTTTTGTTTATGATTTACAGCATCTGCATTTCTTTCAGTTTTGACTCAATGAAAGCTCTGTTCACTCAAGAAGCCTCTCTGTCATTTTGTTAACTCCCCAGACGTCATTGAATTGACAATAGAAGAGGTTCTGTGGCTAATGACATGGTGGAAATGTTGAACTCTTTCAGCTGTTTCTCATGCCCCATTCAGTCAATATCAGAGTGAGATTTCAGTTGTCTAGATCAAGGGAAAGTGTGCCTATTTTCAGCTTGCCCTCTGTATCTGAAGCAGGCAATATTGGTTGTTTTTATTTGCCTGTTCTCTCTTCTTTTTTTTGCCATTTCATGAAACTTATGCAGTCTCAGACCAAGGAGAGTTTTGATTCTTTTTGTCATTAATGAAAATCACTCTCATTGCTTCCTTAACATTATACCAAGCTGAGGCAACAATAATATACTGACATTGGGCCAAACAGCACCACCTTAAAATCATAACCCATAAACAAGTCAATACAACAAGTATGCTCTGAGTTTCAATGAGGTCATGACTGATCTAATCAATTCCTTCATTGATTAGAAATTTGCCTATTTCAGTCTTGAATACACTTAATGACCCAAACTCAACAGTCCTCTCTGGTGAAGAATTCTACAGATTCACTACTGACGAAATTCCTCCTCATCTCTGTCTTAAATGTGTGACATCTTATTCTGAGATTAAGTCCTCAGGTCCTGCACTCTCCCATAAGGGGAAAAACACTTCTCCAGGCCAGTTAGAGCAGACGATAAATACTGACCTCATCAGAAGTACCCACATCTCCACAACAAATGCAAAAGAAAATGCATGCTCTTGAATCACACCACTGGATGATAATGGACCTGAATTTTCCTGCATTAAAAATGACCCCTAATGAATCAAATAGAATCCCTACAGTGTGGGATCAGGCCAGTCAGCACATCAAGTCCACACTGACCCTCTAAAGAGTGTCCCACCTACCCCCATTCCCCATAACCCTGCAGTTCCTGTGCTAACCCACCTAGCCTCCACAACTTAGCATGGCCAGTCCACCTAACCTACACACCTTGGACTGCAGGAGGAAACTGGAGCGCACCCACAGAGAGAAAATGCACAAATTCCACACAGACAGTCACCCACGGGTGGAATCGCACTCAGATCCCTGGTTTTGTGAGGCAGCAGTGCTAACTACTATGCTGCCTGATATTCAGTTTGTAACAATCATGCAAACCAAAACTCAATAGATATTAATCAAAGCTCTTGGAAGTATTTAGTGAGCCATTGTGTGATAACATAGAATCCCTACAGTCTGGAAACAGGCCCTTTGGTCCAACAAATCCCTCAGAGCATCCCACCCAGATCCATCCCCCTATTCTACACATCCCTGACACCTATGGGCAATTTAGCATGGCCAATCCACCTGGCCTGTACATCTTTGGACTGTGAGAGGAAACCAGAGCACCCAAAGGAAACCCACAGAGATACAGGTAGAACATGCAGACTCCACACAGACAGTCACCCAAGGGTGGAACTGAACCCAGGTCCCAGGCTGAGCCACTTTGCTGTGACTAAGAAATTTGTAGACTTATGTCAATGAGTGTTAGACGGATCAGCGATATGAGAGAGTTTCGTGGCATTGAGTCATTGGCCAATTGTCTGGTTCCCTGTTAATGTGGTTATTTCATTGAATTTATGTCTTTGCCTGAAGTAGGCACAGGATAATTAGAATCAGATGACTGCAGCGGCTAATTGTATTTCTGTTTAGAATGATTCAGGGTCTGAGGTGCTTACAAACAGTCAGCAAACTGTCCTAAAGATATATCATAAAGAACAATAAGTCTGCAGTATAATATCTGGTCAGCAAGATACCAGCAAATAGAGAATGCATTATGTTATTGAAGGTGGGGGATTTTCAGCACCGTGTACCACTGCCTGGCACGTACAGCACTTCAACAGCACACGAGTAATTTCTAGCCACATATGATCTGAATAAGGACATTAACCAATTATTGGGAAATGCTGATACAGCCCAGCAGTGTAAAACGACATGGCTAGCCTGCTTAGGTGGGTGGAACTAGGAACTCTTGCTACATCCCCATGCCCACTTCCATATTTGCCCCCCAAATTATTTGAACATTTGTGGGAAGAGAGCATGATGGAGAGAGGTGATGTTCTGCCTCTCTGCAGGGTCAGTGTCACCTCTGTATGTGTCTCCAGACAGTGTTGTATTAAAACCGGCTCTCAATTCCCTTTTGTGGTGTTGAGTGACCGAATAGATAAAAAAGAAATGAGGCTTTTATGTGTTGACGGACGGGTCAGTGAAAGTGCTCATTCTGTGTGAGACTGTTACAAGCTCAGCCACGTATCAAGAGTGTTTGGCTGTGAAGATAATCCAAGCCCACCTTTTCAAAATACTTTTAAAGGAGCAATGAACAGAATACTTACGTGCATTATTTGTTATCTTGCCGGATAACACTCAGTAGGTTAGTTTTCCCGAAATCTCTGGCTCATAAATAAATGTAACTAGCAATAATGCCCTTTTGAAATCCACATTAACGTTCCTCAGTTTTTTTTAGCAGACAATTTAACTAAAAGGTGAACTCTGGGCACAGTGAGAAAGTCACTTGCTGCTAGGATGTAGATTTATACAGCTGAGTAATTTCTGCTGTGAACTCTCAAGGGGAAGAGATCATTAACTCTTTTTGCGTATTGTTTATAGATAAGAGAATAGACACAAGGAATTTCTGAGAGAAATATTTTCAGCAATGAAGCAGCTAAACTAATCCCTTTCAAGGGGCAATGCTTTCGAGAGAGAATAATGTGATGGCAAATTCTTTTTTGGAGGAGGGAGATAAAGAATTAATTTTCCTCAGAGTGGCATCACCAATCGAAAAGGGAAAATTTAGTTTCAGTACAATTGTGCCATTCACTAGTAAGGTATTGGTGATGTTATTGAATTCATAATGGAGAGTTCTGGACTCACAATTTGAGGTTTAAATTCCGTGACAGAGCAAATTCAGTTGAATTAATTCATACAAAATAAAATGACCAGATTGTTGTAAGATCCCATCTGATTAATGACCTTCAGGGATGAAAATCTGCCATCCTTACCCAGTCTGGGCTACATGTGACTCCAGACCCATTATAATGCCCTCTAAAGTGGTGGCGCAAGCCACTCAGTTGTATCAAACTGCTACATAAAGAGCCAACACTGTGGGTTTACTTACGCCACACGAATGCGGCAGCTCACTCCCACCTTCTCAAGGACCAGTGAGCACATGCAATAACTGCCCACAGCACTCAAGATCTCAAGAATGATTGTATGGAAAAAAAAAAGTTGCCAGCTGAACAAATTTGCTGATCCTTCTTTTGTAAGGGGATATGTCTTCGAGGTATCTGATCACTGGGATGGTTGGGTTGGTCTATAAATAAAGTGTATTAATGAAGATAAGGAGAAAATTATTGCGGAAACATTTCTTGTCGAGCAGAGAAATTGGAGCCTCCTCCAGGGAGCTGCTGTCCCCTCTTTTCAAGCTTTGAACAACTTTAAATAGCCCAGGTGGGTTGTATAGATACTCCAGCATCATCATAGTAGCAATAAATCGGTTGGCAAGGTGCCCCTCAGATCATCGGCACAGGAATTACCTTGGCTTACTTTCTCCCTTAACCATTTCCTGTCACTCTGCTAGGAATTAATTTGACCACAATCATTTGGAAATAGCCAGTGTTATTCAGAACGTGGAGATTATGCCAGAGCTTGAGGAACATTGAAACTTTTAAGGATTCATTCACAGGGTGTGGGCATTGTTGGCAAAGTCAACTTTCATTGCTCAATCCTAATTTCTGGGCTATTTCAGAGGGTAGTTCGGAGTCGGCCACATAGCTATGGGCTTGAAATCACAGGTAGGCCAGACCAGGTAAGGAGATTTTCTTGCACTAAAGATTTTTTTTTATATTCACTCTTGGAATGAAGCCATTTCTGGGTGGGCCAGCATTTATTCATCTGTCCTTAGTTGCCACTGAGAAGGTAGTGGTGAGCTGCCGTGTTGAACCACTGCAGGTTGTGTGCTGTAGGCAGACCCACAATACTGTTAGGGAAGGAATTCCAGGAGTTTGACCCAACCACACTGAAGGAAGTCTAGAGTTTCCAAGTCTAGAAATATATCACTTTTACAATGTTGTTAAGATGAGGAGCTGAACAGCATGGTATGGAGCTAAACTTAGCTCAGTTAAAGCAACATTAGGATTTGAAGAATAACAGTAGGCCATTCAACCCTTGAGTCTGCACTACGATTTGGTAAGATCAGGGCTGATCTGTATCTCAGCTCCATCTGCTTATCTTGGTTCAATAACCTTTAATAAATGCTTCTGGCTACCAAATAAAATCCATCAATCAGACATATGCCCCACAGTCTCAACCGCTTATTGTAAGAGCTGGTACAGTATGGCCTAAGAACTTCGGATGAATCTCAAAACATGTTGACTTATGGGGAGTGGGATAAACAGAGAATCATTCAGAAATGCAGAGTTTTTATTTATTTATTTATTTGTGGGATGTGGACATCACTGTCTGGCCAGCATTTATTGTCCGCCTTTAATCTCAGAATTGTTAAGGTGCAAAAGGAGGCCATTCAGCCCAGGTGTGTCTGTACTGGCTGTTTAAATGAGTTTCATAACTTAATGCCACTCTCCTGTCCTTTCCGTAATCCTGCACTGTTTAAATAATCATCCTGTGCTATCTTGGATGGTTCAGCTGACCCTTTCTCTGCCATGTTTCCAGGCAGTGTATTCAATATGCTGTGTGAAAGTGCTTTCTTCTCACATCGCATTTGTATATTTTATAAAACACTTTAAAACTACACACTGTCATCCTTGAGCCTTTTATGAGCTGTAACAATTTGTTGCTATCTACTCTGTCCAGACCATTCATGATTTAAAATAAAATATTTTTAATTTCCCATTCTCTTTCTCCTTTCATAGTAAACCAATTTCTGGAGTTTCATGTCCCTGGAATCAATCTTGTAAATATCTTGTGCGCTATCTCCAATACATTCTCATCTTTCCTAAAGTGTGGAGCTCAGAACCGCACACACTATTCCAGGTGATGTTCTTGGAAAACTGCAGGAAGGTTTAATCAATGCTAATTTTTTTCTAAACCATTAAATTCCGTCAAATAGACAACATGCCTGAAGCATTCCCCCTTCAAAGACCTGGCATGAAATCAGGAACATGCATGGTGGAGGCGTTTCACTATCTTGTGACTCACAAGCATTAAAAGATTTACTTTAAATGGGCAGAAACTGACTCCATTGGTAAAGTGCATATATTACACCTATAATTTAAATATTATTAGGTGTCATTTAATCACTATTACAGTTTTTACTTATTGGGAATAGAAAAATCCAAAGATTGCAACAAGTTGGTTTGTTGCTTTTATCTCAGTGTATTCAAAATCTTTTTACATCCTTCCTCTGCCTGATCCTTTCTCTGCCATCTCCTTCAACTCTTTGCCCCAGGTCCGTATTTTATCTGTTTACAGGGTGTGGGCATCATTAGCTCGGCCAGTGTTATTTCCCACTCCCTAATGTCAGAATCTAGCCTCATTTATTTCTACGTTCCACTTCACTGCCAAGGAAAGAATCTTCAGACCAGCTTCTCGAACTAGTTGGAAAACCTCTTCCCTAGTGTCTGCGACAGACTTCTCTCTCCTGCTTCAAAACCCTTCTTACAGCCTAACTTTCACCCGACAGGCTCTTCTTACTCCGTGTTGGATCTAATCAGCACTTTCTGAAACATGTTGGAACATACTTATTGGGTTAGAGGCTCTTCATAAGTGCAAGTTATTGATTCAAAGTGCCATTAAATCTGGTATGTATGTTACTCATTCAGGTCGATGTGTATGGCCTCCAGACATAGCAGTCTGGTTAATGTATCAATCTGTCTTACTTGGATTTCACTTAGAACAAGTATCAAATTTGAAGACTGCCTTTAACTGGGCCAGCCTGTAAATACTGTGTTAGGACATTGTGGCACAGCGGTAGTGTCCCTACCTGCAGAATTCTTGGGTTCAAGTCCCACTTCCTCCAGAGGTGTATGTCTGAACATGTTGATTAAAATATCTATAAATACTATGCCAGCAACAGGAAGTCAGAGACTGGGAATTCTGTGACCAGAAACTCACTTCCTGTCTTGCCAAAGCCTGTCTACTTGTCATGTTGCGTTGTTAAAGAATCTGCTGAGTTAAAGAAATTTACTTGAGAAACTTCTTATTTTGCTAAAACTATTCTGCAAGAGACAGCCAGCCCATATGACGCTGATCATTTCCACTGATGGCATACGGTCATACAGCAAGGAAATAGACCCTTCTGCCCAATAAGTCCATGCCAAGTCAAGTTTCCCAAGTCAGGAGTGTGATGGACTAGTCCCTATGTGCCAAGATTAATGTAGTTCCAACAACACTCAAGGAGCTTGACACTATCTCAGACAAATTAGCCCGCTTGTTGGCACCCCATCCACCACTTTCAGCCTACACTGCCCTAACTATTGCGCTAGAGTGGCAACAGTGCCTACAGTGTGCATACAGTAACAACTCACCAAACCTACCACATTGGCACCTTCCAAATGTCTGACCTCTAGCAAGACAAGGGGAGCAGATGCTTGAGAACACCACTACCTGCAAGTTCCCCTCCAAGCCACTAATGATGCTGACTTGGAAATATATTGCCTTTCCCTCACTGTCACTGGGTCAAAGACCTCGAACTCCCTCCCTGCATCTTTATGTCTCTCTCTATACCACATGGATTGCAGTGACTTAAGGATGTATCTTACCACTAACTGAAGAATGGACATTAAATGTTGGTTTAGTGAGGGATATCCACATCTAAGTAAAAGTAAAAAGATATGTAACAATTTTATGGAATTCCATAAGATCAATCTCACAAAATTAAATACAATTACGCAGAACAAAAACAGACTTCCGACTACAATAGTGCAAAAGATTATAAACAATTAATCTCTTTAAATCCTAGTTTGAGAAAATTTCAGAAAAGGAAATGGGCATGGACAGTAAATTATATTGCTAAAAGGATTGTAATTTACATGTTGTAATATAAAGCAGAGGTCAACATTAATTACACTGAGCCTATTGAACTTGCTCCTGTCTTATCTATGAAGACTTTGACTTGTTCCTCTAATATTCTTTTGTCATATTGTGTTGTTAAAGAATCTGCTGAGGCAAACAGACTTATTTGAGAAACTTCTTACAATAGTTTGACTTTGCTTAAAGGTCTGCATGAGACAGCTGAGTCATATGACATTGCATCACTTCCTGTCTGACGATAGTGATAGAGTCATACAGCATGGAAATAGATCCTTTGGCTCAACTTATCCATGCCAACCAGGTTTCCCAAATAAATCTAGTCCTATTTATCAGCATTTGGCCATATCCCTCTAAACCCATCCTATTCATGTAGTGATTCTAATGTCTTTTTAATGATGTAAATGTACCAGCCTCCACCACTTCTTCTGGCAGCTCATTTCATATGCACACCACCCTCTGTGTGAAAACATTGCCCCTCAGATCCCTTTTAAGTCTTCTCCCTCACACCTTGAACCTATGCCCCTACCGTGGGGAAAAGAACTTGGCTCTTCACCTTATACATGCCGCTCATGATTTCGTAAATGTCTATAAACCTCAACCTCTGGCTCTCGAAGGAAAAAAGTTCCAGCCTATCCAGCCTCTCCTTATAATTCAAATCACCCAAGCTCGGTAACAGGGAATAAGAGAAGTTAAGAAAGACAACAGAATCAACGGGGCAGAAAACTCAAGAAGGGATCATACAGTATGGCCAAGTGAAATAGGGATTGATAGGAAGAGTGAGGGGAGTAACAAATTAAAAATATTATATATGAATGCATGAAGCATAAGAAATAAGGTGGATGAGCTTGAGGCTCAGTTGGAAATTGGCAAGTATGATGTTGTGGGGATGACTGAGACGTGGCTTCAAGTGGACAGGGAATATTCAAGGCTGTACGTGCTATCGAAAGGACAGGCTGATGGGAAGAGTTGGTGGGGTGGCCCTGTTGGTGAGGAATGATAATCAGTCCCTTGCAAGGGGGGGGGGACATAGAATCAGGAGATATAGAGTCAGTATGGATAGAGCTGAGAAATTCTAAGGGTAGAAAGACCCTAATGCGAGTTACCTACAGGCCCCCAAAACAGTAGTCAGGATGTAGGGTGCAAGTTGAATCAGGAGTTGAAATTGGTCTGTCGCAAAGGTATCGCTACAGTTGTTATGGGAGGTTTCAACATGCGGGTAGACTGGGAGAATCAGGATGGTAGTGGACCCCGAGAAAGGGAGTTTGTGGAGTGCCTCCGAGATGGATTCTTAGAACAGCTTGTACTGGAGCCTACCAGGGAGGAGGCAATTCTGGATCTGGTGTTGTGCAATGAACTGGATCTGATCAGGGACCTCGAAGTAAAGAAGCCATTAGGAGGTAGTGACTATAAGATGATAAGTTTTAATCTGCAGTTTGAGAGGGAGAAGGGAGAATCGGAAGTGTCAGTATTGCAGTTAAATAAAGGGAACTATGGAGCTATGAGGGAGGAGCTGACCAAAGTTCAATGGTTCAATCCCCTCGCAGGGATGGCAGTGGAACAACAATGGCAGGAATTTCTGGATATAATGCAGAAGGTGCAGGATCAGTTCATACCAAAGAGGAAGAAAGATCCTAAGGGGAGGCAGGGGCGGCCGTGGTTGACGAGGGAAGTTAAGGACTGTATAAAAATAAAAGAGAAGAAGTATAACATAGCAAAGATGAGCGGGAAGCCGGAGGACTGGGAAGCTTTTAAGGAGCAACAGAAGATAACTAAAAAGGCAATACACAGAGAAAAAATGAAGTATGAAGGAAAACTGGCCAAAAATATAAAGGAGGATAGTAAAAGCTTTTTTAGGTATGTGAAAAGAAAAAAAATGGTTAAGACTAAAATTGGGCCCTTGAAGACAGAAATGGATGAATTTATTATGGGGAACAAGGAAATGGCGAAAGAGTTGAATAGGTACTTTGGATCTGTCTTCACTAGGGAGGACACAAGCAATCTCCCAGATGTAATAGTGACTGAAGGACCTAGGGTAATGGACGAACTGAAGGGTATTTATATTAGGCAGGAAATGGTGTTGGATAGACTGTTAAGTCTGAAGGCTGATAAGTCCCTGGGACCTGATGGTCTGCATCCCAGGGTACTTAAGGAGGTGGCTCTAGAAATCGTGGACGCATTGGTAATCATTTTCCAATGTTCTATGGATTCAGGATCAGTTCCTGCGGATTGGAGGGTGGCTAGTGTTGTCCCACTTTTCAAGGAAGGAGGGAGAGAGAAAACAGGAAATTATAGACCAGTTAGCCTGACGTCAGTGGTGGGAAAGATGCTGGAGTCCATTATAAAAGATGAAATTACGACTCATTTGGATAGCAGTAACAGAATAGGTCAGAGTCAGCATGGGTTTACGAAGGGGAAATTGTGCTTGACTAATCATCTGGAATTTTTTGAGGATGTATCTATGAAGATGGACAAGGGAGAACCAGTGGATGTAGTGTACCTGGACTTTCAGAAAGCCTTTGATAAAGTCCCACATAGGAGATTAGTGAGCAAAATTAGGGCACATGGTATTGGGGGCAAAATACTGACTTGGACTGAAAATTGCCTGGCTGACAGGAAGCAAAGAGTAGTGATAAATGGGTCCCTTTTGGAATGGCAGGCAGTAACCAGTGACATTCCACAAGGTTCGGTGCCGGGACCGCAGCTATTTACAATATACATTAATGATATAGATGAAGGCATTAAAAGTAATATCAGCAAATTTGCTGATGACACAAAGCTGGGTGGCAGAGTGAAATATGAGGAAGATGTTATGAGAATACAGGGTGACTTGGACAGGCTAGGTGAGTGGACGGATGCATGGCAGATGCAGTTTAATGTGGATAAATGTGTGGTTATCCACTTTGGTGGCAAGAACAGGAAGGCAGATTACTATCTCAATGGAGTAAAGTCCGGTAAAGGGGAAGTACGAGATCTGGGTGTTCTTGTACATCAGTCAACAAAAGCAAGCGTGCAGGTACAGCAGGCAGTGAAGAAAGCTAATGGCATGCTGGCCTTCATAACAAGAGGAATTGAGTATAGGAGCAAAGAGGTCCTTCTGCAGTTGTACAGGGCCCTGGTGAGACCGCACCTGGATTATTGTGTGTAGTTTTGCTCTCCAGATTTGAGGAAGGACATTCTTACTATTGAGGCAGTGCAGCGTAGGTTCACGAGGTCAATTCCCAGAATGGCAGGACTATCATCTGTTGAAAGATTGGAACGACTGGGCTTTTATACTCTTGAGTTTAGGAGGATGAGAGGGGATCTGATTGAGACTTATAAGATTCTTAAGGGATTGAACACTGTGGAGGCAGGAAGCATGTTTCCGCTGATGGATGAGTCCAGAACCAGAGGACACAGTTTAAAAATAAGAGGTAGGCCATTTAGAACAGAGTTGAGGAAAAACTTCTTCACCCAGAGAGTGGTGGATATATGGAATGCTCTGCCCAAGAAGGCAGTGGAGGCCAAGTCTCTGGATACTTTAAAGAAAGAAATAGATAGAGCTCTTAAAGATAGTGGAATCAAGGGTTATGGGGATAAGGCAGAAACAAGATACTGATTGTGGATGATCATCCATGATCAGCTGGCTCGAAGGGCCGAATGGCCCACTCCTGCACCTATTGTCTATTGTCTAACATCCTTGCAAATCTTTTTATAGTTCACCGTTTACAGTTTATTAACATCCTTCCTATAGCAGGGCAGTCTTCAGATCTGGCTTTTTCAGTGTCTTGTACAGCCTTAACATGATGTCCCAATTCCTATACTCGATACGCTGACCAATGAAGGAAAGCATGCCCAAACACCACCTTCACCATCCTGCGCCCATGCGTTGCTACTTTCGAGGAATTACACCCCTCTGTTCAACAACACTTTCCAGGGCCTAGTGTTAAATGTGTCAGTCCTGCCCTGGTTTAGGGGTGGCACTCTGGCTCAGTGGTGAGCACTGCTGCCTCACAGCATCATGGACCCAGGTTCAATTCCAGCCTCAGGCAAGTGTCTGTGTGGAGTTTGCACATTCTGCCATGTCTGTGTGGATTTCCTCCGGGTGCTCTGGTTTCCTCCCACAGTCCAAAGATATGCAGGTTAGGTGGATTGGCCATGTTAAATTGCCCATATGGCCCAGGGATGTATAGGTTAGCTGGATCTGCCATGTGAAATGCAGGATTATGGGGTTGGGGCTGAGTCTGGATGGGATGTTCTTTGAAGAGTTGATGTTGACTTTTTGGGCTGAATGGTCTGGTTCTAAGCTGTAGGGTTTCTATAAAAACAATTAACAAAATACAACACCTCCCATTTATCTGAATTAAATTCCATCTGCCATCCCTCAGCCCCCTTGGCCCAGGTGATCAAGATCCTGCTGCATTCTTAGGTAACCTTCTTCACTGTCTGGTATACCACCAAATCTGATGTCAAATGCAGATGTACTAACCATGCCGCTTATATTCTCATCCAAATCATTTATATAAATCACAAACAACAGTGGGCTCAGCACCAAATCCTGTGGAACACCTCCAGCCTCCAACAGCTTCCTACCAGCAACCTTTCTGTTTCCTATGATCAAGCCAATTTTGTACCCAGGTGGCTAGCTCTCGCAGATCCCTTGATACTTATCAGTCTACCACTGGAAACCTTGTGAAAGGCCTTGCTAATGTTCATGTAGACAACATTTACTATTCTGCCTTCATCTATCTTCTTGGTCACCTGTTGATAAAACTCAATCAGAGCGTGACCAACAGACTTTCTTAATTACTTGTTTACATATGAGGGTCAGTTAGCTGGTCAGTTAGTTTGTGGTGTGGAGTGATGCCAACAGCGTGGGTTCAGTTTCCACACCAGCTGAAGATACCATGAAGGCCTTTTTTCTCAACTTGTCCCCTTGCATGAGCTATGATGATGCTTAGGTTAAACCACCACCACTTGTGTGCCTTTCTATCTTACGGGAAAGCAGACCTGCATCTTTCTAGGACTACACCTTCACAGTTACGTTTTTGTGTCTTTTTTACCTTTTTTTTGGCCCCTGTTTATAGGTCTGCCCTGAACTCTGAGCCTTTATAGTCTCATCAGATCTCACATTGGACTTGGACTGGCAAATGGGTTTATTTTACAGACAAAGAGGTACCATAAATATGGAATTATATACAATTATATGAGGCATTCTTTTATCCAACTCCTCAAAACAAATTCTATAAGATACTGCAAATGGAATGTTAACTTAATCTTTTGTAGCTAATGGAATAATTATTCCAAGCTTGCAATGTTGAAGTGAAGAATTACTTGGGAAAGCTGTAACCAGTGCATCAAGTGCATAAACACTGCAAGAATAGATAGACATGTTAAATGGGAGGGCAGTAAGGTGATAGGGAGGGTATAATCTGGGGAAGTTTGAATTCATTCACTTTCTTGTAAGAACAAGAACAGAGGACAGCATCTTAAGGGGTCAGAGCAAAGATGTATGATAGAATCAGGTGACCAGTGCAACAAGCGGGTCTTGATGTCTCATTATTTCAGTCCACCTTTTATGCTTCTCACAAGTGATGTGGCAAAATTCTCACTAGGAAGCAGCAAAATGCCATTTTAGAGGAATGAGTGCTTCATTAAATGTCTTGTTAATGGCACAAACCACTCATTAATTTTCAGCCTCCCATCTTACCAACTTTGGGGGTGTAGGGGGTGGTATTCGTGATGAAGGACTTCCCAGCCAGCTTCTGAGGATGGGTCACCGAACCCGAAATCTGATTTTTTTCTCCGCAGATAGTGCCAGACCTGCTGAGCTTTTCGAGCAACTTCTGTTTTTGTTGTTAATAAGCTAGACATCAAAAAGACTTGACTGGATCTTCCAATGATTCCATATTCTTATTTACAATCTGTAGGAGTGTAATGCCTTTATCTAATTTTGTGTGTGTGTGCGCTTGTGTTTGTGTGTGGGGAGAGAGAGAGAGAGAGAGAGAGAGAGAGAAAGAGACAGAGAGACAGAGAATTTATGGATGAGACATTGCATGTACAGGGTAAGTGTGAGGGAATTTTTTAAAAGTCTTCTTTACTTTAAAACTCACAACAGCTTGCTGCTTGATTATTTCATTGGGTCTCACACTTTGAGATCATGAAAACACATGCCTCTCTCATCACATTTATTACTGATCATGGAGCGTAAAGCAACAGAAGTTCTGTCCTGCAATGTTACCTTTTGATTTCTCTCCACACATGCCACCAGACTTCCTGAACTATTCCAGTAACTTCTGTTTTTCTGTCCAAATTCTGTCTGATATTTGAAAAGGTGTGAACTTCATAGACATTGATTGTCAGAGAGACTTTACTGTACAGACACAAGGAACAGAAAACGATTAGCATGCGGGCACAGCGAGCATAAATCATAGATGGCTTTGCTGAGACCACACCTGTGTGCAAAGTTGGCCTCTACATTTAAAACAAGATATACTTTCATCAGAAGTAGTCCAGCAAATCTTCAAGGGTTACAGGGAGGAAAGTGGACATGGGGAATATCAGATCAGCCATGATCATTGTGATAACCCCAAAAAGACCGGGCAATCACTAATTTATCTCTTCAGGGAGCTTGTTGAGTCTGAGTTCCTTTGGTAAAAGGCGATGGACTGCCTAGCTGGAACTCCTCATCTGTGCTCTGCAGGGGATACAATGCTTCATTTTTCCCTCCACCTCCATTTTGATTTAACTCCTCCCTACTCTCTCTATCCCTCCCTGTCTTTTGATGATTTGCATTGCCTGTATAGGGCTTTACATGTAAACTTATGATTAGCCCCATGGGCAATTTACTGGTGGCAGTTCATGGTTTAATAAAAAGCACAGTGATTGGTGTTGGGAAAGCCATTTGGTTATTCGTGATAACACTTCTGTGTTTAAAAAAAAATCTGACTCAGGGATGATACTGTAGAACTGTCCGCCCCAGGCTGGGACTAGCCAATATACACTCTATTCTAGTGTTCAACAGTAAACAATGTTCCTTTCCAGTCAGGCTTTCTGGGTTATTACAATTCTATTCTATGGCAGAGCAGGCTTGAGGGGCCGAGTGGCCTATTTCCATTCCTACTTCTCTGGGAAGACAGGGTTGTCCTGCAATGGGAAGCTAAGTAAGTTGGGTCTGTACTCTCTGGAGTTTAGAATAAGAGGTGTTCTCTTTGACTCATTCAAAATTATGAAGGGGCTTGACAGGGTAGACACAGACCTTACTTCTCCTGGTGAGGGGAGTCTAGAGATGGGGACGTAGTCTTAGGGGGTCAATTTTTCTTTACTTTATTCATTCACGGGATGAGGGCATTGCCCAACCCTAATGGACCAGAGAACAGTTCAGAGTCAACCACATTGCTGTGGGTCTGGAGTTACATGTAGGCCAGACCAGGTAAGCCCTTCTCTAAGGCACATTAGTGAACCAGATGGGTTTTTCCCGACAATCAACAATGGGTTCATGGTCATCACGAGATTTTTAATTCCTGATATTTTATTGAAATCAAATTCCATCATCTGCCCCGTGGCGGGGCTCTAACCTGGTCCCCAGAACATTACCTGGGTCTCTGGATTTACAGTCCAGTGATCATACCAACTGGGCCATTGCCTTCCCATTTAGGGCTGAGATGAGGAAATATTTATTCCTTTATGATGTTTTGTATGTTTGGAATTGTCTAGATGCTACAATGTTGAGTATATTTAAGGCAGGGATAGACAGATTTTTCAACTCTCAGGAATTCATGAGTGAGGATGCAGGAAAACTGAACTGAGGTCTCAGCTCAGCTACAATCATAGTGGATGGTGCCGCAGATTCAGTGGACTGTATGGTCTTTGGCTGCTGCTATTTCTTATGTTCTTGTGCGTTCACATCCTGCTGCAGTTTGGAATTGGGGGAAATGGGGAAATGGTCAGGTATCGTACTGAAGATCTGGACAGTGAGAGAGAGGGGGGGAAGCATCTCTGGGAGAAATGGGTGATGGGTCAGGGTGTTTATTTTTGTTAATCAGGTCCAGAGTCAGCACTATTGCTGAGCTACACAACAAAGACTGAAAACATCAAGTGCCTTCTGAACATGATAAAATTTCAGGCATGACTGAGAAATAGAATATCACAACAAAACTCGAAGGATTGACATAAATTCCACACTCCAAACAGTGTAGCTTTGAGTTGGAAGACAGCCTCACCACCCCCACCCAGTCCAATCCCAGCCCCTCATGGCGGTGCATTCTAATTGCAGTTTGTCTTGTTTTAAAGTGATGAGATTTTCCCATAGGAAAATTGTTTTTCTAATCCTTTTAGAGAAAGATGGAGATTGATTCAACGCACAAGACACGTTTGTTAGGCCAACATGCAGGGTGTGTTTATCCAGTAACAGGGAATTGACATCACTGACAAGTAACTTGTATTGACAGCTTTAAACTGAAGAAAACGTCAAAGCTTTTCTCAGTTTTGAGAAGCATTTGAATATATTGCTGAACTGACCTCCTCAAGTCAGGATGCCGTCTTTGATATCTCCACCTATTTTAGGAAGTGATATGACCATTTATTGTTACGCTTTCATACTTGTAACCAATGGCAAATCAGCAGAAAATCCTGGAACTCCCCGTCTAACAGCATTGTGGGTCTCCCTACGCCAAACGGACAGCAGTGGTTCAAGAAGGCAGCTCACCACCACTTTCTTAAGGGAAACTGAGGATGGGCAATAAATGCTTGCCAGCCAGCAAAGTCTGTGAATGAATAAAGTCAAATAGGACATAATAGGTGCTCAATTATGTAGTCGGTGAATGTAATCAACTTGTGTCTTTTACCTGTGACTAAATAACCTTCTTGTAAATGAGCTGGCTGACTGTAAAGTTTTATTGCTGATTTGTTGTGATGTTCCTGATCTGGATGTCAGATCTTGCTGGCCTCTTAATTACGAGAGCTGTGCTTGTGAACCAGCTGTAGTGTCTGATGGCCACTGTTACCTTACAGCTAACCCCTCAGGTGCCTGACACACCATTGCTTCTTCCAGAAGAGATCAGGAGGCTCATAAATTTAACATATCCTCTCACCCGGGCTCCGACAGTCGGATGTGTAAGACTTGACGTTAGCAACACTGCCATCTCTCACTACATTACACCTAATGCTAGAGAAAAACTGCGGATGCAGTGAATCAGGAACAAAAACAAAAGTTGCTGGAGAAGTTCAGCAGCATCTGTGAAGAAAAAAATCAGAGTTAATGTTTTGGGTCTGCTGACCCTTCCTCAAAACTGGCAGTAGCTGGGAAAATGTTGCTTTATAAACAGAAAATAGGGAGTGGAATGGGGTAGGGAGTAAATAATAGGGTAGACCTCAAAGAGAAGGAAGTTGGGTAGACAGAGGAGTTGATAACGATCTAGATAGGAGGGTCAATAGTTGTGAACTTCTCCGCAGTTTTTCTCTAGCATTAGGTGTGATGTACTGGCAGTTCAGGGTCTTTTTTGTGAGCAGAACGTAGCTGTTCTGTGAAGCAGTCACCCAGTCTACGCTTCGTTTCCCTAGCGTAGAGGAGACCACGCTGTGAGCAGCGAATGCAGTCGATTAGATTCTGGGAAGTGCAGGTGAAGTGTTGCTTCACCTGGAAGGTATGTCAGGGCCCTTGGATACTGGGGAGGGAGGAGGTAAATGGGCAGGTCTTGTACCTTCGCCGGTTACAGGGGAAGGTGCCGTGGGGCTGTGGGCGTGTAGGGGGTGGTATTCGTGATGAAGGACTTCCCAGCCACCTTCTGAGGACGGGTCACCGAACCCGAAATCTGATTTTTTTCTCCGCTGATAGTGCCAGACCTGCTGAGCTTTTCGAGCAACTTCTGTTTTTGTTGTTAATGCTAGAGAAAGTTTGCTGATTAAATTATTGCTCAACCCTCACTGGAGCATCATCTCAGTCAATTGAAAATCCTTACGTACTTTTCAGTAGCTGACTGACTGTGTGAGACTCTTGGCGTACAGACTAAAATGGGTCATGTTGCACGTGGGCTAGTAAGAATAATTCATTACCCCCCAGCAAAAGCAAAAGTAACCCTTGAATGGTGCACTAACAGTAATGCCTCAGTCTCTACAACATCTCCCATCCAACAAGAGATTTCTGTTACATATCAGGGTGACGTCATGTCAAGGATACATTATACAATAGAGACATAAAAGGTGGAAACGTACCATCAGCTGGTTGAGCAAGCAACATCACAGGCAAAAGAATGTGAATTCATAACTTAAGTATCAGGTTACACTATGTCATTGAGACAGGACACCGCAAGTGTTTAATGTAGTTTTTTTTATTTGACGATATATTCATCACATTAAGCACATGTTAATAAACTCGATATCAGGAATAAAAGACCTAGGAGCAGGGGTAGGCCATTCAGCCTTTTGGCTGTCCTCTGCCATTCACTGAGATCGTGGCTGATCTGATCATCCTCAACCTCCACTTTCCTGCCTCATGCCCATAACCCTTCATTCAATTACAGGTTAAACATCTGACTTTCTCAGCCTTGAACTTACCTTAGCGCACTGCAAGGCCTTACTTGGCATGATCTCTGTAGTGATTCTGTATGGGAACTTAATCGAATGATTTTCTTGTTTGGATTCATGAGATGGAAGGTTCCTTTAGCAGTGTTCTCATTACTCCTCAGGAAAATCTTGTTAATGGGCAGCAAACTAAGCAATGTCTTCACTGAGCAATGAAACATCTACTGTGATGATGAAATATCATTATGCATCATTACTCTGAGCAGAGATAGTAGGAACTGCTGATGCTGGAGAATCTGAGATAACAAAGTATAGAGTTGGATGAACACAGCAGCCCAAGCAGCATCAGAGGAGCAGGAAGGGTGATGTTTCCGGCCTAGACACTTTTTTGAAGAAGGGTTTAGGCCCGAATCGTCAGCCTTCCTGTCTCTGTGGTATAATGTGTCCTGTAGGGGCGGCACGGTGGCTCATTGGTTAGCACTGCAGCCTCACAGCGCCAGGGACCGGGGTTCAATTCCAGCCTCATGCGGCTGTCTGTGTGGAGTTTGCACATTCTCCCTGTGTCTGCGTGAGTTTCCTCCAGGTGCTCCGGTTTCTTCCCACAGTCCAAAGATGTGCAGGCTAGGTGGATCAGCCATGCTAAATTGCCCATAGTGTTCAGGGGTGTGTGGGTTATAGGGGGATGGGTCTGGGTGGGATGCTTCAAGGGTCAGTGTTGGCTTGTTGGGCCGAAGGGCCTGTTTCCACATTGTAGGGAACCTAATCTAATCTTAACATTTTGCCCATCAATAATCTGTCGAAGTCAGTCTTGAACGTACTTAGTAATCCGTAGAGTTCTTACAGCACAGAAAATTTCCCATAGCGGTCATCAAACTTCTGCCTAATCTCATTCCCAGCAGTTGACGTGTACACTTGTAAGCCTGATGTTTCAAGTGCTCATCCTCCTCCACTAAGATGTTGGACAATAGAATTTCAAGAACAAAAACAGAAGTTGCTGGAAAAGCTCAGCAGGTCTGGCAGCTTCTGTGAAGGTAGAAACAGAGTTAATGTTTCGGGTCCGGTGACCCTTCCTCAGAATTGGACCTGAAACGCTAACTGTTTCTTTCCTTCACAGATGCTGCCAGACCTGCTGAGCTTTTCCAGCAACTTTGTTTTTGTTCCTGATTTACAATTTCCGCAGTTATTTCAGTTTTTAATTGAATTTCAAGGACTGACTACCTTCTAGGAGAAAATTTCTCCTCACCCTTGTCTTAAATGGGAGTCACTTTGAAACTGTGCTTCTCTCTCAAGTTCTGGATTCTTTTATGAGGAGAAACGTCCTCTCAGCATCTTGCCTGTCAACACTCTTTGGAATTTCATTTGTTTCAATAAGACATGTCTTTCTTCTCTGTCGCACAGAATGAAACATAAAGCAATGTTATCATTGCACCCCTCATTGTAGCTTGTATGCACTCCTCCAGTTTTACGATATACTTCCCAAGGAAGCCCAACGTTACCATTCAATAAGAACTTAAATAAATTGTTGGGATCAAGCAGTTTCTGTGGTGAGAGTAGAGGGTATTTTTTTGGGGTGTGGAACATTTGCCATTTCAAGACATAGTCCAGGGATGTGCAGGTTAAGTGGATAGGCGATGCTAAATTGTCCATAATATCCAGGGATGTACAGGTTGGGTGGATTGGTCAGGGGAAATGTGGGGTAGTGTGGATAGGGTGGGGTGCTGGCTTTGGGTGGATGCTCGTCAGAGGGTAAGTGTGGATTCGATTGGCTGAATGGCATGTAGGGATTCTGTGATTTTGAACACCTTGAGCTGTTCTAGGAGAAAAGTCTTGGCTTTCCCTAGTCTCTCCACTTGACTGAAGCCTCTTGTTTCCAGGATCATCAAAGTAAATCTCATCTGCACCCTTTCCAAGGTCTGACCTGTATCCAGGACTGTGGTACCCAGAATCAGACATTACCCTCTAGCTGAGGTCCAACCGGGTCCCTGTAAATGTTGGCAAAACTTCCTTGCTTTAGAATCAGCTTCCCCAAAGCCAATTCCAAGCTGATTGAACTCTAGCCTGTTTATACAGCGTTTCCTCTGCTGCCTCAGGGTAAAATGAGTTCTAATGTTCCATTACTATGGTAACCTCATCAGGCATGGTCTCCAAAATGCACCACACCTGTCCCTCAATTGAAAGTAAGCAACACCTAGCAACCAATTAGATTCCAGTATCCAAATACCTTCCAGGGTTTCAAACATTTTCAACTAAGCAACTTGCACAATTATGAATATTACAATAATTATTTTGGAAGGGATATCGACAGTCACACTTAGAGTGTGGATTAATGCAGTTCATTACCGTATTGCTGATAAAATATAAGGCCATTGTTTTCTTGTGAAGTCATCAGTTAACACTGGTTAATTCTTTTGGACAAAACGGCAAAGTGAAACTTTCCAAACCTATCCTGATCCTGTCACAGGTCAGTGATTACTTTTCCAACTGAACTGCAGCACTCAGTCCTTTTTACTACAGACTAACTGTTTGAAATGTATTATTGACCTGGATTTGGGTATGCAAGTCATAGTTTCAAAGATGTCAGCTGACACAGAATTCAGCAAAGAATGAGGAGGATTCAGCAGAGCATGAACAGGACAGAGAGTGGCAAATTAAATTGAATACAATTCAGGGTAAATTGATGTATGTTGATAACAACAACGAGGGGAGGCAATAGAAACTAAATTTTAAAGAGGATTTGGAAACGGAGAAATATTGTGGCATGTGGACACAGAAACTGGGGTGTACGTAGCTACAGAGAAACAATGGAGTGTACGTAGCTACAGAGAGACACTGGGGTGTATGTAGATGCAGAGACACTGGGGTCTCTGTAGATAAATAGAATCCCAGCTGTTCTCTGTGCCTCATCTAATGAGGGCAAGTATCACATGTGCCTCTTAACCACATTATCCACCTTATCTGCTGCCTTCAGGGATCTGTGGATATGTACACTAAGGACCCTCTGATTTTCAGTACTTTCCAGAGTCAGACCATTCACACTAATCCCATGTCTTGCTAGTCCTTGCCAAATGCATTACTCAGACTTCCGGGTTGAGTTCCATTTGCCCACTGCTCTGCCCAGCTGATCAGTCCATTGATATCCATCTCACTATTTACCACACTACAAATTTCTATGCCACCTGCAAGGTTCTTGTTGAATCATTAATGTACATCACAAACAGCAAGGGTGCCAGGACCAAGTCCTGCAGAACCCACTGGAAACAGACTTCCAGTTACAGAAATATCCCTCTGCCATCAGCTTCTGATTCCTGCCTCTTAATCAACTTTGAATCCGATGTACCACTTTGCCTTGCATCCCAAAGGATCTAACTTTCTGGACCAGTCTGCCATATGGGTCCTTACCTTGCTACATGTAACCCACATCAAATGAATTACCCACATCAACACTCTTGGTTACCTCCTCAAAAAGTTGGATTTAAATTGTCAAACACGATCTTGCCCTAACAAACCCGTGCTGTCTGTCTCTGATTAACATGTGTCTGTCTAAGTGCAAATATATTCTGTCCCTCAGAATCCTTTCTACTAACTTCCCTGCTGCTGAGGTTAGACTGACTAGCCTGTAATTTTCTGATCTGAAACTTCCTCTTTTTTTAATAATGAGACAATATGAATAGTCCTCCAGTCCTCTGGCACCTCACCTGTGGCTAAAGAGAATTTGAAAATTACTAACAGGTCTCCTGCTTTGCCTCACTAAGCAGCTTCAGACATATCTCATCCAGGCCTCCACTTTTAAAGTTGCTCATCACCTCTCTCCATGATAGCTTCTTACAGTGTTTCACACTCCTCCACTATGATGTCTATACCTGACATCCTTTACCATTGTGAAGATCAATACAAAGTATTGAGGACTGTGCCAACATGTTACCTCTGGGGGCCCTACTCCTTCTCCAGTTATCCTCTTGATCTTTATAGGTTTAAAAAAAAGCCTTTTGGATATTCCTCTCTCCCACCTGTCATTACTTTTCCATGCATTGTCTTTGCTTTCCTAACATCATTTTCAGTTTCCCTTCAGCAGTCTTACACTCCTCTAGGGACTCTCCCATATTGAGCACTTGCTGTAAGCGTCTCTTTTTTTCTGAACCTATATGCTTCTTGATATATCCAGTTTTAGTCCCTCTAATGGAATATATTCGTCCTCATGATTTCCTCGTTGATTGACTCCCACTGCTCTGAAACAATTTTATTGGAAAGTAGTTGTTCCCACTCCAAATGTTTATGTTCAAAAAATTAGCCATTCCCCAGTTTACAACGTATTCCTGGCCCATCCTTATCCTTTTCCATAATTATCCTAGATCTAACTGAGTAATGGTCAGTATGTTTCCCTTACTGACACACGTTCACTGTCACTGGGTTAAAATCCTGCAGTTCCCTCCCTAAAGGTACTGTGGGTCAACCTACAGCAGATGGACTGCAGTGTTTCAGGAAGGTAGCTTGCCAACACCTTCTCAATGGCAACAAGGGATGGGAAGTAAATGCTGGCTCAGCTAGCGATTGCCACATTCCACCAAATAAATAAAAGAAAACTGTACAACTGCCCAGGCTCATTTCCAAATGTTATGTCTAGGACTGCTCTCTCCCACGTTGGGCTGGGAACTGGCTAAAAATATTCTGTTGCAAAGAGAAATTCTATTTATTTTGGTTGATACTGCCCATGAGACTTACGTGCTTCTCCCATTCAGGCATTTTGAACATTCCTGATTTTAATTGCTGAACCGTTTTTGGCTGTGTTTTCAGCTTCCTGGGCTCTATGTTTGCAGGGATTCCCTATCTATCCCCACCTCCTGATCCACTCTGGACCACATTTTTGGTCTCCTATTTCAATATTTCAGGTGGAACATGTCAAATTTTATTGGCTGGTATTCCAGTGAAGCACCTTGGAACATTGTCAGCTCTGTGGTTAGCACAGCTGCCGCACAGCGCCCAGGCCCACCCGGGTTCAATTCCAACCTCTGGCGACTGTCTGTGCAGAGTTTGCACATTCTCCTCATGTCTGTGTGGGTTTCTGCTGGGTGCCCCAGTTTCCTCCCACCGTCCAAAGATGTGCAAGTTAGGTGGTCTGGCTAAATTACCCATCGCGCTCAGGAATGTGTAGGTTCCATGCATTAGCCATGGAAAATGCAGGGTTGGGGGATGGGTCTGGGTGGAATCCTCGTTGAAGGGTCAGCGTGGACTTGTTGGGCTGAATGGCCTGTTTCCACACTGTGGAGATTCTTTGATTGTCCTGTACTTAAAGGGTAGACAAATGCAATTTGTTGCATCCAAATCCATTACCAAGAACTACTTTCACAAGAAGCCGCAAAAACTCTGTGACATGAGAATGTGGTTTGATGTGATTTATTTCATCGATATGTATTCTCAAACAGAAATAATTTGTGAAATACTTTTCTTCCCTCCCCACTCCCTCAAAAGTGCCCTTTTTAAGATACTTCCAGCTGTTGTGAACCCAATATCTATTTGTCATGCGATACATGATGCCAAATACTTGACCTTCAGCTAGCTTTTGAACTGTAAGTTAAACATAATCCAATAAGGATAGAGTTTGACTTCCACTTCCAGTCTTTATAGCATTACCAGCAAACACAGCAGGAAGGTATGGCCCAGCGTACAGCTTTACATGGTTTAGAGATTGGTGTTGAGATGAAAAGTACTTCAAAACATTATGGCCAGCTCTCTTTCCAACGTTATGTGTGTTTAAAAATATGAACAGTTTATTTACACACTTACACAGAAGGGACCGAAGGGCCTGTTACCACACTGTAGGGTTTCTATGAAATGAAATCTATAAAATTGCTGGAAAAGCTCAGCAGGTCTGGCAGCATCTGTGGAGAGAAATCAGAATTAATGTTTCGCGTCCCGAACCCCTGCTGAGGAAGAGTCACTGAACTTGAAACATTAATTCTGATTTCACTCCACAGATGCTGCCGGAACTGCTGAGCTTTTCCAGCAATGTTTGCTTTCCAGCATCAGCAGTTCTTTCGGTCTTTTGTGAAGCCCTTAAGGAATTTACTTTCTCATAGTAACATTGTGAGAAAAGGAAGGCAGCACCTTTGGGCGTGGGATGAGCGAACCACGCAGACGACTGTCCCAGTCCCTATGCTGGTCCGGAATAGACACGCACTGGTGCCAGCCGAAATATCGCGAGTGGGCAGGGCAGTGGGGGGTAAATTCCACAATGACCTGGACTCAGGCTACTGTTTACATTGGCTGCTGTTCCGGAAATAGCGCGTAGCAGCAGGCAAGACCCTACCTGCCCGACTCTGCTGGAAGGCTGGCTGACTCCACTATGCACCAGGAGGCGAGCGGTGCAGTCTGTGCTTTAATGGGTAGGAGCAGAGGCTGGAGGCTCACGTTCCTGGCGCTTGCACTGAACAGTACCTGACAGCCTGAGGTGTCCCTGCTGCTTTCTTCCTCCTCGCTGGACCCGGTATCGAAAAGCCTGCCACAAAACCCGCCTGTCTGACTCTAATGCCTGAAGCCAAGGCTTTCTTTCTGTGCAGCCCATGTGCCCGGGCTCTGTCTGAATTCTGCCCGCGGTCTGTCAGCACTTTACAATGCTTTGTTAACAGGAGAGGTAGGGGCACTTACTCGCTGAGTGAATGTAGTGTGACTGTGGCCGCCTCTGAACGCGGTGTGAAGGGATTTGATCAGTCCTCATTGCAGTTACAACACAGAAGTTATCGTAAAGATTGCATTTTATCAATGCGCTACACTTTCAAGAGGAATTGTTGTCGACTGCTTCCTGTTCAGTGTCTGACACAGTATTGTATGATCTGAGTTGTTTTAAAATTCATGTTTAATGTTCCAAAACTTTTACTTACAAGCCCTGGAGAACCGGGTCCTGCAGGTCTTCGTTAAGCATTATAGGACCGTCTTTTCTGAACCCTTGGGTTGGAGGGGAGGCGGGGTTGTGTGGCTACAGTTGATGCAGCAAATATCAGGCACCGTGACATAAAAGAAAGCCACAAGACAATTGTTTAAACAGGCAAGCATTCCTCTCGCCTCTATCTCCTCCCAGTTCCCCGACACTATCACCCTTACAGAACTGTAGCCAGGCCGAGTGTCACCCAGAGAAGATTCAGGCAGTCATCTGGAGTGAGAAAAATTGCGAGGATGGTGAGCAGAAGAAGGTTTAGCAGCAGGAATGTAAAGTCTGGAGCTACTGAGATACATCCATACAGACTGACAGCAACATTTGATTTCCTCAGTAACTCTTTCCCAGGTGTATCTTATACTGCACATTCTGTTCAAATGACAGTTTTACAATTTTGTACATCCAAATGACATTGCAATATAGTGAAGCAGTAAATAGTACCAAAGGACATTAACCAAATCTAGCTCACTCTAATGCAGTGATTATGTAAATGAACATAAGGCTCACCTCAAACTTTTGCAGCAACTCATTATATTGCATTATGTGAGCCATAGTACACTTTGTATGTGCATTTCTTCTGTTACATATCCCGAGAAGTGTAGACAATGGTGTGATTGTGTAATCAGCTTCATGGTATCCTCATTTTCATTTAAAATAAATCTATTATAAATGAAACTTTTTTTATTCAGGTAGGTACCAGGATTGTCTGAAAGCTGCAATCTCTTAGATTATGCCATCTGTCATTTTAAAAGTTCTATTTGGTTAAAATGACCTTGCCTGGACAATTCAACTACATCCTGCATGGTGCAGGGATAACAGTGTGGAGTTGGAGGAACACAGCAGCCAGGCAGCATCACAGGAGAAGAAAAGTTGACGTTTTGGGTCGGGACCCTTCTTCAGAAAAAACTCTTCAGCTTTTCTGCTCCCCTGATCCTGCCTGGTCTGCTGTGTTCCTGCAGCTCCACACTGTGTTATCTCTGACTCTAGCATCGGCAGTTCCTATATCTCTGCATGACGCAGGACTTGATATCTGTTTTGCCAATTATGTAGAGAGCCTCCAAGCAGCATTTTTCGTTACCCAACCCAGACTAGCCTGAAGTGAATCACCCCTCCGCTGACACTGATCCAAAGCTCCTAATCCAAGACCCAACAAATGCCTAACATTTCTCTGTGTGTGTGTGTGTGTGTGTGTGTGTGTGTGTGTGTGTGATTGTGAGAGTGTGTGAGATAGTAGAGGTTAGTCTCAGGTGCCCTAGCCTACATCAAACCTGGATGTAGCTACCTCCGAGACTGTTAGTGCAGAGGAGCAGATTGTGAAGGTGGAATTTACAGACTTTAGATAACGCCATTACCAAATGCTGAAAGGATTTATCTCACTCTCAGTCCCCTATTCAGACCTGCTACATGCAGTGTGTCACTCTGCCAACGCTTTTCTGTGTTTCACTTAAATAACGTAGCTTGAGAACGCCACCAATGGGACTGTTTGACAGACTGGATGACAGATATCAGTTTTGTTCATTAAATGATTTAGGCAGAAGTTTATCGCACTCAGTTCAACAGCTTTGACTTGCTTACTCAGATAGGGCCTCATCCTGTGAATGAAACAAGCGAGCTGTTGCATTTTGGTCAGGCAAGCAGGGCAGGACTTAGTCAGTTAATGGGAGGGCTGTCGGAGTGTTGCCAAACAAAGGGACCTCAGGGTGCAGTTCCTTGAAAGTGGAGTCACAGGTAGACTGTAGTAAAGATGGTGTTTGGCACACTCTCCTGTATTGGTCAGTGCATTGAGTGTAGGAGCTGGTGCATCATGTTGTGGCTGTACGGGACATTGGTTAGGCCACTTTTAGAATACTGTTCTGAGGAAGGGTCACCGGACCTGAAATGTTAACTCTGTTTTCTCGTTCACAGATGTTGCCAGACCTGCTGAGCTTTTCCAGCAACTTTGTTTTTGGTTTAGAATCATGTTTTTAATTCTTGTCTTGCTGCTGTAGGAAAGATGTTGTTAAACTTGAAAGGGTTCGGAAAAGATTTACAAGGATGTTGCCAAGGTTGTAGGGAGAAGCTAAATAGGCATATTTTTAAGGTGAGAAGAAAGAGATTTAAAAACGACGTGAGGAGCAAATTTTTTTACCTAGAGGGTGGTTCACCTGTGGAATGAACTTCCAGAGGAAGTGATGTTTGTGGGCACAGTTACAACAGCTAAAAGTACATGAATAGGAAAGATTTGGACAGGTATAGTCCAGGAGGAGGCAAGTGGAACTAGTCTAGTTTGGAATTATGCTTGGCTTGGACTGAAGGGTCTGTTTCCGTGCTGTGTGACTCTATGATCTGTTATCAGAGATATATACTGGTGAGGCCTGCTCTTTGTAAAGGATTCCCTATCCCCACCTTAATTGACTGAGAGGGGGCCTTGATTTAAAGTTCTGAGGGCTCTGCTTGTGCAGCGCACTCTGTGTTAAATTGGAATGTCAGTTTGGATTGAGGGCTCCAGTCCCCAGGGCTGGGCTTGAAGGCTGAATTCCATTGAAAATATAGGCAACTGAACCAGCAGGTGATCCCAAGAGGGCTGGATCAATCAGAAAGCTGTGACATGGTGATGCCAAACTTGGGTTTCACAAAGCTAAAATGTTGTAAAGGAAAGAAAGAGGAATGGGAGAAGTCGATTGTGTCACAAATGTGTTAACTGTATCTTGAGTTGCACTTCCCTGAATTCATAGAATCCCCACAGTATGGAAACAGGCCCTTCGGCCCAACAAGTCCAACCCGACCCCCAGGTATCCTGGCCAGGCCCATCCCCTTCTCGCACACCTAACCCTGGGCACTATGGGCAATTTAGCACGGCCAATCCACCTAGCCTGTGCACTTTTGGACGGTGGGAGGAAACCGGAACACCCGGAGGAAACCCACACAGACATGGGGAGAATATGCAAACTCCACACAGACATCACCCGAGGCTGGAATCGAACCCGGGTTCCTGTGAGGCAGCAGTGCTAACCACTGAGGCACCGTGCTGTCCCAATACCAACAAACATTTTACCAAAGACGCAAAGGAGTTGCAGGCTAAAATATCCAGACACAGGACACCATAGGCAAACATTAGCGCCATCTAATATCCTGGCAGATTCATTTAATTGTATCAGTAAAATAACTAACCTTTGTTGTAAGATCCCATAAATTGAATGAAATCTGGAGGAGAATGGAAGTCAACTCATCCCTTATTAGTGAAAGTAGAAAAAAAGTTATGACTGAACAAAACCGCAGTGTGATTCAGCTGAAGATGTTTAGTGTCTTTTTATTCACTTGTGGGATGTGGGTATCACTGGCTGGAGAGCATTTATTGTCCATCTTTAGTTGCCCTTAAGAAGGTGATGGTGAGCTGCCATCTTGAGCTACTGCAGTCCATGTGCTCTAGGTGGACTCACAATGCAGTTAGGGAGAAAATGCCAGGATTTTGACAGCAAAGGAGCAATGATATATTTCTACATTGGATGGTCTGTTTGGAAAGCCCATTTGTACACCCCATGCAGCACTTGAGGCATGAGAAACCAAGCAGACCTAATAGAAAGTTGTAATAGCCAGCTCTGCTTTGTTCACTGTTAACGAGAAGCCACCGGCAAGTGCTTGCAAGTAATTCCTAGAGTGTAGAAAGTTTAAGGAACATCTAATTAAGATGTCCATGATGATTAAAGGTTTTGCTTGGAAGTATTACCTCTGGTCGGGTGTCAAAGCAAGTTAGCACTTTAACATTAGAACTAAGCCATTCAGAAATAGTGTCATCAAGTACTTCCTTACACAAGGATCTGTTGTGGATTTGAACCTGTTCCCACCCTCCCCAAATGGTTGGGAGATTGAGATTGGGCAATAAATTGGAAACTTCAGAACTCAGGGCAACAGATTTTAGTCAGTTAAGGGTATTAAGAATGAGAAATGAGTTAAAATTGTTTTAGAGATAGTAGGAACTGCAGATGCTGGAGAATCTGAGATAACAAGGTGTAGAGCTGGATGAACACAGCAGGCCAAGCAGCATCGGAGGAGCAGGAAGGCTGATGTTTCGGGCCTAGACACTTCAGAAAAAGGGTCTAGGCATGAAACGTCAGCCGTCCTGCTCCTCTGATGCTGTTTGGCCTGCTGTGTTCATCCAGCTCTACACCTTGTTATCTCTCATAAGTGATGGGTCGATGTCATTAAGATTCGACCAACTGATCTAATTGGATGATGAAAAAGGCATGAGGGCTTGAATGGCCCCCTCCTATCCCTTTTATTGCTATATTCCTATGTTTTGAATTATGTCAGCGATTCTAGTGCAGGGAATGAACTGTCCATCTGAGTAAAGCCTGTACGTTTTTCAGTTCCGTTTTCTCAGAACAAAAGGTTATTGCAATGAAAGAGTCCGATGACTAGCTAAATTACCAAACATGTCCACAGAATAAAAGAGTTGGTTTAGAAATTGCTATGTGTTGCTGTCATATTTTTTGGGCTTAAAATAGGAGCAAACCATTCCGCTGTAATATTAGGGCAGTCAGTGTTGATCTGCTAAATGTGAACAGCCTATTTTGTTTCTCAGCATCCCATTCAGTGAAGTAGAGGTGGTTATAAGCCAATGCATGTGTCGTCTAGCTGTTTTACCCTGTTGTCTGTGGAGAGTTGTCTCTACGGTTCTGGGTTAATAAGGACAGAAACAGGATGCTTACACCTGATCTCCAGTCCGTGCTCATTGGGTGAGGATACACTTGGATTTAAATGTGGTTCTCCAGACTGAATTGCTCAGTTATCAGCTGGCCTCTCACTACTGGTAGGAAAAGGTCAGCAGTCACACAACACCAGGTTATAGACCAACAGGTTAATTTGGAATCACAAGCTTGCTGTTTGTTGCAAGATTCCTCAGAGTTCTGAGATCACTGACCACTAGTAAAGGTAAAAAATGCATTTGGAACCTTTCTTTCAACACTGTGGAGCCAGGAATACATTTCTCCTCCCAGGACCCTCGCTCTTTTGAGACCGGTGACTCAAAATAGAATTTTGTTCCCTTGGGATGTCTTTTCAGCAGAGACAGCATACGTTATCAATGTAGAGAAGGGCTGAGGACCAATTCCTGGTCACTCTGTGGTCTCGTGGTCTGGTCATATGCCTTTGAAGCACCCATATTTAGTCCAAACATCTATTGCAGTACAGTTCAGTGAGCGCTGTCCTACCGGTGTGTGGCGGCGCTGGTGTTGGACAGGGGTGGATGAGGTCAGAAGTCACGACGCCACAATATAGTCCAATACGATTATTTGAAATCACAAGCAGAAGAATCAGCGCAGAAACTGATAGCCAAGTTCTGTACCCAAGAAGATAGACTCACCTGTGATCTTGGGTTCATGTCGTGCTACATGTAACCCCACCACACTGTTCTGCATCTGTAACATTTCCCTTACTCTCCTGTTTTGACACAATTTCCTTGATAACTTGTTATGAACTCACTACTTTACTTTAATTAATTTGTACACTTTTGAATTACTTATTACTTTGGTTAGACCCTCGGCGTGCGACTGTTATATCTATCGTGTTATTCCAGCCATTTGGTTTGTCTCATTTAAAAATGTTTTTGCAATTATCTCTCTGCTTCAATTCATTGTATTATAGGCCATCCCTTCACTTTGACACTTTACTCACACCGTCTGACACTTCTAATCACCCGCAGAGACCTATTACTCAGCCTGATGACACTCCACTCACACCATTTGTGTGATCTTTTAATCTCTCTGCCTAAAAATTCTGTGCCTGTGTGGTTCTCTTAACTTCACCTGATGAAGGAGCAGCGCTCAGGAAGCTTGTGATTCCAAATTAACCTGTTGGACTATAACCTGGTGTTGTGTGACTGACCTTTTTCTACCAGTAGTGAGAGGCCAGCTGATCACTGAGCAATTCAGTCTGGAGAACCACATTTAAATCCAAGTGTCTCCTCACCCAATGAGCACGGACTGGAGATCAGGTGTAAGCATCATGTTTCTGTCCTTATTAACCCAGGACCGTAGAGACAACTCTCCACAGACAGCAGGACAAAACGTGACATCTAAGGCACAGTGTAACTGTTGCTACACAAACAGGGCGTGTGGCCAGTGTCTGTGCTTCACATGAGCCTCCTTCCACCTTTCATTTCTATTCAGCAAATCCTTCTCTTCCTAACTCCTTCATGTATTCAAGATAGCAAAGTGTAAAGCTGGATGAACACAGCAGGCCAAACAGCATCTCAGGAGCAACCCTAACCCTCATGTATTCATTTGGCTTCTCCTTAAATCCAACTATGCTTTTGGCTGGAGCTAATCCAAACGTAGTTTGAGTGTTCTACCTTCTCATCACTCTCCAGGTAAAGAAGATTCTCCTGAATTCCATTCATAGGGATATTTTGTAACTATCTACATTTATCGCAGCAGCTTAAGATGATTTCACAAGGAATGGCCTTCTTTACATCGCCCTGACTGATCCTCTTCATAATTCTAACGACTGTATATGATCCCCATAGAGAACGGCTCCGGGTTGTCAACTCATCCCCGATGATGTGTACCCTGTCTGTTCTGTTATCATCCTTGTAATTCTTCTCACACCTTCTTCAGTTTATGTCAGAGCTTCCTTTCCCCCTTTCTCATTTCTGAAGAAGGATCCTGAACTAAAACGTCAGCTTTCCTGCTCTTCTGATGCTGCCTGGCCTGCTGTGTTCCTCCAAGCCCACACTGTGCTGTCTCTTCTTCAGTTCTTGTTTTTGTTTTAGCAAGGGGGAGACCAGAATAATGAAAATGCCATCTAATCATGGCCTTGCATAAATTTGACACAACTTCTGCTTTTCAATATTATATCTCTAGGAATAAATCCCTGCTCTTTGTTTGCACATTCTAATTTTTTTTTAAACCTGCATTGCCACTTACTGAGAGAGGCACTGGGGAGATTAGAAAAGTGCTTTTTACTGCTTGACTACCTAAACTAAATGGGCCATTTGGTTCATGTTTGAACAGACTGTAGCGTACTGTGGACAAGCTCCTTACTTAACTTAGATCATGGAATAAACTGCTTCAGTACTATACTTTCCCCAAATATATATCTTTCTGCCTTCACATGGCAAATGGGAATGAGAAAGGAGAGAGAGAAAGAGAAGACGCTTTTTGACCCCTGCTATCATTTACGTTTACTTTCAGGTTTGACCCAGACACTCATCACTGATCACTTACTTTTAAAAACTCATTTATGGGATGTTGGTGTTGATGGCAGTGCCAGCATTTGATGCCCGTCCCTGCTTATCCAGAGGGTTGTTTGAGCCAGCCACATTACTGTGGGTCAAGAGTGTTGGTCAGATAAGGATGACATTTTCCTTCTCTAAAAGGACATTAGTGAATCAGATGGGGTTTAACAACAATCTACAATGGTTTCACGATCATCTTTAGACTCGCTCTTGCTTTAGGCTGGACAAGTATAAGCAAGCTCTTTCTCAAGACATCTCTCCCATCAATGATTCTATGTACTCCTCAACACGCTGCCTCCTGGTGGGATACATTTACACAGGGACCTGTGACCCTCCCTGTACCATGCCTGGAAACTTATCTGAAATAATCATGTTATTTGACTGGGATCGGACATCGCTGTCAAGTGAGATCATGTTGCATATGGGCATTTTTAAAGAGTCAGTGGGTAGCAATCAGAAACGAAGTGTAGTTAATGGACCTAATCCAGCCCAGGATCACTGTCTAGCTTGATGGTAGGAGACAAGAGCGTGGTGATATAGGGTTGTTTATTGGAATAGAGGCCTGTGACCAGCAGTTGGTGCAAGGATTGGTGATGGGTCCACTGTTGTTTGCCATTTATATCAACGATTTGGGTGAGAATATAGGTTTACAAGCTTGTTGATGACACCAAAATTGATGGTGTAGTGGAGAGTGAAGAGGGTTATCTAAGATTACAAAGAAATCTTGATCAGATGGTCCGAGAAGTGGCAGATGGAGTTTAATTTAGATAAATGTGAGTTGTTGCATTTTGGTAAGACAAACCAGAGCAGGATGCACAAATTAATGGTAGTGCCCTGGGGAGTGTTGTTGAACCTAGTGGTGTAGCTTCATTGTTCCTAGAAGGTGGTGTCAAAAATGGTCAGGGTAGTGAAGAAGGCATTTGGCATGCTTGCCTGCATTAGCCATTGCATTGGGTATAGGTGTTGGGAAGTCATGTTGTGGCTGTACATGACATTAGTGAGGCCACTTTTGGAATTCTGCATACAATTCTGGTTGTTCTGCTGTAGGAAGGATGTTATTGAACTGAAAAAGGTGCAGAAAAAGTTGCCTGACTTGAAGGTTCGAGTTATAAGTAGAGGCTGAAAAAGGCTGGAAATTTTCTTTCCCTGGAGGGTCAGAGGCTTATCGAGATTTATGAAAGTATTAGGGATTTGATAAGGTGAATAGTCAAGGTCTGTTCCCAAGGGTAGGAGAGTCCAAAACTAGAGCTCAAAGATTTAAGTACGAGGGGAAAGATTTAAAAGTGACCTGTGAGGGGCAACATTTTCCACAGAGAGGATGGCGCATATATGGAATGAGCTACAAGAGGAAGTGTTAGAGGCGGGTATAGTGAGACATTTAAAAGACATTTGAACAGGTACATGAATTTGGAAAGGTTTAGAGGGATATGGATCAAATGTAGGGCAAATGGGACTAGTTAAGTTTGGGATACCTGGTCAGCATGGACGAGTTGGACCGTAGCGTCTATTTCTGTGCTGTATGACCCTATGTAGAACACATCTCTTGTTTGTGAGATGAAAGTATTGCTAGCAAGCCCATTGTTTATTGCCTATCCCCACTTGTCCTTAAGGTCAATGAATCCACTGCAAACCAGAGGTCACAATTGCAACAGCGTTGATGCAATCAAATACTTAATTATTCTGAAAATATCAAAAACTGTGAATTGCATTTTTTTGTAGAGATAACAAGGTGTGAAGCTGAGCAGGCCAAGCAGCATCGGAGGAGCAGGAAAGCTGACGTTTCGGGTCTAGGCCCTTCTTCAGAAAACTGTCTGCATTGCATTTTCATGTTTCCTTATGACATTGTATCCTCAACTTTGCTACAATTCTAGGTCAGGAGTAGACTGGAGAGAGCACAGACCAGATCAGTACTGTATCAAAAAAGGCAAGCAGTTGTGGCTGAGGACTGTAGGTTTGAAATGACCGACTATTCTTAGGTTCTTTGCTTCTGTATTCTTCCCAGCTGTGAAAGAGAGATAAGGGAGCAGTGTCTGAGATTGTACATACTAATGTTGAGTGGAAAGGAAGTGTTTGAAGCTCTCTTTTGAAAAACCCACACGAAGAAGAAAGATTTTTTTTCTTTGACAAACCTGTGGCTTTTTAAATTGATCTGCCGCATTGTAATTAAAGTGTTTTGAGTTGCCTCCTTTTTAACTTCTGATAGTGTTTCAGTTCACTGCACCGACTTTGAAAACATTCACTATCAATCAGAGACTTTGTATTGAAGTCTGTGCCGAGGGAAATCACAGCTGGGAATTCCAATTTACTTTCAGGTATATTTGGACAGCGTTTGGAAGATACAGTCCAGTACGAGCGGAAATTTGGAAAGCGGCTGGCTCCCTTATTAGTCGAACAGTGTGTGGACTTTATCAGAGAGCATGGCCTCACTGAAGAGGGTTTATTCCGCATGCCCGGCCAAGCCAACCTGGTCAAAGACCTCCAGGATTCTTTTGATTGTGGAGAAAAACCTCTATTTGACAGGTAATGTGTGCTGAAATTTTGATTATTTCAACTTCCATGACTTAAACACTCAAAACTCTCAATGCTAATTTAGTAAGCAGTAGTTTAAGGCTTTACTCAAATGGCTGTCGAACTGAAATTCCACATTATTCCTAGTTAGATGGGCTTCAGATTGGTTTCACAGGTCAGCGCAACATCAAGAGCTGAAGGGCCTGTACTGCACTGTAATGTTCTATGTTCTAGTGTGTCACGGTATTGCACAACCACTTCTGTAGCTAATCATCATTGCCAAATGATGGCATGGAGAACTAATTCTTCCTGGAATGCATTGTTGTCGGAGGATTTCTGTAGAATAAAAGAAATCACATATTGTACACTAGAAATGCTGGTATGTATTAATTTCAAATTCAACATTGTCTCTCCTAACTGCAGATTTGTTCATATTTTCATTGCCCTCATTATCTGACCTTATTGTACTGAAAATAATTAACGCACTACATTCTGCTCATTAGAACTTTGTATGCGTCGTCATTTTCAAATGGAATATCTTTACTTCCTTTTCTTTCCTCTATGGCCCCTCTAGATCCATTGCAATTTGCAAGACTAAACTGCTTTGTAGTTTGCAATTGTACTAGTTTGAGAAATATGTATATCAGGCACTGTTTTGGATTGAATCCAGCCTAGTGTGAGATGATTGTAAACTCTCCATCAATTCAAGGCTGCTTCATTTCACCTGGGAGTCAAGCCTCATGACCTTCAGTCAGCTACAGATGAGGGAGCATGCTATGCAGCTAGGGGGCGTGTTAGGAAACAGAGACTATTGCCTAGCCAGGCACAATTTAAACTGCTGTTTGATTGGTTCGACAACTGGACAGCTTTTGCCTGATTGAAATCCAGATTCTGCTGATTTACATCAGTTCGATCTTCTGTTTCTTTAGAATTCATTTGTGGTATGTGGACATTCCTGGGTGGGCTAACATTTATTGCCCACTATGAATTTCCCTGGAGAAGGCGATTTTGAGCCTGCAGCAGTCCATTTGGTAAATGTAGACTTGGAATGCCCTTTGTGAAGGACTTTCAGGACTTTGACCCAGCAACACTGAAGGAATGGTGATATATTTCCCACGTCAGGGAAGGTCAGTGGCTTGGAGGGAAAAGTTCAGATGGTGGAGTTCCCATGTATCTGCTGCCCTTGTCCTTCTACATGATTATGGTTGTAGATTTGAAAGGTGATTGGCTTTAGGTTTGCCTAAGGAACGTTGGTGAATTTCTGTCGTGAATTTAAAGGTATGACATACCGCTGATACTGAGCATGAGTGGTGGAGGGAGTGGATGTTTATGGATGTGGTGCTAGTTAAGCCCAGAGACCATCAAGCTGCTTGAGTGTTGTCGGAGATGCACTTTAAGTAGGAATGCACATGGAATGGAAACATAAGAACAGGGCTGAAGAAGCCTTTTTTGTTTCGATAGATCACCCCTTACCTAGAGACAGCAAGAACTGCAGATGCTGGAGCCAGAGACAACACAGCATGGAGCTGGAGGAACACAGCAGGCCAGGCAGCATCTTGCGTCATCCCTCACCTTCCTAACTTCTCATCAAACGTTGTTCCTTTTCTCAAATTCTTGCAGCTCTACAGAACTCGAAACTTGATGGTCTCAAAGAAATGTGCTATTCACACTTCTAATAGCAAAATGGAATTATTCGGACAGTTTAATTTTGACTCTTTTTCTACAGTGGTCACTAAAGCTTTGTGGTTGAGAATTAGTACAAATTTTAATATTCCTTGTCCACACCATGAAGCAGATGTCTTGTATGGACAGTCTCGAAGAGAAATTAGCCTTTTGCTGGTTCATAAAAGACTTGATAAACTACTGCTGGAGGTCTGACAACAAATGCTCATGAATCACGGTCAGCTGCAATACCTGGGAATCGGATGTTTCCCAATTTGTTTTTGCAGGAACACTGATGTCCACACGGTTGCATCCCTGCTGAAGCTGTACCTGAGAGAGTTACCTGAGCCAGTGATTCCATTTGCCAAGTATGAAGACTTCCTGTCATGTGCACAACTGTTGGCTAAGGATCAAGAAGAGGTACGTCTACCCATTTGCCAGCATTCTCAGAAATTGGATCATTCTGTATTATAGAGTCACACAGCACAGAGACAGACCCTTCGGTCCAGCCAGTCCATGCCGAACATAGTCCCAAACTAAATTAGTCCCATCTGCCTGCTGTTACTTTCAGTAAATTTGCTACACTATACCACTTGAAAGCCAAACCTGAGCAAGACAGAAGTAAATGATTCGAGCTGTCCACTATAATTTGTAAGCAGGGGGTACAGGCTCTATCAGGAGCTAGCTACACTTAACACCGTATGCAAAGTCTATTTCAAGAAGCAACAAATGCTTCTGCTAGGTATAGATTGGTGAAGAGTCAGATCCTGGTCTCTAGATGCTCTCAACAGGTTTTGAAGCATTATCTTGCCTTTGAGCACGTAGGAGTAAAAGAGCTGCCTAAATAAGTGACGTCCTTGTGCTTCATGTAAGTTCCAACACAAGCACCAGAACATCACCTAACTGGATTTGAATTAAATTTCACAATGGTTGGACAACATGACGAGGTGAAAGGTTACATTTAAAAATGACCCTTTAAGCTGTTGCCTGAGATGGTCGTAAGTTCCGTCTGGTGGCTCTGGGACACCGCTGTAGATATTTTCTAATCAACCAGTTGAGAAATATCATTATGCGTCTCGGGAGCAGGAGGGATTTGAAATGTGGGCCTCCTGGCTCAGAGGTACCATCACACTAGACGAACCCTCTACATCAGCAGTGTAAACAGTGTTTTTAACTGCCTGATATTCACAATGGGAAGGTCAGGTTAAAATCACCACAAATATTCTGCACTAACCAGAATGAGAATTAATAATCTAATTCTTTTTACTCAGGGTGTCCAGGAACTGATCAAGCAGGTCACTAATCTGCCTCAGGCCAATTACAATCTCCTGAAATATATCTGCAGGTGGGTTTTGTGCTATCACAAGTCTGCATGGAATAGATGGGTGGTCAAGTGCAGCGACGTAACCTTTTGTATGTCATTAAAGCCTTCATTGACATTTCTTTCCCTGGGGATAAAAATATTTATTGAATCGTACAGCTATCATTGCAGGAAATGTTTGCAATTCTTACGCGATGCATCCAGCATTTAAAGCAATTCTGGGCTACAGATCTACTCATTCCTTGGAAACAGCCCTTCATTTTGAATCCCCACAGCATGGAAGCAGGCCATTCAGCCCATCGAGTCCACACCCAGATTTCCCCCCCCACCCCCCATCTCTGTAACCCTGTACAACCCTGGACACTATGGGCAATTTCCCATGACCAATCCACCTAACCTGCACATCTTTGGACTGTGGGAGGAAACTGGAGCACCGGAGGAAACCCACGCAAATTTGGTGAGAATGTGCAAACTCCACACGGATAGCCTGAGGGTGGAATTGAATCTCAGTTCCTGGCATTGTGAAGCGGGAGGGCTAACCACTGAGCCACCTTGCCTATATCTCCTTTGTTACTAACTATCACTGTCTTCAAAGTAGAGAAGCACTCTCTCTTTTTTTTTTCTGTGGTATAGTGTCTGTTGCTGTATCACTACTGCTGGGTATATCTTTCTCCCGAGCTCTAGTTACCTTTTCTTTACAGTTGGCACGACCATGCAACCAACACCAGCTGCCTGGTGATCTATGCATGTGTCCTTTGCTGCCTCTGTCAGAGGTGATGGACGGGTTCTCCTCCCTGTATTATAAGCGCAGTTGATCATGGCCTTCATGAGGAGACCGAGGGAGATGTAAAATTTCAATCCAGCTGAACCCCACGTTCTCACTTTGGAGATCGTGGGTTAGGGAAGGAGCTGAGATTCAGTTTGAGCAAATTCACACAGCTAGTGGTACAGTTTCAGAATGAAAGCGCCCAGTATGGGCCCCAAACCCATGAATCTGAGATTAAGAGTCTGATGCTCTGCCAGTTGAGCTGGTGAACATTCGGTGAACCACTATGCAGAATAAAAAGTGTTTCACTTCTCCAGTTATTGAAATGGAATTAGAAACTTGTTTTTTTGTGCGCAGTGAGTTGATGGCACGTGATAAAACAATTTGCCACATTTTTAAGACCTGTTTGGAACAGAGTTGCAAGACAGAACATCAAACATTTTGATGTTGCAGACTTGTTTGATCGCCACTTGCATGAAGATGTTTAACTTCCAGTAGATTATGTCACATCTTCATCAAACCAATGGGTGGAGAGTGATGCGAAATGTTAATGGGAATTTCTTGCAGTTATATTAACAGTAGTTTGCATGTACAGAATATGTGATGGGAAGTTGCTTGAATAGAAGAACAATCTGTCTCCATGTGTGGTGTGATTTCTAGGGTTTTGTTTTAAAAGTGTAGTGTTTCTTTTCAGTTTTTATTCAATGTCCATGCAATTTCTGTTGCCCTACTTTGCCACACTGACCATAACCCAGTCAGTCCAAATCTACAGGCATCAGTTTGGCAAGAAATGGGTATTTCTATGCTGTGATCTTTTGCATTTGGATCAAGGGACATACATCACCTCCGGGAGAATAGCTGCACATGCAGTCAGTACGTCCCAAAATGTCAAATCAGCAGATTGCTTTATTGCCGCCCACAGCTGAAGAGTCCAAGCAAACTGAAAGAAAAGCCTTTAACTGTGAGCAATCTGGGGAATTATCACTGGGTGAGCTCGTGTGCACACTGCAATGCGGCACAGGTACATCTTTTATAGATTTGTAATATATTTTGAATAACTCAATATTTGTCACATTATCTGTAGGTTCCTTGATGAAGTTCAGTCATATTCAAGTGTTAACAAAATGAGTGTCCAAAACCTCGCAACTGTCTTTGGGCCAAATATTTTGCGTCCAAAACTGGAAGACCCTGTAACTATTATGGAAGGTGTGTGAATTGACTTAATTACTACCATTGATCATTAATTGTAAACATTTTTTTCATGAAATCTCTCCATTGGGTAGCACTTAGCTGGCTAGCCAGGTTCATCTGTCCTGCCAGTTAGAAGTCGCTGGTTTGTAATAACAGAGTAACACTAACAACATGGTCCACCTTTTCAAACTCTCTTCACGTGAGACATCGTGATCCTTACGTTAAAGTCACTGCTAATCATCTCGCTCTACTCTTTTAGACTGAATGCTAAATTCCCTCTTTTAAACTGAAAGTAAATCTTCCTCCACCCTGTCCCCATTAAACATTCCCAGGACATTACTCTGCATCCACTTTGATGATGTTGAAGTCTCAGCGCCACTATACCTGTCAAACACTGAGGACAGGGTGTTGGACAGAGTAAAGCTCTGTCATCTCTCTAATGAAAAAGCAGTACTATGGTCCTCTGAGACTGTGAAGAAAAGATCATACCATCGTTCTTTCTGATCGTAAGCATTGACTTGGTTTTGCAGATGAGGTGCGGGAAATAAATTTAAAAAAACATGCACCAAAGGACACTCATTGCTCCTCTAAGTATCCAATTGACCATGTAAAGTCAGCATCATAGCTGAGGGCTTCCCACCAATCTGTTATTGAAAATGGTTTCTGCAGCTTCAAACATACTTCTATTGTGAACTTCAGTGGTGCATCATTCAATTCATCCGCTTGTTGAGAACACCCGGAGCGCAGCAAGTCACAGTGACAGACAAATGCAAAGTAACTGACTTGAACTTGAGGTCAGAACTGATAACAGATTGGGGACGGTATCCAGGAATAAGGCAAAATGGGCTGGGTGAGGTTGTTTGAGTGTGTAATGGTAAGGTCAAGTAGTCCAGAGACCCTGGGTCATGTTTTGGAATAAGGATACCAATCTCATCACAACAGCATGTGGAACTTAAATGTAATTAGTAAAAAAAAATCTAGAGTTGAATGCTAGTGGTGTTCATGAAACAATCATAGATGGCCTTAACAATTCAATTGGCTCACTAATGCAGTTTTTGGGAAGGAAATCTTATTGTCTTTACCTGGTCTGGCCGACGTGTCACTGTCAAGCTACACAGTCATCTGGTTAATGGTCCTCTGAATTGACTCTGCAAGCCATTCATTTCAACAACAATTAGGAACAAGCTTTAAATGCTGACCTTGACAGGACATTCATGTCCCATGAAAGAATAAGGTAGCTAAGGTACAGAACAACATTGATCTAATTGAATGCTGGAGAATGCTTAGTGGCCTGGATGGCCTACTGCTGAACCTATATTCCACGGGCCGGAGGGACGTGTTCCTATTCCTCCTGCTCAATGCTACACATACTGAACTTAACCATCAAACTGTCAACAGTGCACAATGACAACATTAATATCTTCAGAAAACAAATAAATTTTTTTGAAGGTAACTGCTAGATTTTATGGAGCTCTGCAGCATAGTTTGATGGCTACAATGTTGCCACTGTTCAATCACAACTGATTTAAGGCTGATAACGAAGTGTGGAGCTAGATGAACACAGCAGGCCAAGCAGATGGCAGGGGTCCTCTTGTGGGTGGCGGGAGCCAGTGAGATTGTTGTGCTTGCAATTTTTGGAGTCCAGTGGGGCTGGGTTTTTGGTCTGTGGATCCTGCGGAGGATGGGGTCGGCGGAGGTCCTTTGCGGGTCTGGGAGGGGGAGGCTCTGGGCTGGGGCAGGCTGGATTGCGGTGCCTGGAGGTGCCGGCGCGTGGCTGCGGGTGTCTGTTTTGGGACTCGCAGGGAGGGGCGCTTCTGGGGGGTCTGAGTGCTCTGGGTGTGGGGGTCGTCGCAGTTGGGACTGGGTTGGGAGGGCTTGAGTGTGGGCTGTGGTCCGTTGGGGATGGTCTGGTTCTGTGGGTGGGCGCTGGGGAAGGTGATGTGACTGCGCCCAACCTGTCTCTGCTTCCCTAACCTGTTCTTCCTCTCACCCATCCCTTCCTCCCACCTCAAGCCGCACCTCCATTTCCTACCTACCACCTTATCCCGCCCCCTTGACCTGTCCATCTTACCTGGACTGACCTATCCCCTCCCTACCTCCCCACCTATAATCTCCTCTGCACCTATCTTCTTTTCTCTCCATCTTCAGTCCAGTTCCCTCTCCCCATCACCCTCTCTGATGAAGGGTCTAGGCCAGAAACATCAGCTTTTGTGCTCCTGAGATGCTGCTTGGCCTGCTGTGTTCATCCAGCTCCACACTTTGTTATCTTGGACTCTCCAACATCTGCAGTTCCCATTATCACTGATTTAAGGCTGAATTGTTTTTAGCTTTGAGAAGTGGAATCAATAGGGCATGACCATTGGGTCACATGGTTTTAAAAAAAGAACCCTCTCATTTCTATGCTGTTGAACCTGTCCGTGAAAAACGAAGAGTCTGTGTGCCTTATCCCTTTCAGCTGGTCCTGGCCTGGGCTGGTTTGGTCTGATTCCCCAAATACCCATCTCTGCCACAACAGCTTACCAGCGTTTGTTGGTGCTGCCATTTCTGTCACTGTGGTCAGCTATGGTGTGGAGTTTGTATTCACTGAAAATTTTGCCGGACCCAACAGCTGTGTGATGAGTCCAAACATTCTGATCCCGAATGGTACAAGTGCATCAATCAAGAGAAGGAATTTTGGATTAAAACCCTGGGCCTTGTGAATTACTCATCTGCCTTTGTGTGAATTTGACATAACAGCATCACCCTCTCATTGAGATTGAGAGGGCCCAAGTCCCAAATTTGATTCGTCTTTTAAATGTACCCAAATTCCTGCTGCTCATTAAAATATCTCCAGAATATGCTGAACAATATGATCTTACCAACATTTTTGCTGAAATCTATTAACAAATGCCCAAATGTCAAAACTCCCATGAATTAGTGCACAGCCACAAAATGTCACCACTTATAATCAATTATTCACTGGGTTATGGCCAATCAGGCCTGGAGGTAACTGAATTTAAAATTAAATATTTGTTCCAGTCATCACTGCCACTGAACAAGTCAGTCTGTCAGTGATTCCAGCTGACTGCTACTTGTGCAGCAAGGTCAGTTGTGCAGATCAATTGTCTGAAATTGAAAACATTTCACAGCAATTGTCACATCAGTATGCGAGGGAGACCTTTTTAGCTCTTTCACGGGATGTGTTTGGTGTTGATTAGGCCATACTCCTTTCTGAGGATGGGTCACCAGACCTGAAACATTCACTCTAGCTTGTCTCCACAGATGCTGAGCTTTTCCAGCTGTTTCTGATTTATAGCATCCAGTTCCTTTGGTTTTTAATTGTCTATACAGTACTCAATTGTCCTGGAGGTACAGTAGGCCCAGTTAGTTGAAATTTGCTTTTCTAACTGGGGTATCAAAAGCACATGGAAATATGATCAAGTGCTAATGACTGAAGCTCAATTGGGTTTAAGTAATCACGATATTTTACATGTAAATTCTATCATTATGCTGAAATTCTAGGCTGTAAATGTTTCATGTGTTAATGTTGCAGTGTGACGTCAACCAATAACTTGCTCCCAATGTCACTCTGAAACATTTACAGTACAGAAGAGGCCATTTAGCCCATCATGCCTGGGCCAGGCAAAGATTGGACTACACTAATCCCATTTATTTCAGCTTTTAGCCTAAGGCCCTGAAACTGTGGCAACATAAGTCCACCTCTAAATACAGCTTAAATGTGGCTGGAGTTTTTGATTCAATTACCCTTTTCAGGCAGTGAATTTCAGACTCCCATCATCTCCAGTGAAAATATTTCTCAACTCGCTGATACCCTTCCACCTCTAACCTTAAACCTATGGCCCCTGGTTATTGACCGCTCTGTTAATGGAAGAGGTGCCTTCCCATCTATACTGTCTTTGCCCTGTGATCAAGTCACATCCCAACCTTTGCTGCTGTCAGTAACATAACACCAGCCTATCCATTCTTTCCTCCTGTCATAGATCCTCCAGCCCAGGCAGTATCCTTATAAACCTCCTCTGCACCGTCTCTAGCACAAAGTGGTGACCAGAATTACATACCGTACAGTACTCCAGTTGTGGCCTAACTAGTGTTATATACAGTTCCAGCATAATTTATTTGCTTTTGTATTCTGTGCTTCAGCTAATAAAGGCAAGTATTCTAATTACTTTCTGAACTAGCTTTTCTACCTGCCCTGCAATTTTCAGCTATCTGTAAAAATGCACACCAAGGTCCCTTTGATCTAGGGTTTCACCAGTCACTGTGTAATCCCTTGCCTTGATGGTCCTCCCCACATACATTCTGTCAAACTTGAGTTAAATTCCATTTGCCTCAGCTCTGCCCACCTATCCAAACTGTTGATGCAGTTTAGTCATCATTCACCTTTCTACTTACTACTCAAATAATCTTCATGTTATATCAATCTTCTTGGTCACTGATCCTGTATTTTAAATCCACATCATTAATTTACACCAAGTACAACAAAGGCTCTAGCACCAATCCCTGCCTGTTAACCAACTTTGGATCCAGTGTGCCACTTGGCAGAGCAATGGGATTGAAGACAATGAGGGAACTTCTCAAAAGCCCAGCTAAAGTCATTGCAAACTACATCAAATGCATTACCCTCATCAACACTCCCAACTACCTCAAAGAATTTTATGTCAAACATGCCTTTGCTTTGACAAATCTGTGCTGACTATCAGTGATTCATGTGTGTCTCTTCAAATGCAGCTATATCCCTCAGAATTCTATCACTTCCCCATCACCAAGGTTAGACTGACTGACCTGTGATTTCCTGATCACTCTCCTCTTCCCTATTTCAATAATGGGGAATTGTTAACAGTCCCCTAGCACCTCATCTATGGCCAGAGAGGATTTGAAAATTATTGTCCAGGTTCCTGATAACTCCTCCTTTGCTTCCCTCATTAGCCTGGGGCACAGCTCAGCCAGGATGCTGATTTTTGTAACTGTCAGTCAGTGCTTCACTGGGCAAGAGACTGATTTCTGTTCCCTTAAGGATGGGAAGGAAAACAAACTCAGGAAAAAGATCTGCATTTGCACATATCTATTGAAAGGGGCATCAGTGGCATTCATTGCATCAGCTGGCATAGAATGGTGAGCTGGGTTTGGTACTGTGGAGTACTACTCTCATTGCACTCCCAGCACGCAATAACTTTGTGAATGAAAGATAAAGCAGGAACGGAATAGTTCAGTTTCAAAATTTATCCCGGTAACTAAAGTTTAGCAGATCCATTTGGATAGGATAGTAGAGATGGTGTTAATGGGTACCATCAAGTACTGATCCATATTGTTTACTCTCAAGGGGGAAGATATGCTTGAAGAATGGTATTGTTACAAATCACCAGCCCTTCTGTGCTGTAAAGTGGACTCCCATTCAAAGTGCAGAATTATTAACCCTTTTATTGCTTCAGAATAACTTCTCAAATGCTTTACTTAGCTTTTACAGCAAAGGGTGCTTGTTTAAGAACTGAGCTGACATTTCTATCGAGTAGAGACGATGCAAGTCATCTATTTTTCTTCCCTCTGCAAACAGGTACGTCTCTGGTGCAGCACCTAATGACTGTGTTGATCAGCGAACATGACAGACTCTTCCCTGTTAGCCACAGTGACCCACTGAGCCCTCCGCTTGAAGTGACGTCGGTGGGTAAGCGCTGTCTGGTGGAGTGGGTGTCCCAAGAGGAGTGTGGAGAGACAAGGACTGACAGTAACCAAGTGGGCAGCTTCTGCAACAGCGCAACCTCACTGGACGTGAACATCAGCACGCCTGTGACTGTGTCCAAAAACGCAACTCAGGAACAAACTGACAAACAGGTTCCTACAAGCACCAGCCCGAGCAGAAGACTTCAGACCCTCCCTGGGTGGAAATATTCATTTAAACAGACAGGGGGACGGTCCAACAATACTAAACTAAGTGGTTCGACTTTAGATATTCCTCACTTAACAGCCAGCGGGAATTGGCTCATGAATGGATTATCGTCACTCCGAGGACACAGAAGGACTTCCTCAGGGGACAGAGTCAAAGAAACGGGGTCATCGCGCCTGTCGACATACGACAATGTCCCATCCTCAAGCCTTTCCTTGAGTATTGGGGACAGGCAGAGCATTGCTAGTACTTCATGGTCAACGTCATCCTGTGAGATTTCAGTAGTTGATTCCAGTAGCTCTGCAGTTTGCCATGAGAGTGATTCTTCGGCGCTGAACTGCACGAAGGCGGACTGGCCTGTGCAGGTGACCCAGGCACGGGACGCATCGCAGAAGGTGGAGACTGACAATAGGATCGAGCAGTTTGATGTGTGCATCAGCAGCATTAGCTGCAGCGAGAACAGTGACTTGGTTACTGCATCGAATGACTCTGTCACGTGTTCGAAAGCACTTCAAAGTCTGATCACAGAGCTCAAGTCAGAACTGACCAAACAAAGAGCAGAGTACGAAACCAGGATTAAAAGGTGATAACAAGACTCGTAACCCTCGAGTTACATGCATAACTGCTTTGCAAGAAACCAGGTTAGAGTTCAGCATTAGAATTAGGCATAAGTAGAATGCACCGAGGGCAATTGGTTTAAAAGTGGTTTTCCACTTGCTGTTTAATTAGGATGTACAAAATCCAAGCCAGCAGCTGGATATAAAATATATCTGCATCCTGGAACTGCACATGTGGAAACATTTGTACACGTGCACATAGCTTTTCCATATGCTGGAATTCCAGCATGTATTTTACATCCCCAATTGGAATCAGACAATGTAACACATTGGGGTGGCTCAATGGTTGGCACTGCTGCCTCACAGCACCTTGTACCCGGGTTCAATTCCACCCTTGGGCGACTGTCTGTTTGCAGTTTGTACATTTTCCCCATGTCTGCATGGGTTTAGTCCCACAGTCCACGATGAGTGGGTGAGGTGGATTGGCTGTGCTAAATTGCCTTGTAGCATCCAGGGATGTGTAGGCTAAATTGATTAGCCATGGGAAATGCAGGAATAGAGGGTGGGTCTGAATGGGATGCTCTTCAGGGAGTTGCTGGGGACTCAATGGACCAAATAGCCTGCTTCCACACTGTACAGATTCTTCAGTGAAGCCTGATGGGTCCCAACCAGCTTTCCCCAATGATTACTGGGATTAATATAGATATCAACTGCAGGTTCTTAAAAAGATAGCAGCTGCTACCTGACTGCATTTGCAGTAGGTACAGGGTTGCTGCAGTGTCTGTGAGAAGGTCAAATACTTACTGTTTCCAATAAGTATGTGCTAATTGTCCAACAGCTCATTCCCACATTAGGAATCATAGACAATACTCAAACCTCTTAGGGCAGTGACTTTTAAAATGTTTCTTGATAACATTTCCAAACTTAAATTGAAGTTAATATTGTTGTTCATTTTAAATTGATACCACCATCACCTCAAAGAATCCTGCTCTTTGGCAGCAGATTATGGTGGATGTGGTTATCTCAAATGCTAATTGTGACAAATGCATCAAAACCTGAATGGCTCATTTCTGCCTTTTCCTCTAGTCCAGAGGGGAGGCGATGGCCTGGCAGTATTATGGCTGGACTGTTAATCCAGTGACTCAGAACGTTCAGGACACCAGGGTTCAAATCCCACCATGGCAAATGCTGTAATTTGAATTTAATAAGTACCTTGAATTAAGAATCTAGTGTTGAACAAGGGTTGTTCCTGATAATCGACAATGGATTCATCTGATTCACTAAATGTCTTTTAGGGAAGGAAACTGCCATCCTTACCTGGTCTGGCCTACATGTGACTCCAGACCCACAGCAATGTATTTGACTGTTATCTGCCGTATTGGCAATTGCTAATGTAGCCAGTGATGCCCTCATTCTGTGAATGAATAAAGGAGAAAAAAATTCTGTTTCTGTTCAAGATGACAAATTGTGGAGCTGGGTGAACGCACCAGGCCAGGTAGCATCAGAGGAGCAGGAAAGCTGGGTGTTTCTGATAGAGACCCTTCGACGTCAGCTGTCCTGCTCCTCCGATGCTGCCTGGCCTGCTGTGTCCCTCCAGCTCCACACTGTGTCATCTGACTCCAGCATCAGAAATGGAGATAGTATGAAGTGCTGATCAAACTTCTCTCATTCCACCTTTTTGTCAACTTGCTTTACATCTTGATTTTTCCAAACTCCATTCCATACCTCAATCTGCTCCCTTTGATCTTCAATAATACATAATTTAAAGAAAAGTTTCCAATTTGGATGGAGATCCTCAAGACAACTATATTTGCTTCAGGGGGAGCTTTATGAATCCAGACAGACAAAACATAGGCAACATCTTCAACAGATGTTATCAGACATTTCCATTCTGCCACCAGGACATGTTATCAGGCATGGAGAATGAAAGGTTTGAGCCTAATTAATGATAAACAAAGCAGCTGACTGACTGACTAATCATCTAAAGTGCTCAGAGCAATCTAAATAAATATCAGGGTATTTAAACAAGCATGTTTCCAGGAAGGGCATGGCTTTCTTTTAAAGAAAGATTTTATTACCTTGGGCTATCTGCAGTGATAGCAGTTTCCAGGCCATTTCCAGTAAAGCATGTAGTCATGAAGTGTTTTTTTGGTTTGGTACCAGAGGAGATTTTGGCACTTACGTTACCATAAAATCAACAAGAGATTTGTAAACTAATTCCACAGTTCATTAAGTAAACTATCTAATTGCATCCAGGGTGTGGAAATTATTTGATGGGGTGTTATCTTGGTTTTGGAGATTAGGTATTTGTAATGTTGCGTTCAACATTCTGTGTCACAGTGTCTCTGAGAGGCAGTGTCAGAACCACCTGTGAAGTGGGAACACCCAAACTCTGCAGAATACTTTGACTGTCGATCCTTATTCACAAAGTACATTGCTTCCATTCAGAATGTTCTTATACTCATGACAAAAGTATATTGCTGCTACTGTACCCGATTCATCCAGAAGTCATACTTTGGACAATGAAAATACTCTTTCACCACCAAACTGAAGTGTCAGCTCAGACTACATCTGAAATCTCAGATATCCATCATTACGTAGATTCCTGTCATAAAGGCCTTGTCTTGTGAGGAAAGGTTAAGCAGTTTGGGTCTATACTCATTGGATTTTAGAAGAATAGGGACCAAGGGTAATGGGTAGAAGACAGGAGAATGGGAGTTGAGAAAAATATCAGTCATGACTGAATGGTGGAGCAGTCCCAATGGGCCAAGTGGCCCGATTCTGCTCCGGTGTTTTCTGGCCCAGTGCAAGATGACATTATTGACACATACATTCTAAGAACTTCTGACAGGGTAGATGCTGACTGATATCCCCTCCACTCACCTCCCCGTGGCCCCAAAGAAAAGGCAGGAATCTAAAACCAGGGGGCATGTCTTCACATTAAGGGCTCTTTGATGTATGACAGGAGACCCTCCAGTTTGCTGTACTGTTCTATAAGATAGTGTCTTATATGATATTTCCTGCCTGAGCCTTTGGCCCTCAACTCCCCTCAAAGCAAAAAAAAAGTCAGTCTGACTTGGAATCGCACTTGCATATATTCAGTGATCCAGCCTTCACTGATTTGTGAAACACCATTCTGACAACCAAAAACTCTCAGAATACATTCCTAACCTCCACCTTTATTGTGAAACGTTGTGCTCCCCCACCCCCTCTCCAACCCAGTTTTAGATTAGCTCCTCATCATGGTGGTGCATTCTGAGCATTCACCTCATTAGCCCTGTTCGTCAAGATCATCTTTCATTCTACTAAACACCAATGATTCATGGACAATTGCAAGAATCTTGTCATCTTGGAAACTAAAAATCCAACTGAACCATCCTACAATGTAAGCACATTCCTTAATTTAAGGAAACAAAACTGTACACGTTACTGACTGTTGCTGTACCAATGTCCTGTATTGTTTTACCACCTTCTGCTCCCTTGCAATGAAGGCCAGCATTCCATTTGTCTTCTCATGCTAACCATTTTGATTCATGCATGAGAACCTCTAGACTGCTTTATTCTGCAGTCCCTCTTCATTTAAACAACTTTCTGCTTTCCTATTCTTCCTACCAAAGTGGATAATCTCACACTTTACCACCATCAATGCCAGCCTATTCTTTGCCTGCTCACTCGATCTCTGCATGTACATCATAAACTCAAATCATTGAGGAATAATTATTATGCCAGGAATAGGTGGTGTAGAAAAGGATTGTTCAATCCTCAGACTGACTCTAATGAGCTAATCTCGGTTGGAGGTGCTTAGCCTTGACACCAGAAAGACAGCGAGTGTCTGCTTACATATTTGTTATCAAATAACACGTTCAAAACTGAACGGGTGGATGTCGTTTGAAGAGCAGACTGGCTTATCTGGGACATGTTGCCCTCAGAATTCTGATCAAAATGTTTTAACAGTGCTTGGCTTTGGCAGGATGGAGTTCCCTGTTCAGCTACGTTTAACGTCTACAATTGACCAAACAAAGCAAAGATTGTCTCTGCCTGAACATGTATCTGCTATTTCTACACAGACTAAGGTCACTTTCCCAGTAAGCGAAGTTGCTATTTTCACTTGTCAGGGTGTAGCCACTCAGCCATCATCTCCCACCTCCTACAAACAATGTTTGTCTCTGTCCTAACTGTTATCAGAGTCAGAGGCCAAATTGCCCAGGGTCTGCCAACTGAGGCTTAACATCTTTATGTCCAACGTTAATGAAGACTAAATGCGGCCTCCTTTAATCAAAATCTGTCACCATCTTTGCTATTTCTCTCCTAACTTGCTTCAACCCGAGTGTATGCCAGCGGGTCAGATATTTTTGTTTGTGTTTTGGGACCCTCATGATAATGACTGCCTGCATTCCGACCTTACTGAGCTAAACCAGCACAAGCAATGATCGCAGGAACAGATTTTTTTTGTGGAAAATCCATTTGTGTGCACCCTCGTTTAGTGTTGCCAAGACATCAACTGTTTCACTAACCTCTCTGCAATTTTGTCTTTCTCTGCATTCCTCAGTGTCACCTTTGACTGTCCACCTTAATTTATGCACTAGTTTTTGTTTTAGTTCTAGAAGTGCATAAATCTGTTTCTTACTACTTAACTTACAGATTAAGAATGGAAGTAGGCCATTAGCTGATAAGATCTGCTCGGAGATTCAAGATGATCATTTGTGTTCTGAATTCCACATTCCCCCCGATAACCTTAGGCAGGTGAACCTAACACGAATTTGCCTGAAAACCTCTGAAGTAGACAGAGTCTCTATCTTAAATTTGACCCAAATTTAAAACTGTACAGTTTCCAGATATATTCACCCACAAGAAATGCCCTTTCCACGTCCACCTTGTCAACATCAAGGATCTTTTCAACTTAAATCAAAATCCCCCTCCCTCTCTAAAATCCCAGTGAAAACAAACCCAGCCTCTTTAATCTTTCCTCAAGAGGACCTGCTCATTCCAGGTCTCAAATTGAGTGAAGCTTCTCAGAACAACCCTACTGCATTTACATCTTTTCTGAATCAAGGAGACCAAAACTGCACAAGATATTTGAAAGTGATCTCATCAAAGCTGTGTGTAATTGAAACATAACTTTCCCTTTATATGGGGGGGGGGTGGGGGGGGGTGAAATCCCTGAAAGAAATGTGGTTGCTGGAAATCCAAAACAAAAAGCAGAAGTTGCTGGAGTTTCCCCAGCGACCTCTCACTTTACCTTTTATGTTTAATTCCTCCCCATAAATGTTAGCATTCCATTTTCCTTTGTAATCACTTGCTGTACGTGCACACACTTCTGCGACTCATGCACTTGAAGACCCAGATTCCTTAGCATTCTGTAGTTATACTGTATTTAAACAATAGAACATAGAACAATACAGCGCAGAACAGGCCCTTCGGCCCTCGATGTTGTGCCGACCTGTGCACTAAACTCAGCCCATTCCCCAACACTATCCCATCGTCATCCATCTGCTTATCCAAGGACTGTTTAAATGCCCCTAATGTGGCTGAGTTAACTACATTGGCAGGCAGGGCATTCCACGCCCTTACCACTTTGACTAAAGAACCTGCCTCTGACATCTGTCTTAAATCTATCACCCCTCAGTTTGTAGCTATGCCCCTCGTACAAGCCGAAGTCAGCATCCTCGGAAAAAGACTCTCACTGTCCACCCTTTCTAATCCTCTGATCATCTTGTATGTCTCTATTAAATCCCCTCTTAGCCTTCTTCTCTCCAACAAGAACAGACCCAAGTCCCTCAGCCTTTCTTCATAGAGCATTCACTCCAGACCATTCAACATCCCAGACCTGCACCTTTTCCAATGCTTCCACATCCTTCCTGTAATGGGGTGACCAGAACTGTGCACAGTATTCCAAACGAGGCCACACTAGCATTTTGTACAGTTGCAGCACGACATCACTGCTCCGGAACTCAATCCCTCTACCAATAAAACCTAATACACCATATGCCTTCTTAACAGCACTATCAATCTGGGTGGCAACTTTCAGGGATCTATGTACATGGACACCAAGATCCCTCTGCACATCCACACTACCGAGAATCTTTCCATTGAACCAGTATTCTGCCTTCCTATTATTCGTCCCAAAGTGAATCACCTCACATTTATCTGCATTGAACTCCATTTACCACCTTTCAACCCAATTCTGCAGTTTATCCAAGTCTCCCTGCAACCTGCAACATTCTTCCACACTGTCCACCACTCCACCGACTTTTGTGTCATCTACAAACTTACTGACCCATCCACCTATGCCTGCGTCCAAATCATTTATAAAAATGACAAACAGCAGTGGACAGCAGCAGATCCTTGAGGCACAGCAATAGTAACCGGACTCCAGGCTGAATATTTTCCAACAACCACCACTCGTTGCCTTCTTACAGAAAGGCGGCCAGTTTCTAATCCAAACTGCTAAATCTCCCTCATTCCCATGCCTCCGTATTTCCTCCAATAGCCTACCACGTGGAACCTTTTCAAAGGCTTTACTGAAGTCCATGTACACCACGTCAACTGCCCTACCCTCATCTACATGCTTGGTCACCTTCTCAAAAAACTCAATGAGGCTTGAGAGACACGGCCTGCCCTTGACGAATCCATGCTGACTATCTCCAATCAAATTGTTGCTTGCTAGATGATTATAAAGCCGATCTCTTATAATCCTTTCCAAAACTTTTCCTACAACAGACGTAAGGCTCACAGGTCTCTAATTACCTGGGTCATCTCTACTGCCCTTCTTGAACAAGGGCACAACAGTTGCAATCCTCCAGTCCTCTGGTACTAAACCTGTAGACAATGAGGACTCAGATCAATAATACTCTGCTTTCTTTTCTCCAGTTATTCCTGCCAAAAGTTTTGACAGACAAAATGGGAAAATATGACTTCCTCCTAGGCCATACATACATTTCTATGTTCCTGTTATGTACATATGGTTTCCTTAATCAAACTGTAATAACTTTGTGTGATGAAGGGTCTAGGCCCGAAACGTCAGCTTTTATGCTCCTGGGATGCTGCTTGGCCTGCTGTGTTCATCCAGCCTCACATTTTATTATCATGGATTCTCCAGCATCTGTAGTTCCCATTATCTCTGTAATAACTTTGTTCCTGTTTTGGGTGGTACATTTGTTCGGGATTAAGCCTTAAGAATAAGATATAGGAGCAGAAGTAGACCATAGATTCGCTCCGTCATTCAGTGAGATCTGGACTGATTTAATCATCAACTTCACTTTCCTGCCTTATCCCTATAATGTTTTTGATTTCCTAATTAAATAGCTGTCCATCTTATCTTTAAAATGTACTTACCAACTCAGCTTCAGCAACCGCTGGAAGTAATGAATGCCATAGATTCACTGCCCAGAGGGTGGGAGGTGGGGGGAATCTTCATTTGTCTTCAATCCCATACTCTGAAACTGAGGTGGCCCCCAAATGCACCAAGAGCTCGTTTCAAGCTGTGCTTATTGAAACACAATGAAATTCAAGCCTAATTCTCCAAAATTTAGCCTGGAAAATACAGAAACTTTTAAGTATTCAGTTTTATTGATTAAACCGGTTTAGAGGACCAATTTACACATACACACCTAAAAATGAAAAGAACAGTGGAAAAAAAACCATGGGAAATCAGGAAATGAAGCCATGTTGACAGGTTTACATTTCAAAAGGTTGAAGCAATTTTTTTTTAATAAAGTTAAAATTGACGAAGGGAGAGATTTGGCTGAGAAGCCAAAATTTATAAAGTACTAATTAAGTTCAAAATAATTTAAAAAAGGAAGAAATGGACAGAATAGATCAGTGAGGAAAGATTATCATAACCACCTTGTCAATTTCTCAATTTGTGCATTGTTAAGAATTGTACATAACATGCACCTCTTAGTTTTTGCATGAGATTAGAGATTTTTTGTTAAAAATTAAAGCAATTCACAGTGCCTATAGTTTTGTAAACTTCTTTGCTACCATTAAGACAAAATCTTCAGTGACGTGATCAAATTATTGCCACCTCTAAATTAATCAGCTATTCTTAAATCTTCATCTCCTGGCCAGTAACAGTGTCTTGTCACATTTTACTACATGAAAGGCATTAGATAAATTCAGGTTGATGTTGCTGGACTGGTTAGTCTCCTAATTGCTACCCCTGTGGAAACTGGTTCATCTAAAGCTGCTGCTGAGCACATCATGCATAAATGCAATTCCTATGGTTTGACAATTTGAGCATTCTCCCTTGCTTTTCCAATGGTTGCAGGACACTTCTTCAGTCATCTGGGTCTCGAACACTTTAGAATTCTTTACCAAATGCTACCTGTTGTCGTCAAAATTAAACTAACTTAGGTAGTCTTCCAAACGTCTCTGCTGGCTGTGCGTTTATGTTTGCGTGCACCTCCAAAAGATACCTTTTGAACATATTCCCTGCTAAATGTATTAACTTCAGTACAAGTGACTTATGAAGGGATGGGGTTAGCACCTACGTGGGAGCCCAGTTGAGGAAGGAACTGTGAAAACGTCAAAATGGTCCGGGTAAAATTTAAGAAAGAGTCTTGGAAAAGAGAGATGAGAAACTGCTTGTTTATAATGCCATCTGGCCCTTTTATGCGTGCTGGCTGTCTACAACAGTAACTCAGCTAGTTCTGACCATAACCCCACCCTGCCTTTTCACCATAACCACAGAAACATTCTCCAGACCGAAAGTTGTCCGATTCCCCCATGAATACTACAGTTGAATCTGCCCCCAACATACCGTAAAGCAAGCATTTCAGATCTGACCTACTGATGGGTGAATCAAGTTTTTTTGTAGTTACTTTTTTGTAGCCACTCTAAGTGCGTGCAGGCTAGTTCTCAATTCATCCATCAACTGGAACAGGAGTTCAGGAACAGGGCAAATTGCAAATTTAAGATGAGGAACATATGGGATTGGGAGCTTTCAAAGCTTTCATCCTACTTAAATATGACACAGCTAACCCCGCCATCTGCGTCATGTTAGTGGTTGAAGATGGTTGAATGCAAAATTAGCTCGAAAATGTCAAAATGTGGGTCCTTTTCTCCAATCAGGATTTCTTGCAAACTCCAGTCTGGTAACTTTGTTAATTTGGAAGTTGCGTCACATTAGATTTCAGGAATCAAAAATGTGTTGTGAAAAGCAGCAAAGGTTAATTGTATCCCTTTTCTCAGGCTTGAAGGGTCTAGCACAGAGCTGCGATTACAAGTAAACAGACTGGAAGAGGAGTTGGACCAAGGGAAGAAGAAATACACCATGCTTGAAATAAAAATGCGAAATGCAGAGCGGGCACACGAAGATGCAGAGAAGAGAAACCTGCTTCTACAGAAGGAGATGGAGGATTTCTTTGCCACGCTAGGAGACTTGACACTGGAAGCCAAGGAAACCAAACCCAAATAGCATAATGTTGCGTTTCTGTTCTTAAAACTGCAGCATGCAAGACCATGGAAGACACTGTTTACACACTTGACATTTTATAAGGAACGTATGAATTTATTTTTAATGTTATGGATTAATGCATTGTGAGTATTAATAGATAATTCCATTTTGTACTACCTGTGTTTTTCTTTATGTTGGAAAGGCTTGTAGCTCCCACAGGTTGTACACATATTAACTTCCTGAACAGCATCTTTGGCAATCGCTGTGTCTTCTGGATTAAGAGCATGCCACCCTTTCTTGAGAAAGAGTGGTGTAATCTGATGGGGGAGGCCTACCCCCTTGGTCCAACAGGCCTGGCAGGAGCTGCCTTTGTGTACTTTCATAGTTTGGGTGGACTCGAAATAACGACTCTATGATATTTGCACAAACAATCAGACTGGACAGGGCTGAATGCAAGGCCAAGTCGGTCAGTCCTTCACGGTTTTTAGGGCCCAAAAGTATCAAGTTTATATCTAAATCGAGCAACTTGTTACTTTTCAAAATTACCAGTTTAAGACAGACTGGACCAGTAGTAAACCTGAATTATATTACCTGTTCCATAATGTCAAAACCCTTCAACGGACATGCGGAAATCACGAATTTATCATTACTGCCACCTGAATGCCAAGTTGACGTGGCAGTTAGTTCTCTGTTGGCCATAAAAGATGAGAAATTAATTTGAAAAGTACTTAAGTCTGGCAAATTGTACAAGAACTTTGTTAAGTACATTCTGCACTAGGCATATTGTGTAAGTTTGCCTCCTAGAGGCACAAACTCTCACATAAATTCACCAAATTTGATTTGTGTGCAATGTTATCTGAAAGTGTTTGTGTCAGAGCGAAGCTGATATCACTTGGCCTTGACAGAAACTGATGAGAAGTTGAGATTGAGCCCAATCTGTGGAGGCAGGAATTGAGGGAGAGGAAGAAAGTGATTAGAAGACGGGTTGACTAAGATTTGAAACGAAGGACTATCTCAGTCAGTCAGTCAATGAGAAGGCCTTTGTGAAACAATGCACGAATTCAGCATCATAAAACCTGTCCTGCTATGGGGCTCTTGGCTTGGAGGTAGTGACACTGCCATGGTGCCACAGGGGACCGGGTTCAAGTCCTACCTGCTGCAGAGGCAGGTCATGACACGCCTGAACAGATTGATTAAAAATATCTAAAATTGCCACTCTTTGTTTTCTTGTCTCATTTGTTCACGCTAAGAACAATTGTGCTGGATTTCTGGCCCCTAAAAGCTGCAGGAATATCACTGCAATTTACATCTCACCAGAGCAATTCCAGTTTATCCAGTCAGCAATAGTGTCTTCAAGCAGGTGGAAATTTGAAATAAAAGCGATGGGGATTTTGAAGCCAAACAAAACAAAAAATAATCAGCTTAATATTCCTCAACACTGCTGAGCACTGAAACTCCTGATTGCATGTACTGCAAACCAAAAGTAAATCTTTTAAAATTAAGGCAATGTTTGTAACGTCCCATCTCCTTGCACAGCCACTGACCTAGCCAGCCACACGCATGCAGAATATTATAATGAGGTAGAAAACTCAGGAGATAAATGCCCAGTGTAATGATTTTCTTGTTTCTGTCTTCTGTTCTACTTAGTTAATCTTAGGGAGGCACGGTGGCTCAGTGGTTAGCAGTGCTGCCTCACAGCACCAGGGACCTGGGTTTGATTCCACCTCCAATTGACGGTCTGTATGGAGTTTGCACATTCTCCCCGTGTCTCTCTGGGTACTCCCATTTCCTCCCATGGTCTAAAGACATGCAGGTTAGGTAGATTGGCCATGCTAAATTGCCCCATAGTGTCCAGGGATTGGAAGCCATGGGAAAAGCAGGGTTTACACAGATAGTTTGGGATGCTGTTTACAAGGTCAGCGTGGACTCGATGGGCCAAACGGCCTGTAGGGTTCTATGAAGCAAGGGCTGCAGATCTGAAGGGCAAGGAAGTCTGTATTTACAGTATAAGTTGCCAACTGCAAAAGCACAATAAATATCCCACAGGTAAGTCACAAGGCAGATAATCTGAAAGGAAATGCCTAACTCAATCTTTTACTGTATTAGGGTTTCAAGCTAACACCAGTTCATCCATGTCTGATGATTATTGTGCAGCAGGCATGACATAGAATGGCTCACTCACAAAAGACATGAACTAGTTTGAGAGAACTGTCACGTTTCACTTGGTAGGTTGGAGGATCGTGTTCAAAATGAACTAGTTTGAGAGAACTGTCACGTTTCACTTGGTAGGTTGGAGGATCGTGTTCAAAATGAACTAGTTTGAGAGAACTGTCACGTTTCACTTGGTAGGTTGGAGGATCATGTTCAAAATACAGACCAACACTCTCATTCTAATTAAGTTACTTATATGTGGAACTGTGTTTTAACACTCCTTGTGATAATGCATTGGTTACCATTTTGAACTCTCCAGAGACAAGACTCATCCTGATGTTGCAACCTTGTTGCATCGGTGTGTTAATTCCTTTGTCAAATTTTTTGGAATGGCTTCTAGTATAGTCACTGTCATCCAACATTTTAGTGTACTTTACGGCTGCTCCCACCATCCTGCTGAATTCTGCATACCACAGACTTGCATCAAAATGATAATGCACTTCTCAGACATGAGACATCTTTGGCACAGTTCCTTTTATTGTGAGAGAGTCTGTGTTTTCCTGTTTCCAGCAAATTTTCACATCAGTAAAAGAAAACCAAACATGGCCAGAGAACAACAGGTGCATTATCCACCTATTTTCACTCCTGAGAAAATGGCTTTTGATTTATTCAGACTTAACATAACCAGCATGTTTCAAGCCTCTTGCACATATGGTGCAGATTATATAGTCATTAATGGTCACATCTAATTAAATCACAGTTTCATCACAATGCCATTCAAAGACTGAATCAATGACTAGTTAGCATCCATGTCAAGACAGTCTATTGCTGCAATATTGATCTGAGTTACAGGAATAAGTTGGGAGAAGTAGATCTGGAAGGCTTAAAGTGGATGTTGTTCTGTATGCAAGGCATACATTTTGTAAAGGTGTTTGCCCACACTGTCAATCAAACAAAATCTAGTCCTCAAATTATTGTTACAAGTTGACTTGCAGTTGGGGGATAATGTGTTTAAGGCAAGTGCCATAAAGTGCAATTGTTACTGACAGTATAATTGCGCAAATGAATTAACTAACGTTCCAAGAAACATATCAGTGAGAACATCAAAAACTTTGGCTCATAGAAGAGAAGAGGAATCGAAATGTAAATGGGAAGAATATAAGAAGTCTTCTTTGGGATCAAACAGGTTTACAGCAATGCGTTGATTCCAATATTGGGTGGAAAGTCTACCAAACCAGGTTATTACACACAAGGTTTTCCTCTGGCTCAGTTTGCATGTGGCTGTATCATTGACAACACTCACTGTTAACTGTGAATGGTGGAAGAAGTCCACTAACTGCAATTTCCCCTCCCACCCACCGTATTGTTGATAGGGACCTCATGGTCCCTATACTGAGAAAACCTAGAGGCAACCAACTATAGCAGTTTCTGACATTTGTATAAATCTATATCTACTGATCAAAAGCTCAGATCTTTTTATTTTGTCCTTCAGCTCATTTTTGCTGCCAACGACTATCAGTCACATAGCTATTTTTTGAGTGAAAGGGCCTGGACAGATTATAGGCTCTTCAACCACACAGTACAATATACCGAAGCTCAATCCCAATCAGGCCCAATTCTAGAAGTTGTCCTGCACAAAACAGAGGATGGGAAGTCCTGGTTACTTTTTAAGCCCAGAGATGCTGAAACCAAGCACAAGACCCACCTCAGATCAATAGCTCAACCTGAGCTGGGAAGTCAGAAATGTTGGTGTCTTTCAGCTCAACAGAGAAGGAATAAAAATCCTTCTGCAAACGAATTTAAAGATGATGCTTGCTCCACCAAGTAGAATTGCAATGATTTGTGGAGGCTACTTGAGTAGCAAGAAATGACCCTATAGTCTAATATCACAGAAGGCCTCAAACTATTTCCAATCACCATTATTTTGGCCTCTAGTTGTGGAGGTTGGAGGCCTTGAAGAAGTGTCTGCTGCGTTCTTCTTTGAATGTTTAAATAAAATGACAGGGACACAAACAGCCTGTGGGAGCATCTCAGTGTTAGCAAAAAATAAAACCCCGTGTTCACTGAGCACCAGTTATTTACATTCTGTTTACATTTGGAAGTGATCAGACAAGAATACTGGATAATGTGCAGTTTGAATTTATTAACAATGCAGGATTCCATTACATGTTTGTATATAAACTCAGGACAGTGTCGTTGCTTTTTCTGGACAGGCCAGCTGTTGAAACAGCTGTGCACCACATAATTACAGCAACTAAAAAGCAGATTACTTACCTGCGGGTCTGAAATAGGACATGTAACAATACAGATTTAGTGACAACAGTATTAATACATATGCCTTATTTTTAAAGATTAAATTGCTAATCAATGGGACAGCAAGATATCCAATTTTCTGTAACTTGTGGAACCATGTTTGCAGAATACTTATGGACCATTCCTCATAGTCCATGCATTGATCAATGAAGATAAAAGTTATCTTTGAAAATAAGGCCTGTACTGAGCATCAACAAATTATTGCTTGAAGCGTGAACCAATTTGCACATAGTTTGAAATTCAAGCATGTCTTTTGTGAGACATTTCAGATTTTTCAATGTCCAACCAATGTTATTGATGTATTTCATTGTTTTTTTGCACTATTTGAAAATGAGCTTGTTAAGTGAACGGGCTCTTATACTGTTCTTGTATTGAATATATTATGCTTTTGAAGAGAAACAATGGCCAATTTTGTGGTTTTTACATGACATTCTAAGTAAAGTTTCGTGGAAATCATTTAAAGAATAGTGCTGTGCAATGATACATGCAGCAAGGTAAATCTCTGCTCAGTATACCCCAGTGATAGCTTATTAAATCAAAACAAGATCACTTCCTTTATCACCCACCCTGCCCATATTACTGGAACACAGTCTTCCAAGAAATTTAAATCTTGAACAGTTAAAGGAGTTAAAATTAATTAGTGAATAATAGAAGTCCGAGTTAATAAAACTTGTTGTATAAACACAGCAATTAAATCAACATTTAATAGAGTTGCATTTTGGTCTTAATTTTTAAACTTCAACAATTACAGACAGTGAAACATCAAATTCTTCCTATTGTTCTCACTACCTCATTTTCACATTGTTTTAAGCACATATCTCCCATAGAGCAGGTCACACAAAACAGAAAACTTCACTATGACAATAAAATTCGGTACATATTTCAGATTAGGAATTGGTGTACCTAATTAAAATTTGCAATGGCACGCGTAAAGCAGGGAATTACCAGAGAGTCACAGAGCCATACAGCACCGAAACAGACCCCAACCGGTCCATGCCAAACATAATCCCAAATTAACCTAGTCTCATCTGCCTTTTTCTGGCCCATGTACCTCCAACGCCTTCTGATTCATGCACTTATCCAAATGTCTTTTAAACATAACTGTACCCACATCCACCACTTCCTCAGGAAGTTCATTCCACGCGCGAACCGCATGTAAAAATTTGCCTGCGTTTTTTTTAATCTCTCACTTTAAATAAATTCCCCTAGCTTTGAAATGACCCACAAGGGAAGACACCTACCTACCATTAACCCTATCTATACCCCTCATGATTTTACAAACCTCTATAAGATCACCTCTCAATCACTTACGCTTCAGTGAAAAAAGTTCCAGCCTATCTTTATAAATCAAACCTTCCATACCAGGCACCATCCCAATAAATCTCCCTCAAGCTTAATAATATCTTTTCTTTAACTGGGTGACCAGAACTGGACACAATACTCCAGAAGGGGCCTCACAAATGTCATGTACAACCTCAACATGTCTTTCCAACTCCCATACTAGAAAGGACAGAGCAATGAAGGCAAGTGTGCTACACACCTCTTTAACCACCCTGTCTGCATGTGACAAAATCTCCAAAGAATTATGTACCCAAACTCCTAGGTCTCTGTTGCACAACACTAGCCAAGGCCTGAGTGTTAATTGCACAATTCTTGTCCTTGTTTGTTGTACGTCACATTTATCCAGATCGAACTCCATCTGGCATTTTTCCATCTCATTCTTGCATTTGATCAAGATCTGTTTGTAATCTCGGAAACCTTCTTCACTGTCTACAATGCCACCAATTTGGGAGTCGTCCGCAAACATTAACTATGCCTTCTTTATTATCATCCAAATCATTTATATAAACAAATAAGAGGATCCACATCTGATCCCAGTGGCACATTCCTGGTGACAGGCTCCCTGTCCAAAAAAACATCAACCCTCTACCAGAACTGTCTCCTGTCATTAAACCAATTTTGTATCAATTGATCCCATGTGACCTAACTTTACTAGTTAGGCTACCACATGGAAACTTGTCAAAGGTTTTACCAAAGTCCAAGTAAACAACATTTAGTGCTCTGCTCTCAATCTTTTTGGTCACTTCCTCAAAAAAAAACTCAAATCATGTTTGTGTGACATGACTTTCCTTGCACAAAACCATGCTGACTATCCTAATTGATTTTTGCCCCTCTAAATGTCTATAAATCTTATCTTTTAAAATTACCTCCAATTTGCCCATAACCAAAGGTAGAGTCAAAGGTCTACATTCTCCTGGTTTCTCCTTACAACCCTTCTTAAACAAAGGCACACCATTAGCAACCATCTGGTCAGTCACCTCACTTGTAGTTATAGATGATGCAAAATATTTCTGCAAGGGGCCTGACAGTTCCCTCCCTAACTTCCCACCATTTCTAGGATAGGTTAGATCACGTCATGAAGATTCATCGACCTTTATATTCTCCAAGATCTCCAGAACTACTACTACTTTTGGGGCGGCACAGTGGCTCAGTGGTTAGCACAGCAGCCTCAAAGCACCAGGGACCTGGGTTCGATTCCACCCTCGGGCAACTGTCTGTGTGGAGTTTGCACATTCTCCCCGTGTCTGCGTGGGTTTCCTCCGGGTGCTCCGGTTTCCTCCCACAGTCCAAAGATGTGCAGGTTAGGTGGAATGGCCATGCTAAATTGCCTGTAGTATTCAGGGGTGTGTGGATTACAGGGGGATGGGTCAGGGTGGGATACTTCAAGGGGCAGCATGGACTTGTTGGGCCGAAGGGCCTGTTTCCACACTGTAGGGAATCTAATCTAAATCTTCCGTAAGTGAACTGTTCTTAAAACATCCAATATTTATTTCCCCACATTCTCTAACCTCCATTTCTTTCTCCACAGTAACAACTGATGCAAGAACAATGCAATGGTTTATTCACTTTTTGAAACTCAGATTCCTCCTGCAATTTCATTTTTGCTTTCAATAGTTTCTTATTAACCTGTTGAGAAGTGTGCTTGCTCAAGAACTTCCCACAGTAATCTAATTACTGAATTGCCAACGACTCCTCAATTTGAGCTGGAAGATAGTTCACTTCTTGGTGTGAAATAACTTCTACTGAAGCATCTCCTGCTGCAAAATGGGCCACAGGCTAATTAACAATCCAATCAAACATGCTTCCATGCTGAATTATTTTAGTCCCCATGAGAAATCCTACTGCATTCATTCATTGGCAGTTCTCTCAAACCAGGAAGAACTAGCATTTCAATAAGCCAGTCCACCTCTCACCAAAGCATTGAATTCCAACCTTGTCAAATTTGCTATTTCTTACTGGAATAATAGCCAGCAGACCCATGATTAAAACAGCTTCCTCATAACATCCACTATTGTAATCAGCTCAACACTGAAGGCAAAATGACAGATCACATACATGTTTGAGAGAGGGAGTGGAAGAATCAAAGCTGTTTTGCAAATTTTTTTGGGAGGGTCCAGCTTTTTAAGAAAATAATATTTCATTATTAAAATAATTATTGCTTTTTCTCAGATAACAAAGTGTGGAGCTGGATGAACACAGCAGGCCAAGCAGCATCTCAGGAGCTCCAGCATCTGCAGTTCCCATTATCAATGCTTTTTCTCAGCTTAGTGAGCCAAATCAAAATTTCATCCTTGTTGGTTTAGCTCTCTATCGAGTCCAAAAACTTTCCTTCAAAATATGTGACTTCAGTTCTTATTACAACAAAATTAGTGTTAAATATTTTTGTTTTAAGAAAGTACCTATGACTGTACATAAAACAAAAGGGTATTACAATGCTAGTAACTGCTTTCTTCAGAAAGCTTTTATTTTCTAAGTGGCTAAACCTTCAAAGAAATTTCATGTTGCAAGTTCTGAATTTAGCCTCCTTGGATAACCTGCTTTTAACTATGACCAGCATTCTGAGGAGTCATCACCAGACCTGAAACCTTACTTATTTTTTCTTCACAGATGTTATCAGACCATGAGCTTTTCCAGCAACCTGTTTTTGTTCCCGATCTACAGCATCCTCAGTTCTTTCAGTTTTTTTTAAAATTTAGGTAATTGTGCTCGTCTTGTGCAAGGTCTCTATAAAACTTAAGTTATTTAAAAAAGTAAAGTTCTTGGAACTTGCACGTAAACAGAAGCAGAAGTGATTAAAACCATGAACTTGGACAACAGCGGTCAAGTTGTTTAACTAAATATATTTCAAACGTCCTAAAAGGACAGGTCGTACATTCCAGTTTAAAATGCAGGTCCCATGGAGCATTTTAGAAATGACATAAAATGGAAAAGAACAGCCACCCCAATGTTTGGAAGCCATTCATACCATCTACATTCTGCCTTAAGGAAAGTAAGTCTACTTTGTGCTTGTCAGCTGAAGTTGAGAATAATGCTTGTTTGCAAATTGTCAGGTGTCAGAGTCTAACCTGCTCACTGTAGGGACAGCCCAGCATGAATCAGTGAGCCCAGAGAGATGGGGAGAAATTTCTTTCCTCAGTGGCGAGCCTTTGGAGTTCCCTGCCACAGAAAGCAGTCAAGGAAAACAAGGAGTGTTTTCAATAAGGTGTTATTGTATAATTCTCATGGCTAAGGGATAAAGGGGTATGGGGAGAAAGTGGGATCAGGTCTGAACCATGATCATGAATAGTGGAACAGGTTCAAACAAGGATTGAACAGCCTACACCTGCTGCGATGTTCGATCACTTCAACTTGGAACTCAGCAATCCTGAAGCTAGACCATAATTAGGAGTTTGCTTTCCTAAATAACTTAAAATTAGAAAAATTTTATGATAAGGTTGGAAAGGATTTTTTTTCCTCCCAAATGCATGTCAGTGCAAAAACAGGGTATCAGAGGGGTAGGCGAGGAAATTTGAAGACAAGAGACTCCAAATACAATTCGAAGACAGCAGAGACCCCAAATACATTATTTCCAAATTCTTTCACTTAGTGTTCCCACCCCCTTTGGAACAAGTTTCCTAGACTGTTCCTAACCAAACCCATCGGCCCACTCCCCTCAGGCTCAACCTTGCCTTCATTTTTGTCTTCCCTATTATTATCTTCAAATCAGCCTCTCCCTGTCTGAACCTCGCATCCAACAGTTACACTGTAGTTTTTAGAAAAATCCAGATGGAAAAATTGGAAAGAAACGAAATTTGACAGAATAAATCACCACCATAACAGTGAATAAATAGGAGCTATCACTGAGCCGCAACAACAAATCAATGTGATAACTCAGAGTATACTTTGTTACAAAGCATCTGTTCTTTACACAAACAAAAAAAATCACAGAAGAATCAAATTACTTTAAAAGTATGCATTTTGTCTGTCAGACTTTTGTCCTCAAGTTGACAGATGCCTTAACTTTTTGGCTTGGGTTTAAAATTCATAAAAACAGCAGAAACAATCATAGCTGAACAAACAATCAAAATATCAGTAAAGGGAAAAGCCAATTAAAAATCAAAAGTGAAGAGGATTACAAATCAGACTGGACAATTGGCATCCAGCAATTTGATAATGCTGAACCAAATGAAGTTATTCCAAGTTTTTCCACTTGAAAATTCCTTTAGCTGTTATCCAATACAGACATTTAAGTTTACAATTGCTGTTGTAAGACAAGAAATATTTATCTAATGTACTTTGGTTCTCTATAAGAGGCTTGTGCATGTGAAGTCAGAAAACAGAGCTTCAGTGAACTTCTTAAAACCAGTAGTTTGAGATGGGTACTCAGCTTATAATTCCTGCACACACCTGTGCACACAACTGCAGTGTCAGAACTTGTCAAAAATATTTGCGCCACTAAGAATGAACTAAAATGTACTGTTCTTTGTATAAACTATTTAAAATACATTAAAGTATTAGTTCTTCAAAATTCTTCAGTGAATATACTGGTTAAATGCAAGAAATTAAGCTTCAAACAATGTAAAGTTTCAAAATGGAACTTTGTAGAGAACAGGTCTTTCAGAACAAAACAGGAAGGATTCATTTTTGCAATTTTTAGATTGATATAATAACCCTGTCAAGTGCTCTTACAAACTTCACGTCATTCCAATGTGCATCACTCCCAACAAAATCTTGTCAGATTAGAATTGCTGACTTACCATTAAGCAATGGAAGATGATTTGGCAATACAAGCCAATGACACAAACTCATGCTTCACATGTTGCAGTTTCACATGCAGGTTCTTGTGGCACATTTTCAAAACAAAAACTCACTTTCTGGTAGAGGGGATTAGATTTTAATTTAAATTTTAAAAATCAGGTAGTGTCAGTAAATTAGGCCTTAAAACAAAGCATTAAACAAAATCTGTAATTTCCAACATTCAGAAACATGCCATCAACAAAAAAATGCTTACTTGATTGCAGAAGGGAAGGAAAGAGGTTGACCCTTGATCCCTGTTGACCAAAGATTCTTTCTAGTTCCAATGTTGCAGGAAGACTTTAGAGAGAGAACACAACTTGTCTTTTACTTTATACATCTACGGTACTATACACTGTCTGACCTCCCATGGATCTGCTAGCATATTAAACAATGAGCAGCTTTAAACAAAACTTTAAAATCCAGTTTCTCAAAGCTTACTGTTTAAAACCCCATTGAACAGATTAGCAACTCTAACCCAACTCAATCGTGTAACTTGTTCGAAAGTCAACTTGTTCAGATGCCAACTGATGCAAAAAAACAAATGTTTAAAAGGAAGAGGTAAGTAACAGAGAGGCAAGAGATATCTGCAAATGGCTGCTTGAACCAACTGAACAAGGCATCTCCGATGAGGAAGCCCAGAGTCAATTGAAAATTTCATGTCATCAGGCTATGGTATTAAATGGGAAAAGCTGCTTAAATTGAGTTGATACTTAGTTATGATCTAATCAAAAAGGTGGGACTAACTCAACGAGTAAGTGGGTCTCCCTTGCTAACATTCTTTGCAATGTTCACACTTGCAGATCCAGTTGGAATTGAAGATTGCTGATTGTTTTAAAACAAAGATCTTTGCATGAAGCACTCCAATTTATGAATGTTAATGTTAAGACAGCACCAATGCTTAAATATATTTAATAATGACCAAACAAATTATGTGCACTATTTCATGCATGCACAAATAACCAAGGCAGTTGAGAAAATGAGGGATGGATAATAAATGCAGTTTTGCGGGTGCCACTTGCACCTGGAAGGACAGAAAGTTTCCCATTGTCAGCCTTACCTGGGAAAGATGCAGAATGGGGCATTCATATTCAATGCACCCTTATTCTTCTAATTTTAAGAAATACATGATGCCACGGTCAGAGAAAAGTCAGAATATTAGAATCAGAGAAGCTCTGCACTGTGAAAGCAGACCATTTGGCCCATTGAGTCCACATGACGAACTGAACAGCATTCCACCCATTTCCCATGGCCAATCCACCTAGCCTGCACAGCTTTGTACTGTAGGAGGAAACTGGAGCACCTGGAGGAAATACACAGACACACGAAAAAACAATGTGCAAACTCCACACAGACAGTTGCCCGAGGGTTGAATCAAACCTGGGTCCCTAGCGCAGTGAGGCAGCAGTGCTAACCACTGACACATCATGCTGCCCAAAGTTATTTACAAATTTTAACATTTGATTTTTTTTTAAAAAGTCTCAATGCTCAATGAACTAAGAGGTTCATTAATTGAACAGGAGACTATGCACTATTTTAAAACAATGGATGTCTCCTATAGAAAACTGTCAAGCCAGATTTCAGACAAAACTACAGTATTTAGTCCAAAACTGGAGGGCATGGGTTTAAGGTGAGAGGGGAAAGATTTAAGAAAGGGACAAAAAGGGGCAACTTTTTCCACACAGAGGGTGATGAGTATCTGGAATGAGCTGCCAGCTGAAGTGGAAGAGACTGGTACAATTTCAACATTTAGAAGGCATCTGGATGGGTAGATAGGAAGGGTCGCGAAGGATATGGACCAAATGCTGGCAAATGAGACTAGATTTATCTAGAATACCTGTTCAGCGTGAATGATTTGGAATTAAGGGTCTGCTTCCTTGCTGTACATCTCTGTGGCTATTAGCAGCCCGTACTGGGAATGAGATGGCAGTTATTAGTGTGCAACAATAATCAGTAGCACTTCACAGGCTGTGACCATAAACTGCTAACTTAGATCAATACTCTTTAAACAAATCCCAGCAAACAAGTGTCAGGTAGTCCAACTTCAGCTATGTTTAGCACCTGGCAAAATCTATAGTAAATAAACTAGACAATCATCTGGACCCATGCAATGTGGCATATTTTCAAATGCTATAGACTGTTCACCTTTACTCCTTTTTACACCCCACTTATTACTAGGAAGGACTGTAATGTTAACTTTTAAACTTCATTTCTTTATTTCTCTACTTATACTAAGGCTGAAGATAATGCTTTACTTTTAACTTTGTTCTCTATGTTATTACTTATACCCATGTTTTGTACTTAGATATCTTCGTGCTTAAGATGGTGCTGTGTGGTGACATTGTGCACTTTTTTTAAAAACTGTACTGCTGTGCTTCAGTACACGTTACAATAAAGCTTAAATCAAAAAAAACACATTCACATTAATTCTGTGAGTGGCCACGTAATACAGGCAAACAAATACTGTTAAGCTACAGTACTCCACAGTAGACAGTGGGAAGTCAGAGGTGACCAAGCAGCCCAGTAAGAGAGTTGGCTCCGCGATGTCAGTCACCCAATCTGTGTACTTGCATGGCAAGATGACAAATTAACACTAGATTGTATCCAACACAGGCTCAGGATCAAAGGCAGAGGGTCAACATACCATTTGAAATTGCACCCTTTATTTATTCAGTCAGTATCATTGTCTCGAGGTCGTAGGTCAGTTTATTCAGTCAAGAACCCACCACAATTCTAGTCACATCCATTGTTGTGGAAGAAAGCAAACCAACATAAAGTAACCCCGTGCCATGATTTATTTATTTTAAATACGGCATTGTGTTGAAATGCACTTCACATTTTTAAAGCAGGTAAATGCAAGATAAAGCAAGTTTACTGCATCTCAGGAGCAGTCAGTCAAGAGACTGGAAGCAACCAACAGCTGCAACTTCAGAACTATTGGAGTGACATAATCAGCTTTGTTCAAAGAAACGGAATCACTTTTCTCCTTTGTCTACATCTCCTCATCCATCACCCGAGAGATAAAATATGTCAGATGACAAGTGAAAAGTACACTTCCAACATTTAATTTTTCCCATATTGGAAGATTACGGAGCATTGACAAAGCATGAAATACAAATTCACAAAATGTAGCTTCACATAAAATGTCAGAAGTTTGAGAACCACTATGGATATAAGAAAAAATAATTTAATGAAGGAATTAGCTCAAACAGGGGAATCTGCGAGTGACTGGTAAATTTTGTGAAAACATTACAGTTACTGGTAACCATTTTCCTCAACCCTTTTACAAATTTGGCACCAACAGAATTATTTGTATATGACACATGGAAACAGTAAAACTGCAGAAGATACAAACATAAATTTGTAGAAAATAGTTTTTTTTCCCCACTTGAATGGAGGATAAGCATTGCAAAACTAAAGGGAAAATTATTTTGTAAAGAATTAACTGGAAGGCAAAGCAGGTTGTTAAAATGAAAGAAATGCTGTAATATCCCTGCAGTTTAAGACACTAAAAATCAATTTTATAACTGAAACAATGCATAAATGCTGCCACAAACAGAACACAGTCAATATCTGTAAAGAAAAAATATAGGTTTACATTTCCTGAATTGATAACTGAATGATATCATGCACATTAACCAATTTATCCTCCAATGCTGTCTGATCTGTTGTACATTTGCAGCATTGTTTGTGAAGATTTATCTACTACCATATAGCAATCTGGTAGCTTAGCGATTACCTTACTGGACTGGTAAACCAAAGGCCAGGACTAATGAAAGGAGACAAGTTTGAATACTACTGGAGTTGGGGTATTTCAATTTGATGAACAAAATAATTTTTAAAATGCTAGTCTCAGTAGCGGTAACCATTTAAGAGCTGGATTATAAAATTTCACATGATTGCCCTAATGTCCTTTGGGGACGAAAACTAGCTTCCCTTATCCAGGTTCCAGAGGCAAAACAATGTGGTCAACTCTTAATTGCTTTCCTAATTGCCTGATAAGCTACCCAGTTTAAGGATGGAAATAAATCGTTGGTCTTGTCTGTGCTGCAAAATATAGGTAATTTCACTGCACTCGTTGGGAGGTGGTTACAGGAAGTGCGATACACAGCAAAATCCTAAAATCAATCTCAAAATTAGTTTGCATCTAATTAAGATAATTCACTTAATTTCACAGTTATTTTTGGGGGAGAGAAATTCTGAATATTTTCTATTTTGCATGGAGTCCACAATGTAATTTAATCCTAATATTAATCCTATTGTAGCCAGTATAATCAGATATGCATTTAAATTAAATTCTGGCTCAAAATAATTAGCATCAAGATGATGATGATCCCCTCCTAGTGGAAAAGGATTTAGCCATGACTTGCATTGAGGGAGACTGAGAGGATTGTTAGTAAAGGAGTTATCATTTTAGAGGCTGATTAAGATATTGTTTGAGTAAATCACCCTGTACCCTAGGAGACTGCATACCTTCGTTCACTCAATCCACCATAACATGAACATCACAATATCCTATAGTGCAAACTCCCAGGTTGGTTCACTGTTGTCCTCATGGAGACAAGAAAGATCAAATTGTTTTCACTCTGTTGTTAACTACAACTAAAGATGGCTATTTCCAGTACAAAAATCATTATTAAAAGATGAACATTGTTCATTAACACTAATCATTATCTCAATTATTTTCTGTAATATCCAATTCACTGCAAATGTTCCCGCAGTCCATACTGGATATTAACATTTAAGAAGAAAAACGCAGTAAATATTCAGCACAGGTATACACTTTAAAAAAATAAACTAACCCAAGGAGCAGGCACCATGCCCTCAACTATCTAATCATGGCATTAGTACAATCTTACAACTCATTATACACTAGTCTAACTGAAGTAAAAATGGCAAGGAAATAAAAAACCTACAATCCCTTCACATTCCAACAGTGTCCAAAATAAGTATACCACATCACAGCTATCCCATCTTTACAATCAAATTTGTATCACAATTTGCAAATATTATTGCACATTAACTATGAGAAAACAAATATACAAATGCGTTAAACATCTTTCTAACAAAGTACATGTATAACAATATTTCCCTTTACACAACAGTTTCAGCTGTGAATTTGGTTGATTCCTGGTGGTGGACCAGAGACACTTGACAGCGGAAATAAATTAAAACTGTTACATTCCATAATTGTACTGTATGGTAGGAAAGCAAGCAACTCAATGGCATTGAAATGGTACATTGATTGTGTGAGGTAGTTCATCAATTATTTAAAAACCTCTTGATACATTAGATCTGTCGACTTGTGAAGCTCGTAATGTTTGTCTGGAATGTAACCCTACTCCATTGATTCTAGTCAAGGTCGGCATTTTGACAAGTTGTATTGGGATAAACTAGTTAGAAATTAAACCACTATTATCGCAGGGCATGATGTCCTGTGAACTCCTAATACAACAAAGGAATTAACCAAATCACTTCTAATTAGAGAGAACAGCTTATTGGGGCAAGATGATTTTGTTAAATAGGTTCAGTGCTGGCACTGACTCAAGATATAGAACTTGTTTTGTGCAGAATTCATTTGTGATGCTCAATCGTTGATGCCACATTTTCTCTTCCTACTTTTCAAGTTTCCAACTGGAGGTGAGCCTTTACCATCAGTTTGAATACTCTTAGTGTTACAGCTAGTAGCCTTGCCCACCCAAAGTGGCTGCATTAACATGTAAAACACACTTGGCTTCAGCTTTGGACGTGTAATGTAAACAGGTAGGCCACATAGTCAACCAAAATTTATTGCGGACACTGGGTATTTTTATGTTTTTGACACACAATGACTTGTTGTCCTAGTCCACAACGAGCATTAAGCCAGAGCCAACTAGAGTAAAAAAAATCTTAATATGTTTAAATGGTGTAAACCACTTCATGCAAGAGTGTGAGAGAGAAAAAGTAGCCTAACTAAGCTATCCCTCTGCGCACCGGATCTGGAACTTGTTTGTATTTTGAGGTCATTTTTCCTCCCAAAACAGACCCAAATGTAATGATGTTAAATATCAGTCCGTTACAAATGTACAAGTCATGCTTTAGGGTTACTTGCCCAGTACTAAAGGTTGCTGTATTGAGTTACTGTATGTATATCCAACATAATTGAAAGTTATATTCTATCTGGGAAACTGATTCCAATAAAATTAAAACACAGTTGGAGCTTTTTAAAAAGCTGGTCTACCCTCTCTAAAATTTAGCGCAAACAGTAAGACCCCAGAGAGAGGGAGGCTAGTCATCTGCAACAGCCCAGAGGTCCTGCCGACGTTTCTAGGCTGCTGTCGGTATCCGATGCCAGTGTTGGATCTGTTGACATGGAGGACACATCATTGACAGATGAAGATGACGATGGATGATGCGAGCCATTGATCATTGCTGCACCTGTGCTATGAGAAATAAGGATGTCAGTCAGTAACATAGTGCACAGGGCATTTTTCAGCAACATACGATCACAAAATAATCACATCCATATCAGACAAACTGCATAAAGAAAAGCTAATGCAGAGAGTGCACTTGAGCTGAAGAGCAACTACGGACAGGCAATAAATGTTGGCCCAGCCAGCAATGCCAATGTCCCTCGAGTATATAAAACAAGTGTTATATCCATTTAATGTGCAAACCTTACAGCAATAGGCTCAGAATGGCTTCTATAGCTGACATAATCTGTTACTGTGCCAAGACTTAAGACTACAGTGTCACGGACAGGAACTGTAGGTGCTGGGTAGCCAAGGTGGGGGTGAGGACTGCAGTGGGAGCAGGTACGAGGTGCCAATCTCCATTTGTCAGGTCTGCTCATTAGTTTTTTGCTTTTTAAAAGATTTAAAAACTCAGAAGGTGTCCCAAGCACCTACTTCCTGCAGCACTATCTCTGGTACTGGCTGCTGTAGGTTTGCTTCTTGTACGCTTTGCATACCCTACACTTGACAAAGTACAGGAAACGTGTGGAAATTTGTTCAGGAGCAAAAAGTTTTGGTTGGAACAGAACCCAATCACATAATAGGATCACTCGACAGCACACTGGATACTATGACTTGCAGTCTGAAAGCCTTTCACATGACAACAGCCACCTTTGACTGCCATGTACAGGAAAGAGGAGAGTAGTTTCCTCGTGTTATAATGTGGTTCAGGTGAGAGATCAATAGGACATTAGACACCCTCCTCTCAAAAGCTGCAGGATATTTGCTGTAAATCAACTGAAAGCATACCTACTGCAAACAGATTCTTAAAAGGAAGGCTTTGGCCTGGTTGCACTAGTGCCAAGTTTTGAACCCAAGGTAAACTGCTACATCTTTAAAACAGCCCTCCAGATCATTGACAGAACACTTGATCATGTTTCTTTCATTTCTAAACTACCCTTTTCTCAATTTGTCCTTTACCACCATTGCATCAAGCTGATTGTTTTAATTTTTTTTAAACTCTTTCAATATCTTTACCCAAGTTCCAGCAAATGTTAAGTCCCACCTTATTATTAAATCAAGGAATTTGGTAGTCCTAGCTTCTTTCTCCTGAACTACAGAATTAAGCACAGACAACTGGGAATATCTGATCCACTTCAAACTCAAACACATATGACCAACCCAGAAGGTGGGGGACAAGAGAGGGGAACCAGTTCACTACCACACACACCACCCCCTCTCCCCCCGCTACCATTGACCAATAAAGGCAAGTTTACCAAACGCCTTCTTCACTATTCTGTCTACCTGCGATTCCACATTTAAGGAATTATGAACCTGTACGCCAAGGTCTCTTTGTTCAGAAACATTCCCCAGGACCGTACCTTTAAGTGTACAAGTCCTGCCATGATTTGCCTTTCCAAAATGCAGCATCTCACATTTATCCAAATTAAATTCTATCTGCCACTCCCCAGCCTATTGGCGCATCTGATCATGATCCTGTTGTACTCGGAGGTAACCACCTTCGCTGTCCACTACACCTCCAATTTTGGTGTCATCTGCAAAGTTACTAACCATACCTCCAATCTTCACTTCCAATCATTTACATAAGTGACAAAAAGCAGTGGGCCCAACACCAATCCTTGTGGCATACCCCTGGTCACAGGCCTCCAGCCTGAAAAGCAACACTTCACCACCACCCTCGGTCTTCTACCTTTGAGCGAGTTCTGTATCCAAATGGCTAGTTCTCCCTGTATTCCATGTGATCTAATCTTGCTGACCAGTCTACCATGTAGAACTTTACTGAAGTCCATATAGATCACGTCCACTGCTCTGCCCTCATCAATCCTCCCTAAAAAAAACTAAATCAAGTTAGTGAGACTCAATTTCCGCACTCACAAAGCCATTGACTATCCTTGATCAGTCCTTGCCTTTCCAAATACAAGCAAATCCTGCCTCTCAGGATCCCCTCAAACAACTTACCCACCACCGATGTCAGCCTCACTGGTCTATAGTTCCCTGGCTTTTCCTTGCAGCCTTTCTTAAATAGTGGCACCATGTTAGCCACCTCCAGTCTTCTGGCACCTCACCTGCAGTGACTGATGCCCCGTAGACACTAAATGTTAGCTTGCTCTCTCCTCACAGATGCTGCCTGACCCCTGGGTTCCGAGCATTTTTTGATACTGGTTATGGATTGCACACAAGTGACAAAAATAGCACCACAGCAACAGCGTTAGGAAAAACAAGTGCAGTTTAAAGCTCTCAATGTATTGGTGGTGCTGGTGGTGAAGGAGCGGGGGGGTGGGGGGGCGGGGGGGGAGATGGGGTGGTGGTGTTTGTGGTATTTGGAGAAGTTGGAAACAGATACAAAGCGATTTTATGCTTCATAACCTTGCAAAATTTTCGTAACTCAGATGTCGCACAATTTGAGGTACTATACTGTATAAGCTGCAGCTCAGTGGTTAGAAACAAACTTAAATTCTGCACATGCCTGACGATAGGGATTTACACTCTGAGGTAAAAATCTTTGGACTACAGAGATTTCAGGTGATGTTTGTTTGTCAGTGAATCTTCCCATGGGAAGCCCGGGTCTTGGGTAGAGATAGTAGGAACTGCCGATGCTGGAGAATCTGAGATAACAAGGTGTAGAGCTGGATGAACACAGCAGGCCAAGCAGCATCATAGCAGCAGGAAGGCTGACATTTCAGGTATAAACCCTTCTTCAGAAATGGGGGAGGGGAAGGGGGTTCTGAAATAAATAGGGAGAGAGGGGGAGGCGGATAGAAGATAGATAAAAGGAGAAGATAGGTGGAGAGGTTACAGACAGGTCATGGAGGTGGGCTTGGTGCCAGAAAAGATGAGTGTAGGTGGGCAGTTAAGGAGGGGATAGGTTGGTCCAGTGAGGATGGACGGTCAAGGAGGCAGGATGAGGCTAGTAGGTAGGAGGGGGGTGGGGCTTGAGGTGGGAGGAGGGATAGGTGGGAGGAAAGACAGGTTAGGGAGGCAGGGACAAGCTGGGCTGGTTTTGGGATGCGGTGGGGGAGAGGAGATTTTGAAGCTTGTGGAGTCCACATTGACACCATTGATGTTTTTTCCTGCAACCTCCAGGTGGCATCGTGGTGGCACTGCAGGAGGCTCAGACGGACATGTCGTTCCATGAGTGGGAGGGGGTGGGGGAGTTGATGGTTCGCAACTGGGAGGTGCAGTTGTTTGTTGCAAACCAAACGTAGGTGTTCTGCAAAGCGGTCCCCAAGCGTCCGCATGTTTTCCCCGATGAGGTGGAGACCACAGTGGGAACAGCGGATACAGTATACCACGTTAGCAGATGTGCAGGTGGACATCTGTTTGATGTAGAAGGTCTTCTTAGGGCCTGGGATGGGGTTGAGGGGAGAAGTGTAGCACTGCTTACGATTGCAGGGAAAAGTTCCGGGTGTGGTGGGGCTGGAGGGGAGTGTGGAGCAGACAAGAAAGCCATGGAGAGAGTTGTCCATCCAGAAAGCAGATAAGGGTGGGGAGGGAAAAATGTCTTTGGTGGTGGGGTTGGATTGCAGATGGCGGAAGTGTTGGAGGATGATACGGTGGATCCAGAGCTTGGTGGGGTGGCACGTGAGGACAAGAAGGATTCTGTTTTGGCTGTTATTGTGGGGAGGGGTGGGAGGGATGAGTTGCAGGAAATGTGAGACACGCAGTTGAGGACGTTTTCAACCACGGTAGAGGGAAAATCGCGGTCCTTGAAAAACAAGGACATCTGGGATTTCAGGAGTGGATGTCCAGTGCCCAGGAGGGAGATGGTCCAGATCAACTGAAGGCTAGGGTGGAAGATGTTAGTGAAGTGGATGAACCGTCCGAGCTCCTCATGGGAGCACGAGGCGGCGCCGATACAGTGATCGATACGACAGAGGAAAAGATGAGGGATAGGGCCAGCAGGGCTTAAGATGGACTGTTCCACGTATCCTACGAAGAGACAGGTATAGCTTGGGCCCATGTGGGTACACCATGGCCACCCCATTTCTTGGATACATGCTCATGGTGGGAAAAGGACATTTAAAGACTTTACTTAGAGCAATTTTGATCGAGTTGGGAGTCCTAGGAGAGGCTCGCCTAGGATCAGCGCAATCTAACAAAAAGCAGTGCTGCCTCCTTTGACAGGGGAGTATCAGAGGTATCAGGAAATGCAAGGAGAGGAAATTCTGAGCCAGCAATTCAATCCTGAGCCTGTGGTATCCTATTTGTTGCAGAAGCTTCTGCCACAACTTCACTCTGTCTGATTCACTAGTGTCCCTGAGGGAAGGAAATCTGTCATCCTTCCTGGTATGGACTACATGAGACTCGAGACCCACAGAACCGCTCTCTGTGGATCAGCACCATTCACAGTTGTGAATGGAGAGAGAGTCTGGCCTGAGCAGCCACTTACATAACCAGCAGAACTCTACCAAATACCCCAGGGTCAAGAGCAGTTATTTTTACTGTGATAGATGAACAAGAGCAGACCCAGATATGCCATTCAATGGCCATTTTGAATTCGGCTCAACCATGAATTAGTCATTAGCAGTAATAAAAAGATCATGCCACAAATGTTTCTTGAAATGTTACATTTCAAGGTTCAATCACCAATTGCTTCTGCTATATTATAGAGCAATTATCAACAATCAGACCCTTCCTCTTTCAACTCTTCCTTTGAATCCTGAGGTAAGCTGTCAATGTAATTATATACAGATCACAAGAAAATCAAGCACGTATTTAGGTATGGGAATATTTTAGCTTTCACTGAAGGTTAATCTTGTACCATGAAGTGTTAATCCCCCAGTGCTGGCTTGTGATCAGTGACTTTTTCCAAGCATTCAACCAAGAGTAGGGAAATCTGACAGATTTGGAAATCTGGATAAAAGGATAAGAGAAAACAAGGAAGATCCCCTCACACTGAGTACTCTGCTGACTGCTTCTTTCAGCACCTCTGCCATTTCGGAACAATTTAAATTCTCTGAACTGCTACAGGCAGTGAGTTAACCAGCTGAAATCAAGATCAGCTCCAAGGTGTTAGAACTGGGAGAGTGGAGAACAATTTCCTCTTAAAAGCATACCCATCCAGAAAAAGAATCAGTGTGGTTTTAATAAGTAAATGAAAAATGATGGGCTCCTTTAATTGTCCGAGGTGGTTCACTTCTGTTGTGGGCAATTGCCAAAGATGTTTGAATCTTTGCAACGTCTAATTTTATTCTGCTGCCGAGTGAATGGTTACATAAAAATTAACGAATCAGGAGCAAGAGAAAACCATTTGGTCCCTCAAGCTTGCTTCACTGTTCAATAAGATAGATATTGGTCAATCTATTCGTAACCTCAACTTCACTTGCCTGCCTGCTCTTTTTTGATTTCCTTGTTAGCTAATGATTTCAATATTTCTCCTAAACATTTCTGTAAATATTTCTGTTCAACGACAGCATTAATAATTAAATTTAATGTTGTCTGAGGGAGAACAGTTCCACAGACTCCTAACAAAGAAAAATTTCTCATCCGTTTTAATGGGAGACACTATTTATAACTGTGGCTTAGCAGACCCAAGGAAATAAGAACAGGAGTAGGCCATTCAGCCCCTTGAGCCTGCTCCACCATTCAATAGGATCATGGCTGATCCGACATCCCACATGTTCAGTTTCCTGTCCTTTCCTTATAATCCTCCATTCCCTGACAGAGAATCTATTTTCAGCATCAAGAATCTATTTCAGCCTTAAATATACAAAGTCTCTGCTCCCACTGCTCTGTGACAAGAGGTTTACCGTTTGCATAGATGCATGTATCACGCTATTGTATGCTCAGAAATAATATATAATTGGTGAGCATGCAAGGAAAATAGTGCAATGGAAGTAACTTCCCATCATAATTACAGGCTCAAATTGTAGTTGAATTTAAACTACCAGTGGGATAAGACACAATGGCAAGCTGGCACTGAAAATGGGATAAAGTCTAGAAACTTTCTACCCTACTCCTGATAGAATAAAGTTTTATCTTCATGTAAAGAAATTGAATTTTCTAATCCTTAAAAATAAAAGGACAAAGAACAAAGAAAATTACAGCACAGGAACAGGCCCTTCGGCCCTCCAAGCCGGCACCTACATACTGTCTGTCACAACTAAAACCCCCTACCTTCCGGGGAACGTATCCCTCCATTCCCATCCTATTTGTATATTTGTCAAGACGCCCTTTAAAAGTCACTGTAGTATCTGCTTCCACTACCTCTCCCAGCAGCGGGTTCCAGGTACCCACCACCCTGTATAAAAAAAACTTGCCTTGTACATCACCTTTAAACCCTTCCCTTCACACCTTAAGCCCATGGCCCCTGGTAACTGACTCTTCCACCCTGGGAAAAAGCTTCTGACTGTCCAGTCTGTCCATGCCCTTCCTAATCTTGTAGGCCTCTATCAACCTCTCTCATTCTAGTGAAAACAACCCAAGTTTCTCCAACCTCTCCTCGTTGCTAAGTCACAAATAAAAAAAGTCAGAATTTTGAGCTAAACCCATTATATTAACAGATAATTTTAGTTAAGAAATTTACAATCAAAAGTTAAATTGAATGTATCAAAACAACATTGCGTACAGTATAATCAACTCATTGCACGTAGGTTTTATGGTCCTTTGTTAATTCAATCAAATTTCCACAGAATTATGCATATATCACACAATACAGAAGTATGTTGCTACTACCTGTAGCAATAGCTAATGTTGCAAACTCAGCAGCGTCGAAAGAGATGTTTAATCAATTAGTTAGATTAATTTAAACAGAATGACTGCTAACATTCAGAAAATAAACTCTACAAAGATAAATGAGACAGTGATTAAGGCAAGTTTACAGAAACAGGAATGAACTGAAAATAAGTTTATAAGATTCACAAGCTGATCGCATTTAGTTCAAATTATGCAGAACTATTACCATTGCCCTGCTTCGCAGATGTATTTAATAAATTCATAACACACATACACCTACAACTTGAGGAAATAAAACCAGGACTGACAACTCGACAAGCACATCTGCACAAGTCATTGGCCAGAGACCTATGCTGGAACATTGTGACATAGCAATAAATAACAAATGCCCATGGGCTTCAAACTGATGCAAAGCCAATTTAATGTACAATACGTCTCTCTGACTCTCAAATACTCCCAAGCCAAATCAACCATCCTTCTCTCCCACCGATCTGCTCCTCCCATCTCACTGACCAATCTGCACCACTATCTTCAATCACCATCCCAAACTACCTTCCTCAGCCCAAAACTCCCTCTTTTTCAAGGCTCCCTTCCCATCCCCCATTTCTGAAGGGTCCAGACCCGAAATGTCGGCTTTCCTGCTCTTCTGATGCTGCCTAGCCTGCTGCGTTCCACTAGCCCCACACTGTTATCTCAACCATTATTTGTTCTCTTTTGAGCAGCTTGACCATAAAGGCTCTGCTGCAGGCTGAGAACAGATCAAATTCTACAGTCATGTCATAATCAATTGACAATAGACTATTGCTATCTCTATCACATACAAGCAAAACATTCTGCAAATGTTAGAAGTGAGGAATTTGATGCTGCAATAATGCAGTGCTCCCAGCAGATGGTAGTGCTGCACTGCTTACACTTATGTTTTTGAACAAAAGCACCATCAAATGCATCAGAGATAATGGGAACTGCGGATGCTGGAGAATTCCAAGATAATAAAATGCGAGGCTGGATGAACACAGCAGGCCAAGCAGCATCTCAGGAGCACAAAAGCTGACGTTTCGGGCCTAGACCCTTCATCAGAGAGGGGGATGGGGAGAGGGAACTGGAATAAATAGGGAGAGAGGGGGAGGCGGACCGAAGATGGAGAGTAAAGAAGATAGGTGGAGAGAGTATAGGTGGGGAGGTAGGGAGGGGATAGGTCAGTCCAGGGAAGACGGACAGGTCAAGGAGGTGGGATGAGGTTAGTAGGTAGCTGGGGGTGCGGCTTGGGGTGGGAGGAAGGGATGGGTGAGAGGAAGAACCGGTTAGGGAGGCAGAGACAGGTTGGACTGGTTTTGGGATGCAGTGGGTGGGGGGGGGGGGAGGGGGGGGGGGAGAGAGCTGGGCTGGTTGTGTGGTGCAGTGGGGGGAGGGGACGAACTGGGCTGGTTGAGGGATGCAGTAGGGGAAGGGGAGATTTTGAAACTGGTGAAGTCCACATTGATACCATATGGCACAAATGATATAGCCAGAAATAGGTTTGAGGATATAAAAAGTGATTTCAGGGAGTTAGGATGGAAGCTGCAGAGCAGGACGAACAGAGTAGTGTTCTCTGGTTTACTACCGGTGCCACGAGATAGCGAGGTGAGGAACAGGGAGCGGGCGCAGCTGAACACGTGGCTACGCAGCTGGTGTAGGAGGGAGGGCTTCAGATATGTTGATAATTGGGATACCTTCTGGGGAAGGTGGGACCTGTAGAAGAAGGACGGGTTGCATCTGAACTGGAAGGGGACCAATGTCCTGGGTGGAAGGTTTGCTCGAGTAGTTCGAGAGGGTTTAAACTAGTATGGCAGGGGGGTGGGAACCTGAGCTGTATACCAGAGGTGAGCGTTGATGCAGGTGAGGCAGTAGCAAGAGGTAGACCAGCTAGTGGGAAGGATTTTCCTGGGAAGGAACCAAGGGATCGGTTAAAGTGTGTTTGCTTTAATGCAAGGAGTATCAGGAATAAAAGTGATGAACTTAGAGCATGGATCAGTACCTGGTGCTATGATGTTGTGGCCATAACAGAGACATGGGTTTCTCATGGGCAGGAATGGTTGCTGGATCTTCCAGGGTTTAGAACATTTAAAAAGAATAGGGAGGGGGGAAAAAGAGGAGGGCGTGTAGCACTACTAATCAGAGAGGGTATCACAGCTACAGAAGCTTCCATTGTCGAGGAAGATCTGCCTACTGAGTCAGTGTGGGTGGAAATTAGGAACAGCAAGGGAGCAGTCATCTCGTTAGGGGTTAACTACAGGCCCCCCAATAGCAGCAGGGAGATTGAAGGAAGCATAGGTCGGCAGATTTTGGAAAAGTGTGCACGCAGTAGGGTTGTTGTAATCGGTGACTTTAACTTTCCTAATATTGATTGGAACCTCCTTCGAGCAGAAGATTTGAATGGAGCTGTTTTTGTAAGGTGTGTTCAGGAGGGTTTCCTAACGCAGTACGTTGACAGGCCGACGAGGGGAGAGGCCATTCTAGACTTGGTGCTCGGAAACGAGCCGGGGCAGGTATCAGATCTTGTGGTGGGAGAGCATTTTGGTGATAGTGACCATAACTGCCTCACATTCTACATAGCTATGGAGAAGGAGAGGATTAGGCAGAATGGGAGGATATTTAATTGGGGAAGAGGAAACTATGATGCGATTAGACATGAGTTAGGAAGCATGGACTGGGAGCAGTTGTTCCATGGTAAGGGAACAATAGACATGTGGAGACGGTTTAAGGAACAGTTGTTGGGAGTGATGAGTAAATATGTCCCTCTGAGACAGGCAAGAAGGGGTAAGATTAAGGAACCTTGGATGACGAGAGCGGTGGAGCTTCTAGTGAAAAGGAAGAAGGTAGCTTACATAAGGTGGAGGAAGCTAGGGTCAAGTTCAGCCAGAGAGGATTACATGCAGGCAAGGAAGGAGCTCAAAAATGGTCTGAGGAGAGCCAGGAGGGAGCACGAGAAAGGCTTGGCAGAAGGAATCCGGGAAAACACAAAGGCATTTTACACTTACGTGAGGAATAAGAGAATGGTCAAAGAAAGAGTAGGGCCGATCAGGGATAGCATAGGGAACTTGTGTGTGGAGCCTGAGGAGGTAGGGGAAGCCCTAAATGAGTTTTTTGCTTCTGTCTTTACGAAAGAAACCAACTTTGTAGTGAATGAGACCTTTGAAGAGCAGGTGTGCATGCTGGAATGGATAGAGATAGACGAAGCTGATGTGCTGAAAATTTTGTCAAACATTAAGATTGACAAGTCGCCAGGCCCGGATCAGATTTGTCCTCGGCTGCTTTGGGAAGCGAGAAATGCAATTGCTTCGTCACTTGCGAAGATCTTTGCATCCTCGCTCTCCACTGGAGTCGTACCTGAGGACTGGAGAGAGGCAAATGTAATTCCTCTCCAAGAAAGGAAATAGGGAAATCCCCGGCAATTATAGACCGGTAAGTCTCACGTCTGTCGTCTGAAAGGTGTTAGAAAGGATTCTGAGGGATAAGATTTATGACCATCTGGAAGAGCATGGCTTGATCAAATACAGTCAACACGGCTTTGTGAGGGGTAGGTCATGCCTTACAAACCTTAGAGTTTTTTGAGGATGTGACTAGAAAAGTTGATGAGGGTCGAGCTGTGGATGTGGTGTATATGGACTTCAGTAAGGCATTTGATAAGGTTCCCCATGGTAGGCTCATTCAGAAGGTCAGAAGGAATGGGATACAGGGGAACTTAGCTGCTTGGATACAGAATTGGCTGGCCAACAGAAGACAGCGAGTGGTAGTAGAAGGAAAATCTTCTGCCTGGAAGTCAGTGGTGAGTGGAGTTCCACAGGGCTCTGTCCTTGGGCCTCTACTGTTTGTAATTTTTATTAATGACTTGGACGAGGGAATTGAAGGATGGGTCAGCAAGTTTGCAGACGACACAAAGGTCGGAGGTGTCGTTGACAGTGTAGAGGGCTGTTGTAGGCTGCAGCGGGACATTGACAGGATGCAGAGATGGGCTGAGAGGTGGCAGATGGAGTTCAACCTGGATAAATGCGAGGTGATGCATTTTGGAAGGTCGAATTTGAAAGCTGAGTACAGGATTAAGGATAGGATTCTTGGCAGCGTGGAGGAACAGAGGGATCTTGGTGTGCAGATACATAGATCCCTTAAAATGGCCACCCAAGTGGACAGGGTTGTTAAGAAAGCATATGGTGTTTTGGCTTTCATTAACAGGGGGATTGAGTTTAAGAGTCATGAGATCTTGTTGCAGCTCTATAAAACTTTGGTTAGACCGCACGTGGAATACTGCGTCCAATTCTGGGCGCCCTATTACAGGAAAGATGTGGATGCTTTGGAGAGGGTTCAGAGGAGGTTTACCAGGATGCTGCCTGGACTGGAGGGCTTATCTTATGAAGAGAGGTTGACTGAGCTCGGTCTCTTTTCATTGGAGAAAAGGAGGAGGAGAGGGGACCTAATTGAGGTATACAAGATAATGAGAGGCATAGATAGAGTTGATAGCCAGAGACTATTTCCCAGGGCAGAAATGGCTAGCACGAGGGGTCATAGTTTTAAGCTGGTTGGTGGAAAGTATAGAGGGGATGTCAGAGGCAGGTTCTTTACGCAGAGAGTTGTGAGAGCATGGAATGCGTTGCCAGCAGCAGTTGTGGAAGCAAGGTCATTGGGGTCATTTAAGAGACTGCTGGACATGTATATGGTCACAGAAATTTGAGGGTGCATACATGAGGATCAATGGTCGGCACAACATTGTGGGCTGAAGGGCCTGTTCTGTGCTGTATTGTTCTATGTTCTATGTTCTATGGCTGCAGGGTTCCCAGGCGGAATATGAGTTGCTGTTCCTGCAACCTTCGGGTGGCATCATTGTGGCACTGCAGGAGGCCCATGATGGACATGTCATCCAGAGAATGGGAGGGGGAGTGGAAATGGTTTGCGACTGGGAGGTGCAGTTGTTTGTTGCGAACTGAGTGGAGGTGTTCTGCAAAGCTGTCCCCAAGCCTCCGCTTGGTTTCCCCAAGCGGAGGCTTGGGGACCGCTTTGCAGAACACCTCCGCTCAGTTCGCAACAAACAACTGCACCTCCCAGTCGCAAACCATTTCCACTCCCCCTCCCATTCTCTGGATGACATGTCCATCATGGGCCTCCTGCACTGCCACAATGATGCCACCCGAAGGTTGCAGGAACAGCAACTCATATTCCGCCTGGGAACCCTGCAGCCATATGGTATCAATGTGGACTTCACCAGTTTCAAAATCTCCCCTTCCCCTACTGCATCCCTCAACCAGCCCAGTTCGTCCCCTCCCCCCACTGCACCACACAACCAGCCCAGCTCTTCCCCCCACACCCACTGCATCCCAAAACCAGTCCAACCTGTCTCTGCCTCCCTAACCGGTTCTTCCTCTCACCCATCCCTTCCTCCCACCCCAAGCCGCACCCCCAGCTACCTACTAACCTCATCCCACCTCCTTGACCTGTCCGTCTTCCCTGGACTGACCTATCCCCTCCCTACCTCCCCATCTATTCTCTCTCCACCTATCTTCTTTACTCTCCATCTTCGGTCCACCTCCCCCTCTCTCCCTATTTATTCCAGTTCCCTCTCCCCATCCCCCTCTCTGATGAAGGGTCTAGGCCCGAAACGTCAGCTTTTGTGCTCCTGAGATGCTGCTTGGCCTGCTGTGTTCATCCAGCCTCACATTTTATTACCATCAAATGCATGCCTAATCTACACTTCTGCAATATTGTCTTGAAAATGCCCAAAAAATACAGAGCTATTGGTCTAAATTCCAGGTAGATATCAGGTTATCAGTTTAAAAGAAAGTGATTGGAAGGATCCTTTCTGATTGTAACTGCATTGTCAAGTTCTAAGAATTGAAGCCATTCAAAAGTAAGTGTTTTATTTACTTGAAAATTGTTCTCTTTATTGGGAATCAAACCATGGCCAGACAGTTCAACTTGAATCATAACATCCATTCCAAATTATTTCAAAGTAACCTGCATTTAGGTGGAGGTTAGAAAGTTAAATATCTGTCTGTAGATGACTGAAGAGATTTACTACTACAAATGCGCCCTTTTTGAAATTTGGTACCAAAATGTTCTTGCAATAACTAACCTAAAGAAGGTGGCTGTCCTCGTATAACACCATTCTTCATTCTCTCTTCCCACTCCAGCACTTCCTTGTATATCAACTCTGCAGACAACAAATGAGATTAATCGGTTTATTAAAACACAGGCTTATAGGGTGTAATAACCCCTAGACCGCAACAACTATTATATCTACATCATTTAGGAAAGAACAACAACTTTGGTGTTCATCCTGAAAATACCAAATCCAGAAACACACACGCTACAGTTATTGCACATTGCTGGCTCATCAGAATCAGTCTCGTGCCATGAAAAGCCAAAAGAAAAAGAACAAAAGTCCCAGATTACTTCAGACTTTCTTGGGAGAAATGAGGTGTGTTTTAGGGACTGTACACTACAAAAGGGTTACATATCTGTGATCTCCTTTGCAGTGGGAAGACTGGATATAGTTGTAGTGACTGCTTTGCAAAACATTCCCATTCAGTTCCCAGGTGTGTTTCCAAACACAGTTGTACATCATTTTAGATAACAAGGTGCGGAGCTGGATGAACACAGCAGGCCAAGCAGCATCAGAGGAGCACAAAGACTGACGTTTCGGGCCTAGACACTTCAGAAAATTTTTCTGAAGGAGGGTCTAGGCCCAAAACGTCAGCCTTCCTGCTCCTCTGATGCTGCTTGGTCTGCTGTGTTCATCCAGCTCCGTACCTTGTTATCTCAGTTTCTCCAGCGTTTGCAGTTCCTACTATCTCTGTCGATCATTTTAATTCTTTTAGCTTCCCAAATTTTCAGTGAGGCTCACTGCAAACTCAAGGAATGCCACTTTGTCATCTGATGAGCTGGCTTCACCATCAAGTTTGACAACTTCAGGTCGTAATTTGAGACCCAGTTTTGAGATGCTTGACTCTATTGCTGGCTTGGTTTTGAGACAGCAGCTGTTGGTAATTATTCTGCTATTTTGCTTATTCTTCCACCAGACGAATCTTTCATTTCTATGCTTACCTCATTATCATTGCTTTTCACCAGAGACTTTCCCTTCTATCCTTGGCCTTGCACCCCATCCCCTCCTTTTTCTGCTTCTGTTCTTGCTTTTAACCTGTTAAGTCTCCATCTTTTAAAGTCTGATGGAAGTTTTTCCAAGTTGGAGTTATAAGGTGGAGCTAGATAATGGAATGTCTAAAGGTTTATAAAATCACAAGGGGTACAGATAAGATGAATGACAGGCGCCTTTTCCCCAGGCAGGAGGATTTCAAAAACAGGGGGCATTTTTAAAGGTGAGGGGAAAGAGATGTAAAAGAAACTCATACATCAGGTCAACTTTGCTTTTAAACAGTGTGTTACGTGTGTGGGATGAACTTCCAGAGGAAGTTCGTGGATGCTGGCACAGTTACAATGTTTAAAAGACACTTAGGTAAGTATATAGATAAGAAATGTTTGGAAGGATAGGAGTCCAGTGAAGAAGGGTGAGACTAGTTTAGTTTGGGATTACGGTTCGCAGAAACTGGTTGGACTGAAGGGTCTGATTTTGTGCTATGTGATTCCACGACTCTTACAACTTGACCCAGATCAGCCGGTTTCTGGGTTGTAAGCCATACATTTGGCCTATCATGCTCATTTGGACTCTGTCAAAATTGACTTCACTGGGAACTGCACAGGATGTCTGAACTTCCAATAATCAAACTCCCTGCTCCCTAGGAACCACCATGAATGGATTCAGAATCTGATTCCAGAGTCTGAGAGGTTGGGCCTTACTGCAGTACTTTCACTTCCGTAGTCACCTAAGAAATGCAAGACAGTTTAAAATCTATTTGAACATCAAGGTAACTAAAGACCCGACACTCAACCACTCTCACGGACATCCTGAGCCCCTAAAGCCGCCAACCCACCTGATCATCCATTCTCAAACATCCTACACTGGACTTCCAAACCCATCACATGACAGGTTAGCCCTCTCTGACCCACCAGTGTCGATTGTTTACCGAGGGACCACTGTGCTGCTCATTTTTGGAGAAACTAGATCCAGAAGATCCGACAAGAAGCACAGGACAGCACTGATGCTGAGCAAAGTGCGAGCTAAGTGGCAAACTACCGATGATTGCGCCTCACTGTGAAAATCCCAGCCGTTGACTTACTTCCTTCTCTAAGCTGACAAAGCGCCAAGTACTTCAAGCATTTTTTAAAAAATGGGCGAGGGGGAGATAAACTTTCAGATTTTCAGCATCTTCAGTTGTCTGCCTTTGCTTTCAATGAAATGGGTTTAAGATGTTCTGCCTACCTCCTATCAACGTGGGAGTCTCATCAGGAAGGGAGACCCCTATTCAAAGAAACGCCAAGAATGAAGCTACTTATAAATTTTGAAAAGGAAAATATGCTACATTAGTATGGTAGTTTGTTTCATAAAGAGGGAGAATACTTCTAACAATTCTGCATATCCTTTCCTTCATTTTTGATCGTAGTTAATTAAATTCGTTGCTCTAGGAAAGTGTTGGAAGCCTAGTTCATGCAACTTCAACGAAAAGCACTAATCCTCATGCACATTACATTTTAAACTCAAGTGGAATACAGGTCAAATATTTTCAGCATTCAGCAAAGAGCGCACTCATTTCTACATCTTACCTTTCCACTCATCTATAGTGTGATCCCTCTCATCTAGCTGCTTGTCATATATCTTGGGCGGTGGCTAGAAAAATAAGTTGAAATCTCGTTAGGCAAATCCTTCATCATAGAATGCCTACAGTGCGGAAGCAGGACATTCAAACCAACAAGACTCCAAACAGTGCGCCTAGATTTTAGCTGGAATTGAAGTTTGTTTATCAATGCCAAAAATTTGGCTTAGTTTGTCCCTACAATTTTTATTCACTAAAATAGATAAGGACAGGTTGGGATGTGGGGATGTAAATGATTTGTAAAGCTAACATTTTGTATTTATAGCTATTAACAACAACCCATTTTGACTGTGAAAATCATGGCAATAGTTGAAATGCAGTACAGTCTGTTTCCTCTCATCCTTCTGAACCAATTCATTTACCTTTGTCTAAACCTCATTGAATTTAAGATATTTATCCTTCTACATGTGAATTACTAGGCTTTATTGAGCAAAAGAAGTTCACTCACATGGCTGCAACGAAATGGGTGTTAAATTCAGGCTCTGGCTAATAAGCAACAAGTAACATTTGCTACTCACAAAAACCAGGCAATGACCATCACCAGTCAGAGACAAGGTAACCATCGCCCCTTGATATTCAATGGTGTTAGCCTCACTGAATCCCCCACTATCAACACCCTGGGGGTTATCATTGACCAGAAACTCAACTGGAATCACCACATAAACACAGTGCCTTACAAGAACAGGTCAGGAGCTGGGATTACTGTGGTGAGCAACTGTCCTCCTGGCTCCCCAAAGCCTGTCCACCAACTACAAGATACAAGTCAGGAGTGTGATGGAATACTCCCCACTTGCCTGGATGAGTGTAGCCCCAACACTCTAAGCTTGACACCATCCAGGGCAAACCATCCTGCTCAATTGGTGCTACTTTCACAATCATCCTCTTCCTCCACCCCCTGACATGCAGTGGCAGTGTGCACTGTCTACACTGCAGAAATACACCAAACAGACCAGCACCTTTCAAACCTACAACCACTTTCACTTGGAAGGGCAAGGGCAGCAGGTATGTGGGAACACCATCTTCAAGTTGCCCTCCAAGCCCCTCCCATTCATTCACTGTCACTGGGCCAAAGTCCTGGAATTCGCTCCCTAATGGCATTCTGGGTCACCTCACAGCAGGTGAACTACTGCTGTTCAAGAAGGCAACTCACCACCACCTTCAAGGGCAATAAAGGCCGAGCAGTCAGCAACAACCAAATCCCATAAACCAGTTTTTAAAAAAGAAAATCAGATCATGACATTCACTGCTCATGGGCAAACCTAACAATGTAGTGTCTATAATAATGGGTAGGCACAATAAACAATCGACAAAAAAAATTCTGTCCTGCTAGTGAATATGATGTATTTCCAAGTCAGGATGGCAAGTGGCCTGGAGAGGAACTTACAGATAGTGATGTCCCCAAATATCTGTGCTTGTCTTTCAAGACAGAAATGGTCATGGTTTGGAAGATGCTAAGGGGGTTGGCGACCTCTGCAGTGCATCTTGTAAATGGTACACACTGCTGCTACAGAGCATCAATGGTGCAGGGAGTCGAAGTTTGTTAATGTGATGCCAGTTCAGGCAAGTGGGGAGTATACTATTACACCTGTGACTTGTACCTTATAGGCAGTGGACAGGCTTGTGAATCAGGTGGTTAGTTACTCACTGCAGCATTCCTAGCCTCCAACCTGCTCTTGTAGGCACTCTACACTTTAAAAATGCATTTTTATTGACCTAAGAGACACAGTCGTCATTAACTGGGCCAGCATTTATATCCATCCCTCCATGGCCTTAAGGAGGTACTGGCAAGCTGTTTTCTTCAATCACTGCGGTCCACGTGCTACAACGCCACATGGGAGGGAATTCCATAATTTAGGTTGAGCTATACCGAAACAGAAGCAATATATTGCCATTCAGGATGGTGAATAGTTTAGAGGGGAATGTGCAAGTTCTGGCGCTCCCATGGGCTTGCTGTCCTTATCCTGCTAGATGGCAGAGGTCAGAGTTTTGAAAAGTGATGTCTCAGGAGCTTTGGTTAATTTCTACAAGTCATCTTGCAAATGGTATACACTGCTGCTACTACTGAGCACTAGTCATGGAAGTAGTGGATGTTTGTGGATGTAATGCCAATCAAGGGAGCTTCTGTGTCTTGGATCGAATCAAGCTTCAATATAGTCAATTTTAAATGTCTAGTCCAGCTAAAGTTTTAGTCAATGGTAACCCCTAGATGTTGATAGTGGGGCAGTGATGGTAACATTATAGAATGTTAAGCGAGGATGATTAATGTCTGTCTTGTTGGAGGTCATTGCCTGGCTGATGTGTGACTCAAATGCCAATCACCACTTTTCAATCCAGCCCTGGACACCATCCAGATGTTGCTGCATTCGGGCATTGACTGCTTCAGTGAATTCAGCAAGTAAGTTGGTAACCAGAAGGTAGAAACATAAGAACTCCACTGCTACAACAAAGGGACCACGAGAGTCAAAAATTTTGTTGGATTTCTTTTGAAATGTTGAATGACCGAACAGAAACAGTGATGAATTCAGAAGTGTCCGGACCTGCTCCTCTGAGGTTGCTTGGCCTGCTGTGTTCCTCCAGCTCCACAACATTATCCATGAATTTAGAATAGCTTTTTAAAAGAAAGCTGCGCACACGTATTTGAAAAAGTAAAAAGGGCACTTGGAGGAAAGGAGAAGGAGAATGGAAATAATGACATTCGCAATAGCCCACACGCATGGAAATCATTCGGTGTGGATAGATTAAAAATACTAGTTAACTACTGCAGTTTGTGGGAATCAAGCTTACAGTTTATTTAACTTGGAGTATTTCTTTTCATGCTCACAGTAAAGTAAAGATACTTTACCTTGAGATGGCCCTTTTAGAATGTCTTCAGACTGACAACACATGTTCTGTAAAATAACATGGACACCCCTATTACTTTGGGGTGGACAATCCTGTGCTTGCTACTGGAGATTCCAGTTGCTAGGATGACACATTAGGTGGCTTTTACTACATGTAGAAAGTTTTTGCCAGGGATTCATCATGGTTTGACGTATGTGGTGTGGCTTGGTGTGCTGTAAACTTCAGCGATGCCACTGGTGCCCTGAGATTTTAAAGGAGATGGCTTCTTCCAGGAAACTTTGTGCGGTCAACACAGGAATTTCTGGAATTCTCTAGTCTGCAGGTGCTCAGCAGTTGAAGGCATTCAAGTTTGATAAGAACAGATTTTTGGAAACAAATGGAATCAAGGGAGGTGGGGATTATTGCAGAGGGCTGGGTCATTAAGTATATTCAAGGGTGACATTAATGGATTTTTAATCAGTAAAGGGATTAAAGATTCTGGGAAAAGGCAGGATAGTGGAGGTGAGGATCATCAGGTCAGCCATGATCTCATTGAATCATTGAGCAGGCTCAGTGGGCTGAATGGCCTACTATTGCTCATAATTCTGTGTCTTGTGGGATTGCATGGAAAAGATTAGTTGAGATACATGTCAGCCACTGAATGGTCAGACAGGCTCCAGAGGTAATATGGCCTAGTCCTGATTGTTTGATCTTAAAGTGGGATCTAATCTGATTTCCAGTACCTATAGCAAATAAAATCTGAGGAAGCGTCACTCGGCCTGAAACATTAGCTCCGATTTCTCTCCACAGATGCTGCCAAACCTGCTGAGCTTTTGTAGCAATTTCTGTTTTTGTTGCATGCAAAATCTTTTTAGTTGCAGATGGATAAGGTTTTTACTTTGTGACTTTCACTTGCATTTCAGAGATGCTTTTGTGCCACATTTTACTAGGCAAGTACGCATAGAAAAAAAGACAAAGACAATTAAATACTCACCGCTTCTACTTCAGCAGGATCGTACCAAACATTAATGTAAGGGTGTTGCAGAGCGTCATCCACAGAAATTCTTTTTGATGCATCTATTACAAGCATTTTACATAACAAATCTCTAGCTTGGCTTGCTGTAACACACAAGGATAAACTCCAGTTAAGTGCTGTAGAGATTGTCTACCTGCCATTTTAAACACACATTTGACTAAGCATTACAAATTATTTCAGAACTGAACTGTTTTACTTGACAGCAAGACACAGGGATGATAAAACAAAACAGAATCACCAATTACCTATGTGTCATTAAAAAAAGTCCCAAAAATACACAAAATTTGGTACTGGCCAACTTAATTTGCTCCATTTATAGAGAACAAATTAACTTGCAGTCAAGAGTGACTTTTCACTGCCTCAGAAAATTGCTAACAAAGTACTTTGAAATACTACGGTCTTTGCGATTTGGGAAAATGTGGCAGCTACTTTACAATCAGCATAGTCTACAAAAATCAGATAAAAGTTCATTTTAGGTGAATCGATTGAGGGATGAATATCGTCTGCTACTGTACACGAAGAGAATGCCACTTCTCTTCAAAAAGCACACTTTTACTTATACTTCCCTGATGAGAAAGAAAGTGCTCAGCGTCTAATACCTGACCCCCACGCACCCATCCACCCCAAAAGTGACTCTCACACCTGGCTCTCCATTCCCTTAGGGAATTATGGGACTTTTGAGGCCAGACATTGCACTCAAGTCACTGGGATGGATCTTTGAACATGAGACCTTCTGAGTCAAGAGGTGGAAGCACTACAGCTTAAGCCAAGCCTGACACTGGTTTGAGATACAATTTCATCAACAAGCAACAGAACCAATCGTCAGCCACATGGATTGTGCACGTGTTAAAGAGAGCAAGTGAACAATTTGATTAGTTTTCAACAAGTCAATGCAAGTATGATGAGCTGTGTTCCTCTACGCTGTAAAATATTTGAATGCACAGCATCATTTGGAACTGCTGCATCCGTTTCAGGTCAAACAGCTGTCATTTAGACTGCATTGCCATACACAACAGCCTTTCTTTGAAACTGTGATAATGGGAACTACAGATGCTGGAGAATCCAAGATAATAAAATGTGAGGCTGGATGAACATAGCAGGCCAAGCAGCATCTCAGGAGCACAAAAGCTGACGTTTTGGGCCTAGACATTTCATCAGAGAGGGGGATGGGGTGAGGGTTCTGGAATAAATAGGGAGAGAGGGGGAGGCGGACCGAAGATGGAGAGAAAAGATAGGTGGAGAGGAGAGTATAGGTGGGGAGGTAGGGAGGGGATAGGTCAGTCCAGGGAAGACAGACAGGTCAAGGAGGTGGGATGAGGTTAGTAGGTAGGAGATGGAGGTGCGGCTTGGGGTGGGAGGAATGGATGGGTGAGAGGAAGAACCGGTTAGGGAGGCAGAGACAGGTTGGACTGGTTTTGAGATGCAGTGGGTGGAGGGGAAGAGCTGGGCTGGTTGTGTGGTGCAGTGGGGGGAGGGGACGAACTGGGCTGGTTTTGGGATGCGGTGGGGGGAAGGGGAGATTTTGAAACTGGTGAAGTCCACATTGATACCATTGGGCTGCAGGGTTCCCAAGCTGAATATGAGTTGCTGTTCCTGCAACCTTCGGGTGGCATCATTGTGGCACTGCAGGAGGCCCATGATGGACATGTCATCTAAAGAATGGGAGGAGGAGTGGAAATGGTTTGCAACTGGGAGGTGCAGTTGTTTATTGCGAACCGAGCGGAGGTGTTCTGCAAAGCGGTCCCCAAGCCTCCGCTTGGTTTCCCCAATGTAGAGGTAGCCACACCGGGTACAGTGGATGCAGTATACCACATTAAGCAGAGGTTCACCTGCACATCTGCCAATGTGGAAAGTCATCTTGGGGCCTGGGATAGGGGTGAGGGAGGTGGTGTGGGGGCAAGTGTAGCATTTCCTGCGGTTGCAGGGGAAGGTGCCGGGTGTGGTGGGGTTGGAGGGCAGTGTGGAGCGAACAAGGGAGTCACGGAGAGAGTGGTCTCTCCGGAAAACAGACAAGGGTGGGGATGGAAAAACGTCTTGGGTGGTGGGGTCGGATTGTAGATGGCGGAAGTGTCGGAGGATGATGCGTTGTATCCGGAGGTTGGTGGGGTGGTGTGTGAGAACGAGGGGGATCCTCTTTGGGCGGTTGTGGTGGGGGCGGGGTGTGAGGGATGTGTTGCGGGAAATGCGGGAGACGCGGTCAAGGGCGTTCTCGACCATTGTGGGGGGAAAGTTGCGGTCCTTGAAGAACTTGGACATCTGGGATGTGCGGGAGTGGAATGCCTCATCGTGGGAGCAGATGCGGCGGAGGCGGAGGAATTGGGAATAGGGGATGGAACTTTTGCAGGAGGGTGGGTGAGAGGAGGTGTATTCTAGGTAGCTGTGGGAGTCGGTGGGCTTGAAGGGGACATCAGTTACAAGCTGGTTGCCCGAGATGGAGACTGAGAGGTCCAGGAAGGTGAGGGATGTGCTGGAGATGGCCCAGGTGAACTGAAGGTTGTTTGAAACTGCTATTTTTTTTTAAAGAAATGAACCTAATTGAACAGGTGACTCAGCTACCAAGATCAAACCCTAAACTCAAAGGTATTTTAATTGATGCTGCAATCTTAATGCCCAGGAATCACGAGAATAAACAGGATTCTGGAAACAATAGAAGCAAGCCAACAAACCAATACCAATGTAACATTAATGGCACAGATCACAAAGGGTGTAAAATGGAAAGGGACAGATTTGAAAGCTCAGGGAGTTGAGGGATATGAAAAGCTGGCATGAAAGTGGAGTGGAGGCCTGCAGCAGACCAGCCATGATCTTGCTGGATAGCTGGGTAGGCTTGAGGGGCCAAATGGCCTACTCCTCTTTTTATATGTTCTCAGCATCTGAAATGTTGCATTGCACAGTGGCACCGTGGTCACTGCTGGGAGCACGACAGGGAGGTGCCGGTGTCGGTCTGGGGTGAACAAAGTCAGAAGTCACATGACACCAGGTCATTGTCCAACAGGTTTATCTCAGTAACTTAATTGATTGCTTAACTTGCAAACAACCTAAATTTTAAGTTTTACGCTATTAATAGAGAGGATCAATTGAATATGTCTGATTGTTCCTCAGCCAAGACTGGATAAACAGTAATAGTGCAGGATTTCAACTCCAAGGAAGAGCCCTGTCAGAGTTACGACCAAGACTACAGCACCACACGCTCCAATTGAATACTTGGAGCAGCAAATACTTTGGGAAGAGCTGACAAAGAAACAAACACAACTCTGAAAAGTACCTTTAATTCAAACACATCAGCTGAAAGCCTATGAGCGCTGGGGTGGGCCAATTCCACACAGTGTATATTACTGCTGTGAACAGCCTGAGAAATGAAAAATGTGCAGATCAATTACCTTTCAGTTTATTGTGCTCAGAATCAGCAGGGAAAAGGACGTCTGGAAAGAGCTTCTCAAAACTGTAGCCTGTATACTTGGGTCTGTTCTCTACGTAAGTCCTCACGGTGGGCTGCAATTTCTTCATGAATTCAGAGGCTGGTGTTCCTAATTGCTCAATCACTTTGTTCCATTGATCGATATCTAGAGTTAGGTAGCTGAGGAAAAATATGGCTGACAAGGCACAGAGAAACAGCAGAGCTGCTTCAATAGCTTCTATATGGTCACTGTGAAGTCATCTTCCTATGCAGAACACTTTAAAATTTTAAACCACAAAATGAGGCTGAAGTAGTGAAGGACTGAATGAAATATCTCCTTTCTAAAATGAATAGACACCATCTCTAATTTTTGCCCCTACAGTGAACCTCCAAAATCGTTAAAATACATGAGTAAAGAGCAAAATGCAATAGTAGAAATTTCAATGCACACTTCATTTTAACCAGACAGAATGCTGCAATGTGATTTTAAAAGAGCTATACAACCAAGCTAGGAATTCCCACCCATTTAATATTAAGTTTACTGATGGCATCCTGGACGCAGTGGGATGGGGGGGGGGGGGGGGAGCAATACAAAAAACATTTCAAAAAATATTACTGCAGAAATTTCAAAATGAAGCAGAGGAGGTACTGTAGATTTAAACACAACTTTGGTGTGGACCCTGACTAAATTACGGCCGCACGTCAAATCAGACAAGCCACAAGCGTACCTAAAGAGAGAGGAGAGTGTGAATGTGAAAGGAAAGGAAGTGAGCAAAATCAGGGGGTACTTAAAGTGAAATATTGGAAGAGGGCAAGTTTTAATATCAATACAAGCAGTTTAAATTCTTAAGCTGCTGCCTTAAATTGTAAAATATTAGTACTGACCATAAATATTTTAGTACACAGTTACAACATTTAACTGTAGAACTATTTTCATAAGTTTTTCTGTCAATGAGAGCATGATTTGACATTATCTTGTCATTAAACACAACTCAGTTTCCTGATTTATAAGTTCCTGTTTGAGTAGACCATTTGGTGACATTCAATATACATTTAACTGATATCAAGTAGATTAAGTGCCAGCTGAAATAAATTCACAAGCTACACAGGTGCCTTGATGGCTCAGAGATTGCAATGTGCAGCACCTAAGAGCATAAAGGTCTCAAGTTCAATTTCTAGCCTGTGCGGTGTTCACTGGTCTCAGCAATATGTGCTTGCGTGTGTGAGAGAGAGTAAAAGGCTGAGATCGATCCCAATTAGGGAGCTCATAGGGTTACTAAAATTGGTTTCTAAAGTCATGACTGTTAATCTTTGCTTGTTATGTCTATGGTTCACGCTTCAGATACACTGGGAGCGCTGTTCATTCAATAGTTCAGTAGGGAAAAGCGCTAGTGACGATTAAATGACATTTCAGAGACAGAACATTTTCTTGCTCCTCGCAGAAAGCAGAGATCATAAGATATGGAGTCCCAAAAAGTTAAACAATTTTTTTCTTAATTTCTATTTTCAAACATAGTTCGCAAGTGCAATATCTTTTAGAGATGTTCTATAATTGGTCAATTAACATTTCCCAAAACACACAACACAAGCATGGGTGTGACTCCAATTGCATTGCTGTGCAGTAGTAACATAGCTGAGATCACAGCATGCAAACACTTGGGCAAAACGGAAATCTAGATCCATGCCCTGCCATTCTGCAAAAAAAACTGTACTGGAATTTCAATGCTAAACCTGAATTTTAAATCACTTCATTGTACCAACAGAAATGCAAGATGAATTAATGGCGCATGCAAGAAAAATCAGAAAATGCTCTAAACAGGTTTTGAGTACTATCAAAACTGCTTCACTCATGCAACATCCTAACACAGGAAGCAAGAAACAAGTACAACGACTTGCAAACATGTGGGAGTCTGGAGTACTAAACAGAACTTTTTAAACACTATGCCCAAGGTTAAAGGGAAGGATACGATCTGTACCAGGGAACAACACACCACCTCTGATCATTTCGCCCATGATGCACCCAACTGACCAGATATCAACTGAAAACAAATTGCAATGACATGAAATTAACATGCAGAAATTGGATTCAAACAAAAAAATATAAAACAAACACACAAAAGACAGCTTATGAGATGACTAATACATTTTGAAGAATTCTGGAAAATAAACAGTTTGTGTCTGGCTCCTTCACAGTAACCTCAGATATCATTGGATTATGATTCAATCAAATCGTATTCAAAAAGGTCAATGTGTTGATTATCCACATAGCCATTAGCCATTTCCCAGCACCGCAGGCTGAATAGTTCTGAATTGATCACAAAGCAGTAACCTATTGCCTATTTCTACAAGCTAATGGAAACGCAAGGTTAAAAATCCCAAAATCACTACTCAACTTTACAATAAAATTCATTTCTTGTGGTTGTGTTTCAGACATTCTTTTATTGGAATTTATGAAACTGCATGGGCCAGACACAAACACAAGTAATCTAGGGCCACAGGAGCACGGTCACAACAGATTTAGCATAGATGGTCAGTACATATAAACTTGGAAACAATTTCAAAATAACCAGCAGAGACTGTATGTCCCATAGCCAGATGCAGCCTCTCCTATAGAGAGAGTGAAAGATTTGCTACGGGTCCTACCTGGGTAATTTGAAATCAATGAGGGGTGGGCAATTTAAAATGCTTAAAACATGAAGAAAAAGTACCAATTGTATCAATTATCAAGGGCTATTCTTCAAATGGCAAAACACAAGCTTGCCGCAACCACTGCAAGCAGCATTAAGGATACAGTCCCTTCCTGGAAAGAGGATTTTGTGACGAACCATTTCTCCCATAATGCACCCAACAGACCACAAATCCACTACAAGTTTGTAGCATAAAAGAAGGGAAAAATACTTTGTTGAAGCAAGTTTTACCAGAATGACTGTTGCTAACCAAAACATGAGTCTTGCGTACTGCGTGTGCAGGACACTCCGAAACATTGGAAAAATTATGTCAACACAGCACCATTTCAACTCCACCAGCATCCCTCACTAAATCTGCAGCATAGCAAAAGCAGCCACGACGTTGTGTGATGGAGCACATTCATAGTACAGCAACACATACAAATGAATTAATAAAAGACACATTTATGCTCAACACATCAAATTCAATCATACCATTGAAAGTGCATTCATTTTACATATTGTATCCCTCAATCCACATGCTCTTCTTTCTTTTACTACCCATTTCTGTTAAGGATTAAGAACCACTTCAACATTTACTGAAAATAACTTACATGAAATTTACAAAGTAAAATTTAGCACAAAAACAGCATATTATTAAAATATAGCACTGCAGGGCTATCAGTTATAACCAAATAGTTTCTGTTGATGTTTATTTGTGAAATTTTGAGCATATAAACTGTAGAACTTGCCAACAAAATGTTGACATTAATCCCCCTTATTTCTAAAGGGCAGAAAATGAAATCTGTTTAATTACTGCTGTCTTTACCCAGAATGAAGAATGTGTGTGTTTGGCTCCAAAGAGCATTCCTGGGTTTTGTGTTACTTTGGACTGATTTTGACTTCAAGATGCAGACAAGAAATAGTTTTGACCCCTCACGCCCATCTCCATGTTAACTAAACAGTCACCACATAGGTCCTACATGGAGTTATTCACTACACCACAATTTGGTAGCCTTAATAAAATGATTGCAAGCTCAGGCTTTAAGTATTTGCTGTTTTGCTCCAGTCTATTGTGTGAAGTACACAAAGAAGTTTTGTAAACATGGACACTAGCAAAATTGAGTCATAAAACAAAATTAGAAAATAAGCTTTGACCGTTTCTTGATTACTGACCGAGTTCCTCCTCAAGGGAATTTTATTTATGCATCTAAAATTAAAGAAAGTACTACGAATTCTTAAGTCAGAAAACAAAACCTTTGCTGATGTTTGGAGCCTGTTCACAACTCCTATCAACAGAAACAAATTTTGCAGCAAGTTGGTGTGTCACATAACCAAATTTTCCTTTCTAAAACTCTGCAAGATACATCAAGTCGTCATCTTTGTCAACTCATGTCACCATTATTAAATAAGTCGACATTAGAAAGTATAGGGAATAAGAACACAGATGGAAAGACTGGCTCAGATTAAAATCCTTCTTTTGAATTTGCAAGTAATTTTATCCAGATGTAATTCAATAAGATGAGGATAATACCCAACTCATTGACTCCAAAGAGGCACGCTTCTCTTCTACTCCAATCACACACAAACTTTAGCATGCACTAACCATTTTCTTTATATCCCATTCCTAGAATGACCTCTGGAGCACGATAGTATCGTGTAACCACGTAAGGTGTCATCAGGAAACTAGTTCCTGCTGTTCTTGCCAGTCCAAAATCTAAGATCTTCAGCGTGCAGTCTGCTTTCACTACTATGTTACTTGGCTTCAGGTCCTAAAAGTTAGAAACAAAATCAAGTTTTCATTTGGTTTGAGGGGAGACACATTCTGTACTGTTCTTAACCACAAAGTACGAGCAAGCAAAAGAACTGAAAAACAGAACAAGTGGTAAAAAGCAAAATACAATCACTATATAACACAAGTCAAATGGCTTGTTTAAGATGATATAATTAAAAAGACAGATAATAGACTGGTATCCACTTAGTATGAGGCACAGCAGAAATTGCAGAGTTGCACGTCACCGCCTGCCTAGCCATTAGAGCTTTCTTCAAATATATGCAAATGCAAAGATACAGAGGTCAACATGTTGTTACATTCCAGAGTCAGGACAATTTTAGGCCGGAAACCATTAAAGGTATTTTTGTTTCACCAACTTCCCAGATGGTCCCAAAAATCAAAAAACCTGGTTTCTAGTTGTATCGTATCCAATCACCTGAGGATTAAGACTGAAAATCCAACTGTGGAGTTAGACTGCCACATTCTAGAGATCTGGTTCTTTACCAAGAAGGCCATCAATAAAACACGTAGGACTAGACGCTATACACACACCACTGCAAAGGAAAACCGAAATGAGGAATCAACTCCAACAGACCCCAGAGTTTAAATACCAGGCAGGAAAACAACAGCTCTTCATCGGAGGCTGAACTGATGTTACCCAGCAGGGTAATGAAACGTCTGTGAACTAACGAACCAGCTCGGCGAGCAAACCAACCACAACCCAAGCTACAAATCTACAAGAACCTCAGCTACTGCATTTACGTTGCTATACATCTAATCCTCGTTGACACCAAATGCATGAACACAATGCCCCAGAAGTATTTGAATAATTTCTGCTGCGCAAGAATATTTCTCATTGGTCTACTTGTTTATTCAATTGCTCTCGAATTAACTTTTCTTACAAGTAGTAATTGACTCAGACGGTGCTGCATGCTCCCTGCTGCTGTTCAATCATTCTATTTGTTCAAGTGGGGAAAAAAATATAAAAACTAATAATTTTCTTTGAAAAAAAAATGTGATTTGACATTTAATGTTGTCCAAACACAATAATTTAATTTACAAAACACAGATGATGATTAGTTTTGATTAGTCAATCCACATTGATACCATTAGGCTGCAGGGTTCCCAAGCGGAATATGAGTTGCTGTTCCTGCAACCTTCGGGTGGCATCGTTGTGGCACTGCAGGAGGCCCATGATGGACATGTCGTCTAAAGAATGGGAGGGGGGAGTTGAAATGGTTCGTGACTGGGAGGTGCAATGTGGATTTCACCAACTTCAAAATCTCCCCTCCCCCCACTGCATCCCAAAACCAGCACAGCTTGTCCCCGCCTCCCTAACCTGTTCTTCCTCTCACCTGTCCGCTCCTCCCAACTCAAGCCACACCTCCATTTCCTACCTTCTAAGCTCATCCCGCCGCCTTGACCTGTCCATCCTCCCCGGACTGACCTATCCCCACCCTACCCCCCCCACCATTACTCTCCTCTCCACCTATCTTCTCTATCCATCATCCGTCCACCTCCCCCTCTCTTCCTATTTATTTCAGAACTGTCTCCCCATCTCCCTTTTCTGAAGAAGGGTCTAGGCCTGAAACGTCAGCTTTTGTGCTCCTAAGATGCTGCTTGGCCTGCTGTATTCATCCAGCTCCACACTTTGTTATTCCTATTCATATTTAGCCAAGTGTCTTTCAAACATTAGAACTGTACCCAGAGGACATTCATTCGATCCACTAACCACCCTCTAAGTAAAAAGCATACCCCTCATGTGTGTTTTTTTAAAAGTCTCTGTCCTCTCACCTTAAAAGTGTCCACCTAGTTTTGAAATCTACCATCATAGGGAAAAGACAACTGCTATTAATTCTATCTCATTTGTATCTCAGGCTATTACTACAATACAATACAATACAATGTGCCCGGCCTGCACCAATTCCTAGTCCTTGTTTAGACCCCATTGCCCACGTGCAATTTCTATTCCGCTGTTCACGTCTAGTTCTTGTGTCTATCAAGATATGCCTTAAACATTGCTACATACCTGCTTCCACCACGTGCGCTGGCAGTACATTCCAGGCACCCACCATCCTCTGAAAAATTCTCCCCACTCTTGTCCCTAAACATTCCCCCTCCTACCTTGAACTTGTACCCTCTTGTAGTTGATGTTTCCACCCTATCTATACCTCTCAATTTTGTAGACCTCTATCAAATTGCCCTCAGCCTCTGCCTTTCCAGTGAAAATAATCTGAATTTATCCAACCTTTCCTCATAACTTCTATTAAAAAGGATGGCAAGGAGGAAACAGCAGATCATCTGAGGATCATTATCCAACCCTCGGCAGACACAGGCAAGATACCAGAGGTCTGCAAATGTTGCGCAATTATTCAAGAGTGCAAAGGATAGTCCAAATAATTATAGGGTGATCCATCTGATCTCACTAGTGGGCACATATTGAAATCAACATTGCAAGTTATGGTAAACAATTACTAGTACAGGGAGAGATCAATAAGGATAATCAGCATGGTTTTGTTAAGAGGAGGTCATTTGTAACTAACGGAGTTGAATTTTGAGAAGTAGAATATTACATTATACAGTGCAGAAGAGGCCCTTTGGCCTATCGAATCATTTACCAGCACTTGGCCCATAGCCTTGAATGTTATACATGCCGCATGCTCATGCAGGTGCTTTTTAAAGCATGAGGTCATTCACCTCAACCAAGATCCCAAGGCAGCGCCATTCCAGGTGGTCACCACCCTCTGAGTTAAAAAGAATTTCATAACACCCCTCCAAACCTCTTGGTCCTCACAGTAAAGAAATAACAAGGTGTACTGATGACTGGAATGCAGTGCATTTTGTTCACAAAGGTTCCACTTGGCGAACTGAAACAATAAAGCTCCCAGGGTACAGGGAAGTATGGCAGGTTGGATCCAAAATTGGTTCAGTGGCAGGAACCAGAAGGCAAAGTTGATAGATGCTTTTGCAAAAAGGAAAGTGCCTTCCTGCGGTGTTACGTATGGCTCAGTTTTGAGTCACTTGTTGGTTCATTAAAGATTCAGACTTTTAAGTGTGGGAAATTTATAGATGACGACAAAATTGGTTGGGTGGTTGACAGCGATGAAGATGGTTGTTGACTGCAGGAAGCAATCAGTGGTTTTGTTGAGTGGTAAATGGAATTCATTCCGGTGGGGAGAGGTTATGCATTTGGGGAGAGCAAACAGAGCAAGGAAATACACAATTAAAACAGAAGGGTATTCAGAGGTGTAGAGAAAAGAGAGACTGAATGCTGGTCCCCACTGATCTCTAAATGCACCAAGACCAGCAGATAAGGTGGTAAAAGGCAACATGTGGCATGCTTTCCATTATTGGGTGAGATATAATACAACAGCAGAGCTGTTAAACTGATACCGTAAAATATACCAGTTAGACCATAGCTCGAGTTCTGTACACAGGTTGGGACACCACATTCCAGGAACGTTATAACTGTTCCAGAGAGATCACAGGGCATTTACTGGACTGTTTCCGTGAATTGAAAATTCTGAAACAAGCTAAGATCGGATAGGGTCACGTTGTTCTCTCTAGAACAGAGGCGGCTGAAGGGTAACAATTCAGGTTTGCAAAATAAAGAACAAAAACAGAAGTTGCTGGAAAAGCTCCGCAGGTCTGACAGCATTTGAGGAAAAATCGGAGTTGATGTTTTGGGTCCAGTAATCCTTCCTCAGAACTGTTCTTTTGGTTTTTATTTTGTACAAAATAAGGGGCTTGGTTAGAACAAACAGCGAAAACCTGTTTCCCTTACTGAGAGTCATTGGGAGTTTTTTGGCGGGGGGGGGGGGGGGGAGACAAGCATAAATTTAAAGATCACTGTAGAGAAGTCTGGAATTATTTGCCGAGTTTGGTGGTTCAGGTGAAACCCCCATTTAAAAGCAATGTGTATCTGCACATGAAGCACTGTAACCTGTAAAGCAATGGACCAAAAAGATAATGGGAACTGCAAATGCTGGAGAATCCAAGATAATAAAATGTGAGGCTGGATGAACACAGCAGGTCAGGCAGCATCTCAGGAGTACAAAAGCTGACGTTTCGGGCCGAGAAAGCAATGGACCAAGTGCTGGTAAGTGGGGCTGAAATCAGCTGCTGACATAGACACAGTGGGCTGATGGGCCTCTTTCTGTGCCCGAACTTCACTTTGGTTTTACAGTTTCAGAACTTGAGGCACCTTTCAACTCAGCTTCTGGGCACCGAGTACTTTGTCTTGCAAGGAAAAACAAAAAGCGGAAATCAACTTTTTACTGCAAGTCTGCATTTCAATAACCTTGTAACGAGCAACACCATGATCTATATAACAGCCAATTCCTTTACCAGACATCTTTACTTTTCTCTCCTGTCCAATCAACATTTTTATTGACAAGACATCTTTATGGAGGAGAGCAGCTGTGACTGGATCCTCTAGTTCTTACAATGTTATTGACAAATAATTCAAAACTGCAATACAGAATTACCTCTAGATGTCAAAATATATCGACCACCTCACCAACTCAATAGAGAGGCATACCAACCCACTCTAACCATCTTAAGGAAGGAGTGATAGCGGGACAATAGTTGCCAATATTGCTAAGCCAACGGATTGCAATGTGCCTTCACAACATACTATACTGCAGCCAGTTAACATCCACAGTTGTTTTGTCAAAAATAGCTTTTCCGCCGATCGTAATTGGCTAACCTAAAAAATTTAGCGCAATACAACATTCAGAAAGCTAGCTGAACAAAAAGGCATGACTAACCCGGTGTATAATGCCAGCTGAATGAAGGTGCTTGATGCCACAAAGCATCTGATAAAGTAGATAAGACATTCGTTCATGGTCCAGTTCCATCTGAATCACCTGACACAGGTTGGCATCCATGAGCTCCATCACTATATAACTGTGAGCAATGTTATTCGGGGAAGAATAAAATACAATTATAGGTTTTCATGGTTTTAAAAAATGCATCCAAAAACTTGAACATTTTTCATACTTTAATATTGAGTTATTGTCACCTGCATAGCCTAACTAGCAAAAAACACTTTCATTAAATCCTGGAACGTGGGTGTTGCTGGCTGGGCCAGCATTTATTGCTCATCCCTAATTAACCTTGGAAAGGTGGCAGTGAGCTGCATTCTTGAACTGGTCTGTTCCATTCAGCTTTAGTACATCCACTAATCCATTAGGGTGGGAAGACCAGGATTTTGACACAGTGACACTGGAGGGGCAGCGGTATATTTCCAAGTTAAGATGGTGCGTGACTTGGCACAGTACTTGCAGGGGTGGTATTCCCATGTAGGTGCTGCCTTTGTCCTTCTAGGTGGTATGATCATGGAATTGGAACGTGCCATTGGAGGGGCCTTGGTGAATTTCTGCAGTGCATCTTGCAGGTGGCAGCAGTGTGTACAGGGCATCAGTGATGAAGGAAGGGAGTGAATTTTTAACCCTAACTCTACTCCAGTTCCAATCAAGTGGGGCTGCTTTGTCCTAGATGGCGGTAGGCTTCTTGCTAATTATTGAAGCTGCACTCATCCATGCAAGTAGGGAATACTCCCACCTTGTGCCACATTGCCAAGTAGATGCCAGTGCTGTAGCTGTACTAGGGCAGCTTGGGGAGGGGTATGGCAAGCCTTGGAGCACACGTGTCCAGTACTATTACCAGAACACTGTCAGGGCCTTTACACATTTCAAACTGTTTCTTGATCAGGGAGTGGATCAAATTGACTGAGACTGATATCTGTGATGCTAAAAAGTCCCAGATGGATCATCCACTTGAAACGTCTTCCTAAAGATGGCTGCAATGTAACCATCACCTTATTGTTTACACTGTTGCACTGGTATCCCACGTGAGGACAAGAATATTTAAGGACGTGCCTCCTCTAGTAAGCTGTTTAATTGTCCACCACCATTCATAACTACACATGGCAGGTCTGGCTACAGGGATGGTGCAGGATTGGGGGATTCAGATATCTGAATAACTGGGGCTCATTCTGGGGGAGGTGGGACCTCTACAAACCAGATGGTCTACACCTGAACCAGAGGGGTATCAGGGGGGCGGAATTTGCTAATGCCCTTCAGGAGGCTTCTAACTAATTCAGCAGGGGGATGGAACCTGAATTGTAGCTCCATTGTACAGGAGGTTGAGAGTAGTGAAGTCATGAATAAGGTTTCAAGGGGTCGCAGATGTGTACTGGCAGCAGGAAGGTGGTTTGAAATGTGTCTACTTCAATGCCAGGAGCATCTGGAATAAGGTGGGTGAACTTGCAGCATGGGCTGGTACCTGGGACTTTGACGTTGTGGGGATTTTGGAGACATGGATAGAGCAGGGACAGGAATGGTTGTTGCAGGTTCCAGGGTTTAGATGTTTCAGTAAGACCAGGGAAGGTGGTAAAAGAGGGGGAGGTGTGGCACTGTTAAATCAAGGACAGTATCACGGTGGTCGAAAGGACGTTTGATGAAGACTCGTCTACTGAGGTAGTATGGGCTGAGATTAGAAACAGGAAAGGAGAGGTCACCCTATTGGGAGTTTTCTATAGGCCTCTGAAAAGTTCCAGAGATGTAGAGGAAAGGATTGCAAAGATGATTCTGGACAGGAGCTAAAACAAAAGGGTAGTTGTTATGGGGGGCTTTAGCTTTCCAAATATTGACTGGGAATGCAGCAGTTAGAGTACCTTAGAGCGGTCAGTTTTTGTCCAACGTGTGCTGGAGGATTTCCTGACACAGTATGTAGATAGGCCAACAGGAGGAGAGGCCACATTAGATTTGGTACTGGGTAATGAACCAGGCCAGGTGTTAGATTTGGAGCTCGGTGAGGACTTTGGTGATCATGACCACAATTCGGTTACGTTTAATTTAGCGATAGAAAGGGATCGGTATATACCGCAGAGCAAGAACTATAGCTGGGGGAAAGACAATTATGAGGCAATTGAGCAAGATTTAGGATGCATAGGATGGGGAAGGAAACTGCAGGGACTGGGCACAATTGAAATGTGGAGCTTGTTCAAGGAACAGCTACTGCGTGTCCTTGATAAGTATGTACCCGTCAGGCAGGGAGGAAGTGATTGAGCGAGGGAACCGTGGTTTACGGAAGAATTTGAATCTCTTGTCAAGAGGAAGGTGGAGGCTTATGTAAAGATGACGCGTGAAGGCTCAGTTCGGGTGCTTGAGAGTTACAAGTTAGCCAGGAAGGACCTAAAAGAGAGAGCTAAGAGGAGCCAGGAGGGGACATAAGTCGTCTTTGGCAGGTAGGATCACAGAAAACTCTAAAGCTTTCTATAGGTATGTCAGGAATAAAAGATGATTAGAATAAGGACGGCAGTGGGAAGTTGTGCGTGGAGTCCAAAGAAATAGGAGAGGTGCTAAATGAATATTTTTCTTCAGTACTCACACAGAAAAAAGGCAAATGTTGTCAAGGAGAATACTGAGATACAGGCTATTAGACTAGACAGGATTGAGGTTCATAAGGAGGAGGTGTTATCTATTTTCACACTTTCCAGAATTGCTAAGTCCCCTGGGCCGGATGGGATTTATCCTGAAGCTAGGGAGGAAATTTGGCTTTGATCTTTATGTCATCATTATCTACAGGAATAGTGCCAGAAGACTGGAGAATAGCAAATGTTGTCTCCTCGTTCAAGAAGGGGAGTAGAGACAACCCTGGCAATTATAGACCAGTGAGCCTTACTTCGGTTGTAGGTAAAGTGTTGGAGAGGATTATAAGAGATAGGAGTTATAATCATCTAGAAAGGAATAATTTGATAAGGGATAGTCAACACAGTTTTGTGAAGGGTAGTTCATGCCTCACAAACCGTATTGAGTTCTTTGAGGTGACCAAACAGGTGGATGAGGGTAAAGTGGTTGATGTAGTGTATATGGATTTCAGTAAAGCGTTTGAGAAGGTTAGCAAGTTTTGAGAAGATTTGTAGCTCAGGTTGAGGTTTTGGATGTGAGTTTGGTCGCTGAGCTGGAAGGTTAGTTTTTAGACGTTTCGTCACCATTCTAGGTAACATCATCAGTGAGCCTCCAACGAAGCACTGGTGTTATGTCCCGCTTTCTATTTATCTGGTTAGGTTTCCTTGGGTTGGTGATGTCATTTCCTGTTCTTTTTCTCAGGGGATGATAGATTGGCTCCAAGTCAATGTGTTTGTTGATGGAATTCCGGTTGGATGCCATGCCACCACACACTGCAGCACAAAGGAACTACGCAGAGCAGAGGAAAATCACCTATACAGCGTATTCAAAAAGAATGGGTACCCTATGAACACAGTCTGCCGATTTCTCAGCAACAAACCCAAACAAACAGACAAAAAGGGCTCAGAAACCATAACCACTCTCCCCTACATCAAAGACATTTCCGAAATGACTGCCAGACTACTCGGACCCCTTGGCATCAGGGTAGCCCACAAACCCACCAACACACTAAAACAGCAGCTAATTAACTTAAAAGACCCTATTACAGAAAACAAATAAAACGAATGTCATCTACAAAATACCTTGCAAGAACTGTGACAAATGCTACATTGGACAAACTGGCAGGAAGCTAGCCACCAGGATACATGAACATCAACTAGCCACAAAACGACGTGACCCACTATCACTCGTATCCTTACATACAGATAAGGATGGACACCACTTTGATTGGGACAACACATCCATCCTAGGACAAGCCAAAGAGACATGCACGAGAACTCCTAGAAGCATGGCATTCCAACCGGAACTCCATCAACAAACATATTGGCTCCAAGTCAATCTACCATCCCCTGAGAAAAAGAACAGGAAATGACATCAACAACCCAAGGAAACCTAATCAGTTACATAGAAAGCGGGAAATAACACCAGCGCTTCGTCGGAGGCTCACTGATGATGTTACCTAGAATGGTGACGAAACGTCTGAAAACTAACCTTCCAGCTCAGCGAGCAAACTCACATCCAGTTCGAGAAGGTTCCCCACAGTAGGCTGTTGCAGAAAATACAGAGGCATGGAATTGAGGGTGATTTAGCGGTTTGGAAATTGGCTAGCTATATGAAGACAGAGGGTGGTGGTTGATGGGAAATGTTCATTCTGGGAGTTCAGTTACTAGTGGTATACCGCAAGGATCTGTTTTGGGGCCACTGTTTGTCATTTTTATAAATGACCTGGATGAAGGCAGAGAAGGATCAGTTAGCAAATTTGTGGATGACACTTAAGTCGGTGGAGTTGTAGGTAGATAGTGCGGATGGATGTTGCAGGGTACAGAGGGACATAGATAAGCTGCAGAGCTGGGCTGAGAGGTGGCAAATGGAGTTTAATGCAGACAAGTGTGAGGTGATGCACTTTGGTAGGAGTAACACGAATACAGAGTACTGGGCTAATGGTAAGATTCTTGGTAATGTGGACGAGCAGAGGGATCTCAGTGTCCATGTGCATAGATCCATGAAAGTTGCCACCCAGGTTAATAGGAAGGTGTACGGTATGTTAGGTTTTATGGGTATAGGGATTGAGTTTTGGAGTCATGCTGCAGTTGTACAAAACTCTGGCGCGGCCACACTTGGTGTAGTGCATAAAGTCTTGTCGCCGTATTATAGGAAGATTGTGGAAGCATTGGAAAGGGTGCAGAGGAGATTTACCAGGATGTTGCCTGGTATGGAGGGAAGGTCTTATGAGGAAAGGCTGAGGGACTTGAGGCTGTTTGTTAGAGAAGGTGGTTAAGAGGCAATTTAATAGAGATACAAGATGATCAGACGATTAGATAGGGTGGACAGTGAGAGCCTTTTTCCTCAGATGGTGATGGCTAGCACGAGGGGACATAGCTTTAAATTGAGGGGTGATAGAAATAGGACAGATGTCAGAGGTAGGTTCTTTACTCAGAGTAGTAAGGGCGTGGAATGCCCTGCCTGAAACAGTAGTAGGCTCGACAACTTTAAGGGCATTTAAATGGTCACTGGATAAACATATGGATGATAATGGAATAGTGTAGGTTAGATGGGGTTCAGGTTGGTTTCACAGGTTGGCACAACAGAGGGCCGAAGGGCCTGTACTGTGCTGTAATGTTCTATGATCCATTTGCTGTGGCATCATTTGGCACCATCACAATCTGCTTATGCTATCTGGCATGCAAATGTTGCCATTTCACCAGGTTGACTGTGACATTTCAGAATGCAGTGCAACAAATTATTTTTCCTTTAAAATGATGTATAAAATACTTACACATCTTGAAATTCTTCAAGTGATTTCTGTGGTGTAAATACATTCAGCAAGCCAATTATCTGAAAGTGATTGAATACCATGTTGTTAATGTGGCAAACATTTAGACTGTGGTAATTTAAAGTCTATTGCTGTTTCATGGGCTATAACAATGTGGTGTTATTAAATTTCATTGCTGAAGGCATTAAAATTTAATTGTTCACCCTCATTAGAAAATCTGTCATGCAAGAAATATCACGTAAATAACAACTGCGCTTCTCAAATTAACACATTAATTAGATGGAAACATTAATACCAATCATGATGGTTGAGGAAGATGAAGAGTCATGCTTGATGAGGAAGGTCATCCATACAAAAGAAAAAAAGGTATGAAAAAAATAAACGAAGAACAACCTGCTTGCTCTGCTGTATTTTTTTTGGTGAATGGGAAGTTTATAACAGGACTGTCACATCACCACAGTTGTCAAAGGCTTACAGCTGAAAAGTTTTATGTTGAAGAGCCAAACCAAACTTTGATCTGGTAGAAACCAGTGAGTTTCAAGGAACTTTTAAAGACTGCTTTAAAAGGTGATTAGCGACAGCTGACATTTGTTTCAGCAGCAGGTGAGAGTACATAGTATGAGAAATATATGATTCGTATCTGATGTGCCACTTTTCTATGATTTTAGAATCAATGATTTTATCAACCGTGTTCCCAAATCTCAGGAAAAAAATTAAAGCAGCGATGAGTGACTTTGTGAAAAGGATACCTGGTACTGTGCTAAACATAACAGATACGCTGTTCTCTTGTTCGATGTCTGATCAGTACCAATTAAGCTATGTGTTTTTGGGACGGCATTCAGCCGCCAGCTTTCCCATGTAGGAAATTCAAAAGGAAGTCAGAGTTTGTTCACACAAACTCAATCTAAGACTTCTGTCAGATTGAAGAAAAACACATGCGCAAACACCAAGGACATAACCATATCCATTAATGATATACAATTAAAAACTGTTTGGCATGCTGGTCTATTCTCACACTTAAATGATGGTCACTGGGGCAAGGCACTGAATAATGAGACATTCTGAAAATCCAAACCCAGTGAGGGAATACGCATTTAAGATGGATTATAGAAAGAGTTAAACTGTCTTTTACACTTCCTTCAGGACTTTAAAAAAACTAAAAATATTTGCATGCTGAGGTTTAGGTTTAGTCAGTATACAACTAGCACTTAGATTGGAAATTGACTTCTCTTAGCTGCACAATCCTTTCCTAACTATTTGAGCCTCAGACAATAATAGACAGAGTTCCACTTTTATTTCAAACATGAGCTCACACATAACAGAAGTTACTTTGTATTGACATATTTTTGTATCAGCAGTATTAATCAATCTGTTGGAGGGCACTCCTCCAGTCTGTTCCAGGAAAACCACAAATTCAACTCACTTTCCATGTGTGAAACCTACAATTATTTGGGAATTGTATGATTATGTGCATTGCTGCAGGATATCAGATATGATTTTTTGACTACGCTTCTCAACTTATTCATGCACAGCAGAAGACTTAATCTACACTGAATTTCAGCCTTTTAGTAATTGCAATTAGACTTCAAACATTAAACTTCAGAGTGCTATTCAAGGAATAACACTTCATAAAAGGTGAGAAGTGACATGCTTGCATTTAATTCAGCATTTCAGATTTCACAAACATTACTTTGAATGATACAAGTTTCCACCACTAGAATTAGAAGATAACTTAAAACCATAAAATATTAAATTCAAAACTTGTTTTTCCTCAAAATGTTTTGAATTCAAACAGATTATATAGTACTGAAATATTGGGTGGAAAAAAATTTCAAAAGAATCCAAGTAGACTCCCAAGCATCTGAATGTTCCTACTTTCATCAGCAGTACATCGAGACAGAACTTTTGCTCCTACATGAACTTGGCAAGCAGTTCTGGCTTCAGGTCATTGACATAAATCTCCCAGTCATATCTCTGCTTAAGCAGTGCTGCATAGCAACATATAGGCAGCACATAGGGTATAGTAACAGAGCAGCTTTAGTAACATAGCAGCTGCATTGCTGGATTAACAATCTACAGGCCTGTAAACAAAGAAAACATTACCAGAAGCAGCATCATAATAGTAGTAAGATTTCAAATCAGGTCAAAACGAAAGTTGGAAATAAAAAAGATAGTATCTGAATCCAAATTACTGTAAAAACACAACTGATTCCCTAATCCCCTTCATTAAAAGGAAACTATGCTCACGCAGTGCAGACCACTGTGGTTCCAGCCCAATGTCAATATGGCTCACTCTTCCATTTAAATTGCTGCACAGATGCAGAAAGCGCAACACAGTCTCAGGATAATTAGGGATGTTTAATAAGTCTTGCCAATAATGTTCATTCACAGAGGCTAGCCAATGAAAGAATAAGAGGGCCAATGATTAGTGAGGAAAGAAGTTCACTGAACAATGCTAACTGAATTTAAGAGTGAGCTTTGAAACAGCCTAGAATTGGTATTTGAACAACTCATATTTATTGGCAGAGGAAAGAGGGGTCCAAAGGTCAACATGAAAATGTGGAATTCAGTGGGAATCTCATTGCCCCGTTTTCCTTGAGACAGCCCTCTGGAAATTCCCCAAATATTGGGAGTTTTCTGGGTGATGAGACAGGCCACAGGTTAAATTAACCCTGAAGGAACAATGTGTTTTCTGGCATTTAATTAATTTCCCACCTGGATCAGGGCTCAAGGTTAGAATCAGCACGGAAGCTGCATTTTACTGATCTAGGAAGCGCAAGACAATTTGATGATTTGACACAGGAAATCTGAGAATGGTGGAAATTCCATCAATTTGTGTTTTGGCCCAAATCCTTATTGGTCACTGAAACATTTAATTGCTACTTGAGCTACTTCTGTCAAAACATTCATACATGATTGGTTTACTTGGTGAAAATAAGTATAACGCAAAAAGATATTTTTTCCCCTAATCTTGTATCCCAATATTTTGCTGAATTGGTCAGCAGATGGAAGTCCATGCAAGTGTCTACCAATCATTGACTTCCACCTGAGATTGCATGTCATATAAGCAACATTTATGAGAAAAATTTTGCAAAAAAATTTACTTTCCAATATAACGTATCAATATTTTATGGCCACGGAAAGAATTTTTTTTGACAAAAGGAAAGTAAGTTACAAACAAAAATTAAGATTAATTGAAATGGTTGCCGAAGACAAAATCCACTAACAATGTTACAAGGAAGGAATTGAAAAAGTTCCCAATTAGGATTTACTCAGCAAAAGAGCCCCAAATCAAAATCAGTGTGTATTTCGGCATCTTCTATTTGCATAGTCAATGGACTATGGTTAACGGTCTTTAAGACATCTTGATATAAAACAAAGCATATCTAAGTCCATCATAAAAATTACATCTCAGAGTTGCTTACATTTTTATGGTTGACACACTTCATGAGGACTAATTCTCTATAAGCCCGTTTTGCATGGGTCTGGTTCTGAAATGGTCGGCTGAGTTTCTTTATAGCTACGTTCCTGTCCAGAATTGCATCATAGGCTGCGCTGTAAAAGGTAAAAGATGCCAAGGGAGAGTATGTCAGAAGTGACAACACAGTCAAATGTTTAAATCTTCAGACAATGTATGTACCAGGAATACTATGATGGCGTTCTAACAGACAAAAAGAATACCAAAGAAACCATTAAACAATAAAAGGGAATAAAAATATTATGAACTGATACCTTCTACACTTAAACAGCTCTTCAGATACAACTTCCCCAATCATATAAAACATGATATACCAGAACAGTTATTAGCATTGTACTTGGGATACAATGACTGCTTTCAGATCTGATCTAGGGACTGTTTCATCATTACTTTGTCAGATCAATGTGTGTGTTTTGGTGCAATGCTTTAAAGAGCATATACATTTGAAATGTCCAGCCTTTCTTTACAAAGGAATCTCACTGCATGAGTCTGCAATTGGCACTTTTGTTTGCATTTAAGACCTTGGCCAATGGAGCAGCCAACAAATACCGAGGTTCTGCTGATTGTAGTTTATAAATTTGAATAGTAGAAATCCACATTTGCATCCTGGAAATAATCTACTAATAACTTAGCTTCTTAGAAGTTCATCTGGACAGCTACGCAGAGCGTTTTAAACCCTGAAATAAAAGCAAACTATTGTAGGTGCTAGAGATCAGAAAAAAGACAAGTGCTGGAGACGTTCTGCAGATCAGAAGATGTTATTTTCAAAGAAGAGTCATTGTACTTGAATAATCAAGTCTCTCTCTCCAGATCAGCTGAGACTTGCTGACTTCCTCCAGCATCTTCTGGTTTTACCCGACGTTTGTCTGTTTCCTACAGTGGGAGTGAGCTGCATTGAATGATGTTATACTGTCTCAATTACATTCATTACTTAAATGATTCTGAAAAGGGCACAACAATGCCTCGTCCTCAGAGTTGATCATACAAACACAAATTAGGAAGGTGGGGGGAGAGAAGTATAGGCCCACTACACATTTACATCTCTCAACAACTTTTCACCCCTGCTTTTCAAGAATCTACCCATCATTACCTTAAAGAAATTCAAAGACTCTGCTTCCACCTTCTTTTCAGGAAGACAGTTCCAAAGACTCAGCATCATCAAAAGATTTCATCTCAGCTCCGCTTTAAATCAGCAACCCTTTATTTTGAAACAGTGACAGCTGGCTCTAGAATAACCCAATGTTTCAATCAAGCCAACTTTTACTTTTCTAAGCTCCAGTGGATTCAAGCCTGATTTATTCAACCTTTCCTAAGGCAACCTCCCTCATTCAACGTATTAGTTTGGTAAAGCTTCTCTGAACTGCTTCTATTGCATTTACATCCTCGATTAAATATGGAGAATAATACTGCACATAGTATTCCAGATACAGACTCATCATTACTCTACACAACGTGATTGCAAACTCCGATGTATTGAATTACCCTCGTAATGAAAGATAAATTCAATCAAGCCTTCCTGATTCAAAAAAAGTTCACTTTTTTTTTGAATTTTTGAAAAAGAGTTCAGCAGGTCTGGCAGCATCTGTGAAGAGATATCAGCGTTAACATTTTGGGTCCAGTGACCCTTCCTCCGAACTGATGGTAGCTAGGAAAATGTTTGTTTATATGCAGAAGATAGGATTGTGGGGTGGTAGGAGGAGGAGGTAAGGAGTAGACAATAGGTGGGGATAGACGAGAACAACAGTTGGACATACAAAGGAGTGGATAACGATCGGGCTAGGAAGATGAATAGCTGCTATTGGAGACTGTCAGTGACTAGTAGTACGTAATGGCAGGCTGAGAGATAACAAGGCGCGGGGGTGGAAACTAGTATTGGGAGAGTGGAGACCCTAAAATTATCGAAATCAATAAATCCGGAAGGCAGCAGGGTCCCCAAGCAGAAAATGAGGCGTTGTTCTTTTAACTTGTGTGGAGCTTCACTGGAACATTGCAGCAAACACTGCGCAGAGATGTGGGCCAGGGAACAGGGTGGTGTATAATCAGGAAGGCTTTGCTGCCATTTTATTTGCTGCACCTGCATATAAAATTTAATGATGCAAGCAGGATATAGATCCTGTATATACATACGGATCTCAGCATATTACAGCACTGCAGCCCCTCTAAATTTAAATAAGCTTTCTTTTAAAACCTTTTCCTGCCAAACTGGACTTTTCACGTTTTCTGACATGATGCTGTATTTCCAGATCTTTGTCCACTCACTTAAACTATGTATATCCCTTTGCAATCCCTTTACATCTTCAGAACTACTTTCCTACCTGCCTTGTGTAGGGGCATTTGGGGGGGCGGTGGTGGGCAGAATGGGTTTGGTGCGCGCGCACGCATCGGGGGGGGGGGGGGGGGGGGGGGGGGTACATATAGTGTAGGTTGTTAAAATTTGTCAAATTTGTCATCAGCAAATTCAGCAACCATACCTTCCACCACTTCATTCAAGTCATTGATATAAAATTTAAAAAAGTGAGGTCCCAGCATCAACCTCTGCGACATTCAATGGATTAAACTGTTCCAACCAGAAAATAACCCATTTCTATCAAGTTTCCTATGAGCTGGCCCAATGTCAGATGGCTCAATGCCCATTTGCCGACTAAACCACAAAACCCTACATTCCACAATCTTTGATGAGTGCCTTATAAAAGTGCATTCTAGAAATCTAAGTAACAGGACATCTCCAAAATAGGCCGCCTTCAAAGTCCAATAAACTAGTTCATCATGAACTCAATATTCTGAAGAATCATATTTGACATAAAACATTAACCTCGGTTTCACTCTCCAGCGATACTGCCAGACCTGAGCTTCTCTCCTACTTGGGGAGTTTTTACAACTGAAATTTAGTCAGAGATCAGTCAGCAAGGTGATACTGTTGAACAAATTTGCTGTTCCATGTCACTAATGTATCATCTTTTCCAGAAAGTCTCAGTGAATGCAGCAATTTAGGGCATTCAGAAGACTGATACTAGCTTTTGAAGCTATTTTTTAGTAGCCTCAGGTATCCACAGTTTATTACAATTACTCCCAAATTCTATAAAACACAGAATACCACTTTAATAAAAAAGGGAGAATTTTTTTCATATTATCATTTGACATGGGCAGCACAGTAGCTCAGTGATTAGCACTGCGGCCTCACAACATCAGGAACTCAGGTTTGACTACAGCCTCGGGCAACCGTCTGTGTTGAGTTTGCACACTGTCACAGTGTCCGTGTGGGTTTCCTCCGGGTGCTCCGGTTTCCTCCCATAGTCCAAAGATGTGCAGGTTGGGTGGATTGGCCATGCTAAATTGCCCATCTAGTGTCCAGGCATGGGCACTGTGTCAGATAGCCAAGGGAAATGTCTGGTTACAGGGATTGGGAGGAGCGTTGGGCTGAGTGGGATGCACTTCACAGGGTCAGTGTGGATTCAATGGGCCAAATGACCTGTTTCCACACTGTAGGGATTCTGAGTCTAAAACATATTTGAATGCAGTATGACATTGCTGGAGCAGAACACAACCTCTTAATCAACACTTGTTGGATCCTTTAGATTTTAGCATCACATGTTTGAGGCTCAAGTTTCTACTGCATCTTCAACCAACTGTCAAAGATGGAGCTAGGTTTTCCTCCACTTCACAACAGCAGCTTTTATTGGTGTTCACCCAGAGAGGAGTTTCTAACCATTGACCTGCATTAATGCTGCCGCCTTTCACAGCCCTATCATCTTTAAAGCTTCAACTCTACCCTGACTTATCTGCTGCTGATACCTTCATCTAACCAACCAGAGTATTCCAAGCCCCAAGATTATGCTCATCCAAAGCGCTACTACCTGTTTAACTATTCAAGCCAAACTGCATTCACGGATCACTCACAAATTTACTGATTTTCCTTACTTAGCCACCTGACAATGTCTCAATGTTAAAATCTTGGTCATTGTTTGCCTATGGCCCAACCCGCCCCTCTCAACAACTATGTAACTTCCTCTATGCCAACAAGACGAGACTGATTTTATCCCAATCTGGTTTCTTGCATGTCCAATTTTAATCGCTCTACAAACAGAGGCCATGGTTTCAATTGCCTTGATGGGTATGTGCTGGTGCTGGACTCAGGTGGACAAAGTCAGAAGTCACACAACACCAGGTTACAGTTCAACAGGTTTATTTAAAATCATAAGCTTTCACACAGTGTAGGCCCTTCGTCAGGTGAAGTGAAAGGGAAGCACACAAACACAATTTATAGGCAGATCAATCGATCGCACAAATGGTGTGGGTGCAGTGTTAAATAATAATTCTCTGCAGGTGATCAAGAGCGTTAGACAGTGTGTGTAAAGTGTCAACAGCTGAATACAAGCAAAGGGTGACCTATAAACCAATTGAATGAGGCACAGAGATAATTACAAACAATTTTAAAAATAAAGCGGTGCTATGACTGAAACAACGATACGTCTAAGAGTCACATGCCAAGGGTCTTACCAAAGTCATAAGTAATCCAAAACTGTACAAACTAATTAAGGTAGAGAGATCATAACAATTCATCAAGGAGTCGTGTGACTTCTGATCTCAATTGCCTTGGCTCTGATCTTTGGAAATCTCTTCCTAAGCCATTTCATTTCCTATCCCTTCTTCCTTATTTAAGATGTCCCTCAAAACCTATTTTCTCTAATCAAACTGTTGATCTTCTCTCCTAATACCTCTTACAGTGTGGTGTCAAAAGTGTCTTTACTAGTAGCAAACTTAGGGTAACTAACTATTGTTCATGTGTTAAAGTACTTGGTGCTGTCATGCAGAACATCCCATAAGAAAAGGATAAACATGAGCAATAACTGGTGCGGATAACAAGGTGTGGATCTGGATGAACACAGCAAGCCAAGCAGCATCAGAGGAACAGGGAAGCTGATGTTTCAGGTCAAGACCCTTCTTTAGGGAAAAAAAAATTCTTTCCTTCCCTAAAAGGATAGAAGTGAACCAGATTGGTTTTTCTGACAATCGGCAATAGATTCATGGTCATCATTAGACTGTTAACTCCAGATATTTATTGAGTCCAATTCCACCATCTGCTGTCGTGGGATTTGAACCCAGGTCGCCAGGGCATTACCTGGGTCTCTGGATTAACAGTCCAGCAACAATACCACTAGGCCATTGCCTCCCACTCATATGACAATAATAAATCAAATCAGTTACAACATTAAAAAGACATTTGGATAAGTACATAAACAGCAAAAGGTTTGGAGGGATATGGTCCAAGTGCAAGCAGGGGACTAGCTTAATTCAGGAAAATGGTTGGTGTGGACTGGGTGGACCTGTTTCCATGCTGTATGCCTATAGATTTACTGCTGTTCTAGAGATCAGTAATGAATAAACTATCAGCAGCATCATTTCTAAGCTGATTTATTTTTGGTTACTGGGTGAAGAACACAGCAAGAGCAAAATACCACTGGTCGAAAAATTTACAGAATTATCAGTTTATAAAGGAAAATGCACAAACCCATTAACAAAACACTAGAGGTGCACTAGCCTGAATGCATCTGTTTTGACCTTGCAGAGTTTGAATACAGATGTCAAAACTGCTAACTCACCAAACAATCCCCTGTGCTCCTGAACCAATGGGTTTCAAGTTCTGATAGCGCTTCAGCACAGTGAATGTTGAATCCCCAACCTCTACGCTGTAGAACTGGATGTCACGTTTGTTTCTGTTCATGATGTCGGAATTGGTTTGACAATATGCATTCACATACGACTGTTTGCCTCCTCAACCTGCAGAATTTAAAACAAAGAAACACTCAGAAGGGTATATGCAAAACGTTTAGTGGTAAAAGCAATTTAGGTATCACAATTGATCTGGGCTTCCTGTGAACCTCAAGGCAAGTTTACAGTATTTACTGCTTATATCAGATGCGCTCAGAAGTTTTCTAAAGTATCAAATTAAAGTTCCTTTAGACTATAATATAAAGAACAATGCAACCTTTTAAAACACACTGCTGTACAAGACAATTGTCAGCTGTTTACAAGTGGAAAAAGACAAAAAAAGTTGTTTCCTATTCAAATCATTAGCTCCTGACTAAGTTAGCAACACCACAGTGTAAACTACGAAATTCAGAAACCTCAAGTGGGATGAGGACTAGTCAAAGAATCTTAATGAAGATATCATTAAGCACACCATGAGGTGACAAATTTACAAACAAACCGAAGCTGCAGAATTGCTAGTGTGGAAGCAGGCAATTTAGCCCATCAAGTCCACACTGACCCTCCAAAGGAGCATCCCAACTAGACTCACCCCTTACCTTACACCTGTAGCCCCACACTTCCCATGGCTAGCCCACCTAACCCACACATCCTGGATACTATGGACGTTTAGCATGGCCAATCCACCTAACCTGCACACCTTTGGACTGTGGGAGGAAACTGGAGCATCTGGAAGAAACCCACACAGACTCGGAGAACATGCAAACCCCACAGTGTCACCCAAGGGTGGAATTTTACCTGGGTCCCTAGCACTATGAGGTGGCAGTACTAACCACTGAGCCAACACAGCACCCCATGGGTGAGCATCCAATGAAAACCTCTAACGAGCAGGACATATTCTATTAATGCACAGAACCTTGACTCCCTTCTGCAATGAGTTCAACTTTGGGGAGAAAAAACAGAGCTGGTCAGATGGCATCATTCTACTCAAGTCACGAGACTAATACAAAGTAGACCACTTCAGTCAAAATATTATATTTTAAAAAGTTGCTTGAAAAGTCACCTTTAACTAAAATTGAAGAGTCTATTCTACAAAAATAATTTCGCTATCACATAAACTGATACATTGGCAGGAAACTTAACTAAATATAGGAACAACGTTTATTTACTAGTTTAAGCTATTTCTAATATAGGTTATAGACCATGGGAAAATAAATGCATTATTCCACAACCAAATGATGACCAAAGTGATGCAGCCATTGAACACCAGATGGAGCATTAACTAAAATTGCATTTCCTTCGAAAATCTCAGTTACCATGGACACGAGGATGGAGAGGAAGAAACCAAGGCTGACTGCAGTTGTATAAATCACATCGGTGCAACACAGAGACCTTTATCTCTTCCGATCCTCAAAAGTATAGAAGGTTCACGTAGGGGAAACCAACTATTACAATGCAAAACAAAAACAAGTTGCTGCAAAAACTCAGCAGGCCCTGCAGCATCCATAGAGATTCTTATTCAGAAGGGTCAATGGGCCCGAAATGTGGACTCTGATTACTCTCCACAGATTATGCCAGGCCTGCTGAGGTTTTGTTTCTGATTTCCAGCGTCTACAGTTCTTCGTTTTGTTTTCCTTACTATTTAAAAATGTTTTGACCTAAAACGCTGTGATCACTTAACAAATCCAAGCAACTCAGATTATACAAAAGTCAGCCAGCTCAACTGACCACTTCAATTGAGAAGTGCCAAAGTTCAAGGTGAAGAAGTCTGCATCTCTCAGATGTGAAATTGCACGTTGAAGATGAAAGTTACCTACAGAGTATTCAGTTTGGAAACGACAATGAAGCTAGACTGGAGATATTAAAAAAACATATTTCAGTATCTTTGAGAGCAGACAGAAAACAACATGAACTGAATCCAAGCCTGACTGACACACTAAATAAAATCTGGAAAATCCCCAAGGCATCTAGGGTATCTGCAAAATTTACCATTCAAGTAAATAGGACTGCAGGTACAACTTGGGTTTCACACTCAAGCTTGAAAAATAACTAAGTTGCAAGTATTTTAATTCAACTTCATTTTGTCTGCACTAGATACCGCCTCCTCCCACCTTCCTTTGCAAGCTTTTCACCTAGGTTTGTGTTTGTTTAGTTCATTAAAATTTCCTTCTGGGCATTAAAGCAGCATTTTCTCACTGAACAAAACCTTGGAATTGGTTCTCCTTTCTTCTGGTTTAAAAAGGAGAAAGCTGTCACCCCTCCTCACCTCATTATAACACAACAATTAAATGCAATCAGAAGTGAGAACTAAGTTGCCTGGGCTTTGAGGGCCTACTGCCAGGATTCAGGTGCAGGCTACAAAGAGTTATAACACCAGCTGAAATGGCTAAGATGGAGAAACATTTCAATAATAAGAAACGAGCAGCACCGATTTAACAGAAAGAACCTATTTGACAAATCTGAACAATCAAGGAGAGTAGATAATGCAATACAAAACATATCAGATGAAATCTGATTGAAGAGATGCTTCCTTTATGCATTTTTACAAATCCTATTTGATTAACAGCTCCATCACAAACCAGTTTACTCATTCCTCTTCAATAGATTTCTAATGCAATATAAAAAGGTAAGACTGCCAAGGCAAAAAGTGCAACTGAAACTTTCACTTATGAATTCGACAAGAATAGAATTCATACTGTGTACTTGTGAGTGGGCTGAATTACAGCTCTTGGTGGTCATCCACAGGAGGCCAATTGATCTTTTGTCAGTCTCAAGTAGATAACTATCACCATATAACTAAACCACACATTTCCCCATCTACACAGAGGCTTCTGCATAATTTCCACTTCAAAGGGGAAGCTCAGGCCTCAGATTGCAGCTCAGGTCATGTACTTTCTTTTTCATAGAATCCTTACATTGTGGAAACAAGCCATTCAACCCAACAAGTCAATACTGCCCCTCCGAAGAGCATCTCACCCAGACTCATTCCCCTACCCCTGTAATTCCCCATGTCTAACCCACCTAACCATCCCTGGACACTATGGACAATTTCACACTGCCATTCCACCTACCCTGCACATCTCTGAACAGTGGGAGGAAACCAGAACATCTAGGATAAGCCAACGTAGTCATGTGCAAACTCCACAGACAGTCACCCAAGGGTAGAATCGAACCGGGGTCCCTGGAGCTGTGAGGCCGCAGTCCTAACCACTGAGCCACCATGCCACCCTGCTATAATTCAGACTGGAAACCTTTTCAGGAATAACCATTATGCCTGAAGAGAGACAGGGACTGTTTGCAATGTAAGCATCCTCTAATGCGTCTCAGCTTATTAGCTAGCTCATGTCTTCAATGCACAATTTTCCAGTTCATTCTGTAGATATCACTGTCACGCAGTTTTGACCGGGATAATAAATCAAAAAAATGTTCAAATATATCAGCTGTACAGTGCAGTTAGTTAATCCAAGTTCACTTTAACCAACTGAGTTTACTCAAAACCTTTTGGCTACAAGTGAGGTTTTGCTGTAATTATCTTCTGAAAATCCAAGTCCAGCATGAAAAACAATTCAAATGAAGACCACAAAGTTCCATAGATTAAGTTGGTCACTTTTTATTAATTAATTCACAGGACTTTGGCTAGGCCAGCACTTCTTCCTCATCCCTAATTATCCTCAAGGAGACAGTGATGAGCTGCTGCAGTCCATGTTGTATTGGCACATTGTCAGTGCATTCAGGGAGCGAGCTTCAGGACTTAGGCTCAACAGCGAAGGGACTGAAATATAATTTCAAGTCAGGGTGTTGAGGGCGGTGGTATTCCCATGTATCTGCTGCCCTTGTCCTTCTAGCTGCTAACGCTTGCCAATTTGGAACGTGCTGTCTCAAAGAGTCTGGGTACATCTTGTTGATGGCATACATGCTGACACCAATGCAGGGAGTTTCCAGAGTTTTGCTAATTCCAGTTCTGAGGAAGAGTCACCGGATCCGAAACATTAACTCCGTTTTATCCTTCATCGATGCTGCCATACTTGCTGGCTTTCCAGCAACTTTGTTTTTGTTTCAGTTTTGCTATGCCATACTTAGTCAAATATTACCTTGATGTTGAAAGCAGTCACATTCACTTCCCCTGAGCTCACTGCTCGTCCATGTTTGCACCAAGGCTGTAAAAGGTGGTCAAGGTCCAAGTGGGCCTGGTGGAACCCGAACTAGCAGGGATCAGGTTACTGCTCTGTAAGTGCCATTGGACAGTGCTGTCAATGACACTCTCCATCACTTTGCTGATGGTCGAAAATAGATTGACGGGACAGTAACTGACTGGGTTGGATGCGTCTCCTTTCTAGGAAGGGGATGAGATCTTTCACATTGCCAGATGGCCGTGGCATCTAGGACTGGAGCACAAATCTTCATTACTGCCAGAATGCGGTTAGGATCTGTAGATATTGCAGAATACAGATATTTCTTGATAAGGCAATTGAGGAAATCAAGTCAGCTACGATGTTGATTTCAGGTGATGGTTGAGATTAATTGTCCATTGAGAACTTCAGGCCAAAGATTAGTGCAAATTCTTCAACCTTACCTTTTCCATGGTGTGCTGGGTTCCCCCATCGTCGAGGATGGAGGCATTTGTAAAGCTCCCTCTTCCAGTGAGTTGTTGAATTGTTCAACACTATTCAGGACTTCATTTGGCAGGGCTGCAAACACTACATCTGATCAGTTGGGTGGGAAATTGCTTTGTTCTGTCTACTGTATGTCCCTTCACCTGCTTAGCATGCAAGTAGTCCCACTTTGTAGCTCCACCATGTTGAAGCCTAAATTATAGATAGGCCATTCTGGCATGCCCTCCCTCTACACTCATTGAGCCAGACATTGATCTCTTCACTTAATAGTAAAAAGGTAGAGATGGAGATATGCTGAGACATGAGGTTACAAATTGTAATGTAATTCTGCTGCTGATGCTGAGGACCCATAATGCCTCGTTGATACCCAATCTTCGTGTTTTAAGATATTCAAAATCACACCCAATCAGCACAGAGGAAGTTTGTTTCAACATGAAGGGGGGGGGGACATGTTCTCTACAACGACTGTGTAATGGTCAATCTAACCAATGCGGTTATTGGCTAGATCCAGCTGTATTTACAGGTGTATCTCTCACAAGCAGGTTGGGTCTTTGGCAATGCCATTTAGCACAGGACCTGTTGGTCAGCAGTGGCACTATCAAGGAATTCTGGATGATGGAAATGGAAGGCTACCACCCACAGGACATCCTTTTCCATTCCACGGTTAGAACTTTACCCAAATGCTGCTCAACATGGAAGAGAACTTTTTATTTTTAATCAGCAGGTGGGTTGGTGTGGGAGGTTCACAAGCACGTAGGGAGAGGGGAGTGAATTATTACTCAGTATAAATCTGTAATATTGAGAACTCCCACAGCAACTCCAGCCAGGCTGCATGCCACACCCATTATGCCACCGCGTCTGGTGGCTCTGACAGGGCACACCCAGGGCGAGTGAAGGTAGTGTCTGGGACACGGTCATATTTATGGAACAACATGCAGATGCCAGGCTGTTTTATCAGTTTGTGGCCTCGCCTCTCAATTTTGGAAATGCCTTCATGTATCCATCAGAAGGACTCTGAGGATGCAGACAGCCACTGTGTGCCACTCATTTCTGGCTCCTTTAATCAATGCCAGGTGGACCATTTCATGCCTTTTATCATACTTTGCAGATGTTGGATTCAACTACAAGGCCATTTCACAATGAATCTAAGAGACACCACATTGGTGTGTATCTGCAGTCACATGAAGGCCAGCCAGAAACAGATGAGAGTTTCCTTCCCTAAAGGAAAACCAGATGGTTCTTACAATAATCATTATTAGTCAAGCTTCTCAGAACCAGAGGACACAGTTTAAAAATAAGGGGTAGGCCATTTAGAACAGAGTGAGGAATAACTTCTTCACTCAGAGTGGTGGATATATGGAATGCTCTGCCCCAGAAGGCATTGGAGGCCAACTCTCTGGATACTTTCAAGAAAGAGATGGATAGAGCTCTTAAAGATAGTGGAATCAAGGGTCATGGGGATAAGGCAGGAACAGGATACTGATTTGTGGATGATCACCTATGATCATAACGAATGGTGGTGCTGGCTCGAAGGGCCGAGTGGCCTACTCCTGCACCTATTGTCTACTGTCTATTCTGGTTCCCATCTGTCGTGGTGGAGATTGAACCTACAATATCACAGCCTTACACTGGCCCTTAACTCCTTGCCCAATGACAATACGACTGTACCCCTCTTTATTGCTTTGTACATTCTATTAGAAAAAAACATTTCAGGCATTACAAACTTGATTTAGATTTCATTAAGTATGTACAATGATATGGTCTAGATGACAGAAGACATTTTTAAGCATTACACCAGGAAGATTTACCTTCCCCTTGTAGCTGAACTTCTGTTTCCCTTCAAAGTCATTTGAATATAGTCACCAGGGTTCTGAAAAATTACTAATTTCCTTAAAAATTCTCTTGTCTTCTACAATGGAAGGTCAATCTCTATGGAAGACTTACATCATTGGCCAAGGTACTTACTAACCAGGGGACAGAATACTCTCATGTCAGCTATTTTAATTGGGCATCAATGACTGTGAGGGAACTGCAAAATTATATGCTTCCAGCAGCAGCATCATTTACAATAAACCTCTGCTGGAACAGTATCTCACACTGTCATTCAAACAGTGTTAATTCAACATACAAGGCTTTCTTACATGAGTGAATTACAATATGGAACAACAAGACTAGTTAAAAATACCCAAGTGCATGTCTTTATCCATGTTGGATGGAACCGCTATACCTACCTAATTTTGATACATCAATTTTTAAATTTCAGTGCCTAATCATGATTTAAGATTGTCCAGCAAATGCCAAATTATTTTTTTAATGAAATTTGCAAGAGTCAAATGAAAATTTTTAGCATTATAAAACTAATTCCACTCCTGACCTGATTTAACCACTAACGTATAAACCATCAAGTCAGGCCCATACCAGAGCTTATAGATGACTACAATTTATAGGCAAATAAATCCTGCTGTTTTAGTGAGATATTACATGATGTAAGAGAAACGCAATAAATCTCAAGTTATCTCGATTGTTGGGGATAAATAAGAGAAAGCCATGCTGCAGAATCTTTTCAACTGCTGTCTTTTCCAGTCTGTTCATCTTCCTAATGCTTGATCATGTCAAGGAGAAAAGGTAATTTGCTTTTATATAGGATATTAGTGTAGACATTTAGCAAAACAGATCTCCACACACCACATCATGAAACAGATCTCAGCAAATTACTGAATGATCTCTATTGATTTGTTACAGCAATTAAAACAGCTTACGGACAATAAAAGGAGACTGACTTTTATAGTTAAGCAGTTAATGAACTGAGCAAAACATTAAGCAGCTGTTCCAAGCCCAAGTGTTTTCACAAAACATGACTATTCAAGGTTATGCCTACTTGTTACTTACTGCAATTTAGACTCTCAGTTTAAGACAGTACTAAGGTTGTAGACTTGCTCACCGAGCTGGTGTGTTTGATTGCAGACAGTTCATCAACGGGCCTCTGGTGAAGCATTTGTGTTCTATCCCACTTGTTATATATAAAAAAATGTATACTTACATTAAATTATTTATAAATAAATAGCAAGCAGAACAGAATTCCGATGTTTCACCAGAGGCACACTGACTATGTTATGGAGCAGGGTGACAGTGTCTGCAATTGAACACACCAGCTCGATAGGCAAATCTACAACTTCATCCACAACTCGAGCTACAAATCTTTTCCAAAACCTTACAGGCAGTACTGTATTCGATTCCTGTTGCCATCACTGTAGTTGGTTTGGTGTGCGTTATTACATTTTACTGACAAACAGAAATCTTCAGTTACTCATCACTTGTGACAGTCAAACAGATCACGCACAAACTTTGCACGAGTAAACAGAAACTCTATCTATTGCAAGCATCTAAAATGACACAGCTTAAGCTAGGTGACACTGACTCTAGTTTTTCTGGTGTTGGAGAAACTTTCAGCCTGTCTCATTTCTAGCAAAAAAGGGACCCGACGTGCTGAAAATCAGAATTTTTCAATAAAAGGACAAAATAAATATGCATGAATATCTGTCTAATTAAGAGACAGTATTTCAGATTAATAACGCATCTTTGATGTATAAGCATGCAGAGTTTTATTGAGGCAAAGATCAATATCACACCGAAAGAGAGCAGTGCCCTTCAAAGAGTGATTTCACTGACAGCAAACAGCTTCGGCAACACCTGCTTGGCTCTGCAATCTGCTCAGGTCAAAGCACTAGACCTTGCATGCATGGATGCACTTCTATCACATCCCTGCCACAAGTACGGAGTGTGATGGAATATTCTTCACTTGCCTGAATAAGTGCAGTTCCAACAACACATGGTGCTTGACAACATCCAGGTCAAAGTAGCCACTTGATTGCCACAAATTCCACAAACATTCACACTCTGCACCAAAGACAAAATAAAATGTTTTCTATAATCCATTAGGCTGGAGAAAAGCCAGGATGAGGGTGACTTCCAAGCAAAGACATATCACAGAATAAAGATACAGGAAATCAAGTTTTAAATGTACTGAGACTTCCATCATAGCACAGCACAGTGGCTCAGTGGTTAGCAATGTTGCCACACAGCACCCAGGATCCAGGTTCAATTCCTTCCTCAGGAGATTGTGCAAACTCCACACCAACAAACGTTCTCCCTGTGTCTGAGAATTTCCTCCCACGGACCAAAGATGTACAGGTTATGTGGATTGGGCATACTAAATTGCCCATTGTGTCCAGGAATGTTCAGGCTTGGTACATTAATCATAGTAAATGCAAGGTTACAAGGATATGGTAAAGGTTGGGATGCTCTTCAGAGGGTTGGTGTGAACCTGATGGACCAAATGGCTGCTTTCACATTGAATTCCTACAATGATTAAAGTATATTGAAATTTATGTATAAAGGAAATCAAGCATTAAATCAGAAGAATTGGAGGAAAGTCAAGCTTGAAGATGATTACACTAATTGCAGGGAAGTGGTTTAGTAAAATAGTAGAAGGTAACCTGATTAAGAACCAAAAGTAATATTCGAAGCACTGCTCAGAATCAAAGAACCTAAGGCCACTCAATCCAAATAAGTAGGTCAAAAGGGAAGTGAGTCTAGTTTAGGATGCAAGGTGGAGACAGGTGCCAACTGATAGATTCAACAATAGAACAGGGAGAGGTCAGTTTTACATCAAGGATAAAGTATATTCAGCTTTGCAATCTTCCATCAGTGGAGGAGATAGTAGGAACTGCAAACTTCTGAAGGAGGGTCTAGGCCCGAGACATCAGCTTTCCTGCTCCTCTGATGCTGCTTGGCCTGCTGTGTTCATCCAGCTCTACACCTTGTTATCTCTTTTATCATACAAGTGAAATGGTTCATACTTGCATAATAATAAAAGGCAGGAGAGTCTTGCATGGAAACCTGGTGCCTGGTAGAGATGTGCAGCCACAAATAGTGAACTCCTTGCAGGAAAACAAGCTAGTTATTTTAGGAAAATGAGAAACAACCGTGTGGCATTGCCACTGTTGGTCCTTAGAAAGCTACAATCGAAAACTGCACTGTCGGGCAAGACCAGAGATCAGGAGATTGCAGTGATAGAACCTATTATCTGTAAATTTCCCTTTGCTTGGAAGTTAAACTGAGATCAAATTCAAAACAAGGAAGATGCAAGTAACTCCAGTGAGGTAGCAGAGCGGCAGTGATGTTAAAACATTAGAAATGGAGGCGCTAGAGATTAATAGTTGCAGAGGAGTGGGCAGGAAGCAATGAGGGAACTGATGATGGCAGTTTTGACGAGGAAGGGATTCATGGTCAGATGACAGAGTGCCTGTCACTCCCCAGCTGGAAACCATGGGTCACTGTGGATGGCACTGCTGCCTCACTGCGTCAGGGACCAGAGTTCAATTCCAGCCTTGAATGACTGTGTGGAGTCTGCACATTCTACCTGGGTCTGTAGTATCCAGGGATGTGCAGTCTAGATGATTTAGCCATGGTAAAATGTGGGATTACAGAAATATGGTTGGGCAGGGGGGCGCGCTGGGTTGGAACTCGGAAGGTCTGTGTGGACTTGATGGGCCCCAATGGCCTCTTTCTGCATTGGACACTCCATGATTCTCCAATGGTAACTGGGAGATCCACTCCCTACTGCAGTGCAAGACTGAGGTGGTCAAGTCAGCTGACCCTGACATTAAGACTTTCACAAAACCAGGGATGCCAAGAGACAATACCAGCCTAGCCACATTGAACACGTCAACTGTGACAAGTCTTAAAATGATATAGCGGGCTACAAAGCAAAGCCAAGTTGAGCAGAATCGCTGACAACAACACATCCCTCCCTTATGAGCTCAATACATTCTACAGTGGCTTTGAACAGAAGGTGGTCAGTGCAAATGACACTACCTGCCTGAAAGCCTCAGTGTACAGGAAAGTGTACCTATAGCCACTGCCACAAACGTTAGAGTGGCCTACTCGAGCGTGAATCCACAGAAAGTGACCAGCCTGGATGGAGTCCCCAGCCATGCACTCGGATCCTGTAGGTGGGGAGGCGGTGGCCTAGTGGTATCATCCCTGGACTGTTAATCCAGAGACCCAGATAACGTTCTGGGGACCCGGGTTCGAATCCCACCACAACAGATAGCAGAATCTGAATTCAATAAAAATATCTGGAATTAAGAATCTAATGATGACCTCAAATCCATTGTTGATTGTCAGGAAAAACCCATCTGGTGAAACAGAGTTCAAACTTAAAACAAGGAAGATGTGAATAACTACAGCGAGGTAGTACAGCAGAATCACCAAGTCCTTTAGAGAAGGAAACCACCATCCTTATCTGGTCTGGTCTACACGTGACTCCAGGCACACAACAATATGGTTGACTCATAACTGCCCTCTGGGCAATTAGGGATGGGCAATAAAAGCTGCCCTGGCCAGTGATGCCCTCATCTCATTAATGAATTAAAAACAGCTAGAGGGAGTATCACATACAGCTTTAACATCCCCTTACTGAGGGGAGGGTCCCACCTGCTTCAAGATGACCATGGTGTACAACTCTGACTCTAGTACAACTTCAAGGGTGTGGCAGCACACTTTGGCAAACTCTCGCTGCTCCTCAGAGATTAGATTAGTCCATGGTGGAGCATCCACTGACAGGCTGAAGTGTTTCTGGGTCATTTGCAACACTGTTCCAAACAGGACTACACAACCATTCACTGACACAATGAGCTGTACAAACCAGCACTTCCTGAATATTGGTATCGGGATCACTTTCCTTTGGGCTATTTTTGGTGTTGTCTTGCCTCGAGTGAATAAATCTGAAAGAAAACCAAAAATCAGTATAGGTCAAAAACCTAAGGCCAAGGCAAAATAATTGGCTTGGGCCTCACCTGATGGAATTCAGAGAACGTTCTGACAGCTTGAATATAACTGAGAGTAATGCATTTTTTTTTAAAATGTGCTGTGGTGCCAAGTGGCCAAAAATCTTAGAGATACTAAAATTGACAAGACACAGACTGCATGACCTAGATGTCAACTTACGCTATTTTTTTCAAAAAAAAGCACAAAAATTCCCTTTTCTGTGGTACCTCTCCTTTTTCTCTTTTTATAGACGGACAGACCGAGTATACAAATACATCTTGGGCAGTGGTGTGCAAAGGAGCGGTGGTCGAATGCAAGTCCCTTATTCATATCTAATGTTTAATTTGATAGTTTTTATTTGTTCACAGAATATCAGCATCATTGGCTATGCCAGCATTACTGCCCATCCCCAATTGCCCAGAGAGTGGTCAGTTAAGAATCAATCACGTTGTTGGGTGTCTGCAGTCACATGTACACCAGACCAGGCAAGGACGACAAATTTCTCTTTTCAAACAAGTGGTGGTGGTGGTTGGGGGGGGGGGGGGGGGGGGGTGCATGGTAATCTCAGAATTATACGCTTCTAACAGGGTGGATGTAGGGAGGATGTTCCTTATGCTGGGTGTGTCCAGAACCAGGGTTCACTATGAGGATTCATAGAACAGTACAGGCCCTTCGGTCCATGATGTTGTGCTAACCTATTATCCCAAGATCAATTTACCCTGCAAACTCAACATTTCACTATCACCCTTGTGCCGATCCAAGAGTCGCATAGAAGTCTCTAGTATATCTGACTCCACCATCACTGTCACTGCCGGCAGTGTGTTCCACACACTCACCATTCTCCGTGTGAAGAACCTACCTTGGATATGTCCCATACCTTCCTCCGATCACTTTAAAACTACACACCCTCCTAATAGTAATTTCCTCCCTGGGGAAAAAAATCTCTGGCTATCTACTCTACCTATGCCTCTCATCATCTTGTACACCTCTATCAAGTCACCTCTCATTCTTCTTCGTCCCAATGAAAAAAAGCCTCCCTCAACCTTTCCTCATAAGACCTGCCTTCCAGTCCAGACAGCATCCTGGTAAAATTCCTCTGGCACCCTCTCTAAAGCTTCCACATCTTTCCTATAATGAGGTGACTAGAACTGAACACAAGAAAACACTGGTTAGACCACACTTGGAATATAGTGCTGCAGCATAATCTCACAGCTCTTAAAAAACTTAATTTCCCAGACAATGAAAGCCAACACAACATTTGCCTTCTTTCCAACCCTATCAACTTTGAGGGGTCTATGGACTTGGACCCCAAGGTCACTCTGTTCCTCCACACTGCCGAGAACCCTGCCATTAACCCTGTAATTCAGGGTAGGCGATTCAGGATGGAGATCAGGACACAGATCTTCACCCAAAGAGTGGTAAGCCTGTGGAATTCATTACCATGGGAAGTAGCTGATGCCAAAACATTGAAAGTGTTCAAGAGGCAACTAGATATAGCACTTGGGGCAAATGGGATTGAAGGTTATGGGGAGAAAGTAGGATTAGGTTATTGAATTGGACATTACTGAATTAGATAGATTTTTGATGGGCCACAAGGCTAGGTTCTTTGAATTTCATATTTTTCATTGACTCAAATTTCACCGTAAGGTTGGGATTTTAACCAAGTCCAGAGTGCTGGGCTTCTGGATTATTAGTCCAGTGACAACATCACAGCGGCGCTACCTCTACAATAAAGTCTTATCTATCTCGACTTATCATCGACAAAGGAGCCACATACCAACCACGCTCCCTGATAAGTAACTGGATCATTACTATTTTGCAGTATCACCCTCAAGGAGGATTTCAAACCCCATTCTCAAATCACCAGAATTAAATCCAGGTCAGATAGTCTGCTACCAAGTTAAGTTTTTCATTATAGGGAACGACAACAGGCAGGCCAATCAATTTAAGGGAACAAAAAGACTGGAATTAGAAAACGCAATCACCTACACATCACAAGTAAAGTGCTAGGATCCCATTCAATCAAAAAGAAAATTTGATTGATTCAGTAACAGTAAATCTGCAGCCTTGACTACAGTATTGCATTTTACACAAAAGTGCTTCCTGCAGATTTTCAGATGAGTTTCAGAAAGCTACAGAACAGAAATCAATCCCAGGGAGGGATTAGAACCCGACTGGAGCTCTGTACCTCCTGAATATTGTCACTGTAACAAAGAGGTAATGTGAATAAGGTCAGGCTCCATGTCAAAACAGAATCAACTCAGTGGGCCTCTTCACCTGGGACAAACAGGAACAATTCACAATTGAAAGCATGTCATAAGCAGAAAGTCAATATATTGACATGATGCAGTTTTCTGGTATATTTGTTTATTAAATTTGAGAATTTTATTACCCCAGATCAATGCAGACCTGAAAATATGTCAGTGAAATTCATGAAAAGGCCCTCAGACAATACATTCCCAAACCCGTGACCACTTCCATCTGGAAGGACAAGAGCAGCAGGTATATGGGAACATCACCACCTCCAAGGTCACCTCCCATCCTGACTTGGAAAAATATCCGTGTTTCTTCACTGTCGTTGGGTTAAAACCCTAGAATTCCCTCCCCTAGGGCACTGGGGGTCTACCACTGCAAGTGGACAGCAGTGGTTCAAGAGAGTATCTCACCACTACATTCTCAAGAACGGCTTGGGCCAGACAGGAATGCCCACATCCCACAAATGAATAGGAAGAGCGCTATATTTCCATGAAAGTGCTAACAGTGGATATTTAGCATGGATTACAAAGCTAGTTTGTTAACTGTTTGAATTATTTAAGCATTAACGTTAAAAACCTTGTGTGCCCTTTCTGTCCAACAGCTGTTACAAATGTTTGCTCAGGCTTTTACACCAATATTCAAGAACATCATTTCAGAACAGAATTGCCTCCTGTAAAAACGTGTCTTTAAACAACGCAGCTGCCAGCTCTGGCCAGAAGATGGCATTCACAAGCCAGTTTCTGAAGTGGTCTAAGTATGAAGTTTCTTCAGTTTAAAGATAATATTTTTTGCTTTATTAAATTATCATGGGTTAGAATGGTATCCAAGTGCCAGATAAAATGTCAGTGACAGGCAGTTTAGAGCGTTCCCACCCCCCCACCGCGTGGCTGGTGGGAAATCTGGAACTCACCACCTGAAAAGGGCGGCAGAGACAGAAACCCTCAATAATTAAGTATTTTATAGAATCCCTGCAATGTGGAAGCAAGCTATTTAATAGAGTCCACACTGACCCTCTGAACAGTATTGCAAACTAAACTCAGCTCTGTAACCTTGAATTTCCTACGGCCAATCCAACTATCCTGCACATCGTTGGACTGTGGGAGGAAACCAGAGCCCCCGGAGGAAACCCATGCAGACACAGGGAAAACATGCAAACTCCACATAGTCAGACACCCAAGGCTGGAACTGAACTCATCCACGTCACAGACAGCAGTGCTAACCAGTGAGCCACCATACCACCCTTGGATGTGCATTTACAAAGCCAAGGCATACAAGGCTATGGGTAGAGTGCTGCAAAAATGGGATTAGAGAGTGGTTTGAAGCTTGCTTTTGATTAACACAGACTCTTCAGGCTAAACAGCCATTTTGTGTTGTAGACTTCTCATGATTTAATGAAAAGGTGACAACTGATCTATGCTTGTGTCTGGATGGCAGCAAACCTGGGTAATTCACAGTCAGAATGCACAGAGTTGCATCGTGTTAGTGAAAGGGGAGATGCCACAACTAGCACAATGAAAGCTCAAGGGTAAAATGATTAGTTGATCCAGAAAGAACCACAGCATTTCACACCAATAGAAAAAAAGAGACAAAACTGGTTACACGTAACTCGGGTGACACTTACGCTATTTGGAGATAAGATTCAGGCAGAAGGAGAGTTGTAGTTTTTGCTTACGAGCAATCTACAGCCAAATAGAAGGGAAAGAGGTTGGCCAGGCCTGCAATAAAAAAAGCATTGACTCCATTGTTCAGTGTGGGAGTTCACTCATTATTTGAAAACCCTAGTGCATAAGAAGTTAAAACAGAGCCGAAGCCAGAGGGAGAATCCCCAGAGATTGGTCAGGACACAAGAGAGAACTAATGTGCTGTTTTTTTCTAAAAATAGTGCCACAAGATCTGTTTTGTACAGGCAATAGACCCATAGGACCTTGGTTTAACATCTCATCTGAAAGATTGCACCTTCAACAGCACAGCACCCCCTCAGCCCTACGCTGTCAGGCCTTGGTGGGATCTTTGCTGGTAATATTTACCACCCATCATACAACAGTGTATCCAGTGTAATATTCTACTACTCAAGGTAGCCTTAAAAAACATCAGGTTTTCCTACACACATACATCTGCTATATTTTAACTTCTCATTTCTGGCGCCAATAGACAGTCACTGATCACCAGCTAAAAAAAGGTCAAATCCATAACAGAATCAGCTACTTTGCTTTAGTTAACCGATAGATAAGGTGCTTTCAAAAGACCATAAATTGTGAAGTAAAACTATCACAATCTCCCTTTATATTTAGAGTGCAAAGTAATCTTAGCAACTTAAAACCTGAAACTAAATCACCTACCTTTAAAACGTTCTTCACAGCAAAATCCTCCAATATTTTATTGAGAAAAAGGTGTGCACTAAATACAAGGGGAATACAGTCTGCAGCTCCAACTTGAAACGGACACTCCAGAAATTCAGGAAAAAGTCAAGTCTGCAAAAGTCACTGCAAGAACTATCATTTTATCTACAATTAGTTTGTGGTGAATACAAATCATTTAAAAATTTGCACTGAAAGGTTGTTAGGTATTTCATAGCATTGTTTCAACCAAATTACAATAGGCACAGAACCTTTACGTTCAGTAACTAATTTCTGTTATTTTCCTATATCTGGGAGGAGGACTCAAAGCACTTTATACAGAGGAAAACCACGTCAGAGATGCAAGGAATTGGGTGAAAAGGAAAAGTGGAAAAATAAACAGGAGTTAGTGGAATCTGGTCAGCAAAAATGATTTTGTGGGGCTTTTTGAAAAACAAGACGGAGTTTGAGGAATGTTCCAGAAGGTAGCAGCAAAATGGCGAAAATAAGCATGTATCAGCAGGATTAGGAGGCGAGGAATAAAGTTGGCGTAAAGTTTGTTTGGGCAAGCAGAAAAGTGAAAACAGAAGTAGCATGGTACAAACATGGGCAAGCAGCAGAGGCAATAATGTCATTTTACAGCAAGGAATTCACCACAGCCAGTCTAACATCATGCTGAGGTTAAAATGCATCAGAGATAATGGGAACTGCAGATGCTGGAGAATGAGATAACAAAGTGCAGAGCTGGTTGAACACAGCAGGCCAAGCAGCATCTTAGGAGCAAAAAACCTGGCATTTCGGGCCTAGACCCTAGGCCCAAAACCTCAGCTTTTGTGCTTCTAAGATGCTGCTGGGCCTGCCATGTTCATCCAGCTCCGCACTTTGTTATCATGCGGAGGTTGCACAGCTCCTGCCTTAATTCAAAGACATCATTTTTACATAAAGCCAGAAATTTGTATGTTTTGAGGGAAATACTGAAGTTATTTCAGATTCAAACAATACACCAGATTCGTTATCGCTACCAATTTATACATTGCAGCAGTAAATAAACTTCAAAACATAAAATACTGGATTAATTAGGAAACATGGAGGAATCCTGTAAAGTAGAATATCACTGGATGCCTTTCTTTCCTTCTCGCTATTTACATGCACAGGTTTAGCAACAATTAAGGCTAAAGCAAATTAAAAACAAACTCACCTTGTAAATAATCTGCAGCAATGCCTGTTTCAAATTAGCATTTGATTTTTTTTTTAAGAACTAATCTAAGATTGCAGGCAATGGCCTAGTGACATTGTCTCTCGGCTATTAATCCAAAGATCCAGGTAACATTCTGGGGACTCAGGTTCAAATCCTGCCAGCATATGGTGAAATTTTAATTCAATAAAAACCTGGAATTAAGAGTTTAAAATTGATCATGAATCCATTGCCAACTGTCAGGAAAAACCCCACCTGGTTCACTAATGCCCTTTAGGGAAGGAAATCTGCCATCCTCATGTGGTTTGGCCTGGACCCACAGCAATGTGGCTGACTCTTAATTGCCCTCTGGGCAATTAGGGATGGGTGATCAATGCCTGGCTCAGCTAGCAATGCCCACATCCCAATGAATTTTAAAAGAAGTGTATTTTTTAACATGCCTGCCACAATGATGGAATAAAATATAGTCAGCAACTTAGCTGTTACACACTACTTTTAATTAAGAACACTATCCCAAGGCATGTTATTAAAAATCAAGTGTAAGCAAACAACAGGTATTGAGCCAAAGAATAAAATATTAGGTGCAGTGACCAATGGTCAAAGCAAAGAAATGGACTACAAGATTTTAAAGGAAGGGAGAGAAGTAGAGAGTATTGGAGAGATATGCCAAAGCAAGTAGCTTGTGAAATTCCAGAATTAATTTTGATATAAATGGAAGGGTGAAATGTAAATACACAAAGCAATGCATGATAACTGATACTTTAAAAGAAAATAAACTAATATTTGCTATCTGCTCTCGATGATACCGATGTGATGCAATGCAATGCTAGCTTACGTCAAAATATGCTCAGGAGGTGGAGCAACTTCTACGTTGCTCACTAAGGTGAAAGTTAAGATGAGTCATACTTGGATTCTAATGTGAAAACACCGATTTGGACAACACACTGAAGCCCACATTCTAACACTGTACGTGGCTATCCGGCAGTGTGACAGGCTATTATTGGTCATCAAGATATAAAAGATTCAATAAGGCACAGAGGATTCATTTTACTGAGACCATTGCAATCAACTATTGAGAAAGGGGTGACAATTGTTGCTTTGACAGTTGTACAGTCATCACAATGGCAAAATCTTCCCTCTTTCAAAGGAAGACGAAGCAAGGATATTGATTAAAAGGCTGCACAAAAAAAATGGTACACACACACACACACACACACACACACACACACACACACACACACACAACAGGACTTTTTGCGCACTCTGCTGTTACTTGAAGCAGATGTAAACACTCATTTTATGCCTGGATTGCAATTCAGACAAGGTCAGGTTCCGACTTAGCATGGAAATCCTCCAGCCTAACGGTAAGTGAGCAGAAAGACAAGAAATCGAAAGAGGCATGACTAACATTTACAAACTAAAGCGATATTCTGAAAAGAAATCATTTCACTTTAGTGCCTGAGCAACTTTACCTGGTCAGTATCTGAATCCAGGTCTCACCACGAGCTTCTGGTCGTCTAACAGCACAAACACATGTGTGCTTCCTTTTCTGCACAAGGTTTATTTATTTTTGGCTTCCTTTCTACAATTTCTCTCAGGATGCAAAACTGCAGTCGCTAAAGTCACAGAACAGATTGTGAAGGTGTCAATAATGGGAACTAAGTGAGCTGACTGCAAAGATGTACAATCATTTATCCTTCAGTAGCATCAAAATCCACTTGACATGATAAAGTATAGGGCTTTCTACAGAGTCACAAACATGTTCCTCTTGCACAGGCAACCCTGTCAAGTCTTACAGATTTGTTTGAAAAATTAGATTCTTCATTGCTTGATTAAGGAATTAGTTTCTTTTGCAAAAATGCTTAGTTGCCATAATGATTTGTTGGTCATTCTTCCAGGGAGCCTGCCAGCCAATAAAATACACCTATCTGCAATCCAGATACATTCAAAAGGAGGTCAAAGTAAACTTCCAGGGGTGGGAGAGACAGATTCAGGCAGAAAGAAAAGATGCACGAGATATCATGAATCTCCTGTCTATTACTAGTGATTTTTTTATGCTGTTCTATATGTATGGAAAAAACAATGGAGGAACAGGTAGATTTACAGTGAGCAGAACTGCATTCTGGAGTAGGCTTGCCAAAATATTAGATACAGAGACAGAGACAATGGGCAGAACTCTGTCCAGCATCTTTGATGCTCCAAATTCTAGTTAACCAACTGTAATTTCAAAGGCTCTTACACATAATGCCTTCCTTCTTTCCCTCTCATGGAAGTCTGTTACTTTTTCCTAAACCTCCCTTGGCATTAGCTTTCGTTGTCAGTGTCTGCCTTGAGAGTTAAACAGAGGCTCTGCAGTAGTTTTCATTAGGACTATAATAAAACAAACAACTGCAGATGCTGACAATCTGAAACACAAAAATAGAAATTGCTGCAGCAATTCATTAGGACTGGTAGTATCTGCAGGGAGTAATAAGAGTTAAACATTTCAAATTCAGTGATCCTTCTTCAGAACCGATAACAGGTGAGGAAAAGTGTTATCTATGTTGATGACAGCATTTTGGGGACTGAGGTTTGGAGTGAAGAGTGAACAGATAGGTGGAGACAGAGCCCAGAGAAAGAGAAAAATAGTTAGGCAAACAGGGAGATAGTTGACTGTTCTGAGGAAGGGTCACTGGGTCATTAACTCGGTTTTCTCCACCACAGATGCTGCCAGGCCTGCTGAGCTTTTCCAGCAACTTTGTTTTTGTTCCTGATTTACAGCATCTGCTGTTCTTTTGGTTTTTAGATTGTTGATAGTAACCTGTGAAGGAAGAGAAGCTGGATAAGTGTTAATTGGACAAAATGAGTGAGGAAAATGGTGGGCTTTGCATAAAGCAACCCATATTGGGACAGGGAGTTCTGAGGAAGGGTCACTCGACCCAAAACTTTAATTCTGATTTCTCTCCACAGATGCTGCCAGGCCTGCTGAGCTTTTCTAATGATTTCTGCCTTTGTTGCTCAAGTTGTGACAGGACCTGGGGGTATGGGGTAGCTAACTGAAATGAAAGGAAGTGCTCAATCATAAAACTGTTAAACACGATGTGGTCCTGAAGACTCAGGTCCCCATGGGGAATACAAGGTTTACACACCGATTCCAAGTTCAATCCAAAAGTACATATTAAGTTGTGGTGGGTCTCAGTCAGTCAGAGTGTGGGGTGATGCTACAATTTGTAGCAGTGTTCCTGGTTTGGGGAGTAGCTGGGTGAAGAACAACAGGAGGGAGAGGTAGAAGAAGCATCTTCTGATGGCAATCTGTGAGCAAATTT